>NW_017732598.1:142415-156336 GCF_001890085.2 Hipposideros armiger
TCCACCAGCTCCGTGATGTCCACCTGCCAGTCCGAGCCCAGCAGGTGGGCCAGGTGGCCCCCGCGGTCAGCCGTCTCAGCCACAAACTGTGTCAAGACGCGCACCATGGCGTGCTGGTACTGCAGCGTGCAGCCTCGTCCCCGCCTCTCGTCCTCGTCCTCCTCCTCGCTGTCCCGAGCTGGCCTGTCAAAGGGTCAGGTCAGTTTAACAGATACGGGGCTTGTTGGCCAAATGGTCAGGGGCTGTGCGCGAACCATGGCAAGGGCCGCAAAGGCCAGTGGGCCACGAGCCCAGCCCGGCGTGGGCTCAGGCTGATGCGCGGGGTGGTCCTCAGAATACGGGACCTCGGTGAGGCACGGGTACTGCCCAGCTGGAACGGACTGGGGGAGGGGGGTGGGCAGAGTCCCAAGGCGCCCCAGTGACCCCCGCATCTGGTCTCCACTTTGTAGAGCCCCTTCCCCTTGACTGGGGGCTGGGCCTAGTAACTAACTTTCTTCCGGTGAAAAATTACAGCAAAGGTATGGCTGTCACTGCCAAGGTTAGGTTTCCAAAGGCTCTGGCCTCTGTCTAGCTCAGAGCCCTTTCCTTGGGTCTTCTCTCTCGCTTGCTCTGAGGAATCAGGCACCCATGCTCCCCGCAGCCCTCGGGAGGTGCCCACAGGGCCAGAGCGTGGCCTCTGCCTGTGCCAGTGAGGGGCTGAGACCTGCCACCAACCACCGAGCGTGGACGCAGACCTTCCCCCGTGAGCCCGAGACGAGAGGGCAGCTCCGCCACCAGCTGGACCACAGCCCGTCAGAGGCCCCGCGAAGCCACACCTGCATTCCTGATCTAGAGACAGTGTGAGGTAACACCTGGTTTTCCTTTAAGCCGCTAAGTTTGGGGGTGAGCCATTAAATTACCGTGTTTCCCCCAAAATAAGACCTAGCCAGAGAAGAAGCCCCAGCATGATTCCTCCAGCATTCAGGGCACGCACCCCTCACATGAGGGTTTTATGACCTGTTTCAGGGAGAAGGGTGCCTTTTCCACAAACTCCTTCAGCAAAAATATTCAGTATGAAAAGGTGCCATATTTTGGCTCCTAAAATCACGCAAGGGGTTATTTTCCAGCTAGGTCTTATTTTCGGGGAAACAGGGTATGTGGCAACAGGTAGCTAACATAACAGGGCCGTGTGTGCCGGCTGTGGCCCGAGGGAGGCCAGGACCTAACTCAGGGTGAGATGACCAGTGATGACACATGTAGATGGCCCAGGGGACAGACAGATGGCCACTGTCCCCTCCACGCCTGATGCCCGAGGTGCAGTCAGCCTTCCCCACATCAGTGTCCACTGGAACAACAGATGGTCACCTCTCCCATCAGGTCTGCCGCCATCTGTGACAGTGCCTGGGCTGCCACCATCACGCTCGGCCAGTTCTTCGTGGTTCTTTCCCCACGGTTGCCTGCTCTCAGCCGCATCAGGGATCACTCCTGACTCTGCCCTCCCACTCAACACCGGAAACCCTAGTGGTTAAGAAAGGGGCCCTTGCTGAAACCGTCATCCAGCCGCACGTGAGACCCAGGATAGCATCCCTTGAAGCCATCCCCTCTCCCACGGGTCACACGGGTGGACATCCAGTGGGAGGATGGTAAGAGCTACCCTCGGAGAAGCTCCCATCCTCTGCCCTCGGCAGGCCCCAGGAAATGTCCTCCTCTAACCCTGCACATGCTCATTTGGGTCTTCCCACCGGTCACTTGTACCTGAGCCTTTGAGCAGGGGCTCCTCTGAGATGACAATGTCTGAGCTTCCTGAGCTCCTAAACTCTGTCATGATGTGCGTCTGCTTGCCTGGTGTGGACGGTGGGGACTTATCGCTTTACAAAACACCCTCAGAGCGATACAGCAGACACACAGGTGACACGCTTCTGGCTTCAAGTCCCCACAGCAAAGCGAGCCCAGGGTGCCTGGACTAGGTCAGGGGGCATTGGTCCCGACACCTCCCCAGTGAGCGCATCGCGTGCGCCTTCCCATGGCCCGTTCTCCCCACCGGCTGGTATCGGTCCATCGGTTCGGGCAGGGCTGGCCTGTCCCTCTGGCTCCTCAGGCTCCAGCCAGGGGACCGAGGCTGCAGTCCACTAGCCAATCGTGTATTCTGTCACTTTGGCTACAGCGACTAGATCGGGGATAAGGCTTAACGCCAGGGCTTCCGCTGGAATTATTGGGGAAGGGAAGAGGTACTTTCTGTGGCATTGCAGAGAAGATTGGATGAAACTCGGGAAGCTCACGAGACAAGCCTGACGGGGTGCAGCCACAGGAAGCCAACCAGAGCCAGGAGGTGGAGCCTGAGACCTAGGCCATTGGGCCTCTGGACCGGGTCACGCCTGAAACCAGGCAACCCCACAAACGCCCATCTGGGCTGCCGCACACCGACCCGGGTTTCTGTGGGGGGTCAGGACGCATACACCCACCTCTTATTGGGGACGATGGGGACCCTCCAGCCCTTGACCTGGTTCAGCTCGGCGTCTGTGACCTCGATCTGCAGCGGGAGGCGCGGTGCCCACACTGTCATCTCCAGGGGCCCGCTGAGGTGCTGGTAGCTGAAGTTCACCACCACACCCACCTTGCCTTTCACTTCCTTCCCATTGACAAAGACGAAGTCGCAGCGGTCGGACACCTGTGCAGAGGGCGAGACGCAGGAGTTTTTGTCAGATCTCGCAGCCAAGGGGACAGCAGGAGGACCTGGGGAAAGGGAAGCAGCCTGGCTGTTTCGGGGTCCCTTGTGGGAGGGCTAAGCCCTAGTGTGATGAGGAAGGTTAGGGGTGCGGCCCCGCCACACCAGGACTGATTTCAGATGTCTGGCTTCCAGAACCATGAGGCGATAAACGCGTGTTGTCTTAAGCCAGCAGGTGAGGGGTGGTTTCTGTCAGCAGCCCCCGGAGACAGCAGAGCACAGCAGGGCCATGAAACTGGGGCTTGGGGGTCTGGGCTCAGCGGGGAGGGAAGGGGCGCCCCTCCAGCTTGCTGAGCGGATCACACGCGTGGTCTCAGTCCTCAGGATGCCCAGGGGGGCAGAGCTGTTACTATCTGCATCTCAGGAGGGTCAACCTGAGGCCCGAGACCATAGGTGACAAGGACATTTCCCTGGGATGCAGGGCTGGAAAGTGGCCGAGCCCAGACCCCAGCCCAGCCGCACCGCCGTCCTGTGGGCAGGTGTGCCATCCCACCCGGGTTCCTGGCAGCCTGTCTCCTTAAAGGAGACGCACCTCCCGCCAGCACTGAGGGAGATGGGGGTGGGCGTGAGGAAAGCAAAGCAGGACTCATGAGGCTGTTCAAACATCAGAAAAGCATTTCCAGCGAAGGCCCTTTTATCTCCATGCCGGCAGTCGGGATGCTGAATGCACCAGGGGACATGGAGACAGTCGGCATCCGAGGTGACCACAACTGAAGAGGGACGTGGGCCTGGGCATCGGGGAGCCTATGGACTGTCCTCCTAGCTGTCTGCCCACAGACGGGGCAGCGGTGTCACTGACTGAAAGCCAAGCAGCAGCCGTGGTGGCTTCATTATGTCCTGGCCTCGGCCTCGGCTCTCCTGGCTTCAGGGCTAGCCATTCTCTACACTTAGGCTTTGCTCTGTCACGTCTTCCAACTGTGAATCAGGCTGAATTGTCGGGGATGCGGAGTGAGGGAGGGAGAGCTTACTGCTAAGGCTTGTTTTCAGGGCAGCAGGCTGCTGTGTGAATTTAACTTTTGGGCCCTCTGGCCAAGCCCAGAAAGGAGGCCAGCCCGTCCGGGCAAGTGTGTCACCCCAGTCCTCCAGGATGAGGGAAGCGGACGCCGGTGCGCTGGGACAGTGGCCAACGGAAGACTAAGTCTTGTACGAGTTTTGGTTTTAAACTCAGAGTTCGTTCCTCGAGGTAAGAAGACAAGGTGGGAGCTACACCTTGGTTAGAGGTGGGAGGCTCAGCAGGGGGGCGGCAGGCCGTAAGACCCTCGCAGTCCTAGCGGAGGATGGGGAGCCTCTGTACCCCCCCACGGCTGCCTGGAGTTCCACCCACGGCGTGGGCCACACGCTACGTGGCGGCCCCCGCACGGCGGTTTGCCAACAACGTCTGGCTCTTCCTCAGACCCATGGCAAACTGTCCTGCCGCTTGCTTGCTGCTGGACAGGGAACGAGTATCTTCACAATGAGTTGGGAGCAGGGTGACACCTGTCACCCTCTCTCAGGAACACTCAATTTCCAGTAAGGGACCTTCCAGAGCTTCCCGTCCCTCCAGTCTGGCCCCTGGCGGTGCTGCAGATGGTGGCTGCCCTGTCACCCTGGGTCCTGAGCGCCGTGACGAGCGGAGTCCCCCCACATGCTGGGAGGGCCAGATGGCATGGGTGACAAGCACCCCTGCTTGTGTTAAGTCACTGATATTTCGGGGTGGCTGTTACTGCATTTTACCCAGGCTGTTCTCAGAGCTGCAGGGGGACCTGTTCTTATCACTGTGTGACACAAAGAATGCGGCAAAGGGTGGGAGTCAGGGGCTGGGGCCCCTGCGGGAGACACAGGAAGGCAGGGGTAATGAGAGGGCGGGAGGACGGTTCTCGCTCTGGCCAACACAAAATGAGCCAGGAACGTAATTGGGGTCCCAGGGGGCGAGGTCTCTGTCACAGACAGGCTGCAGGAGCACCTCTCCTGAACACCCAGGGTCTGGGGCCACCCCCTCCTAGTGCTAATGACTTTCTAATGGCTGAAACGGTATGCAAATGAGTCTATGAAAACAGGTAGGAGTGACAGGGCCTCGGCCTTGCTGCCACATCTCGGAGGAGGGTTTGGGGGAAGTTGAGGATTTGAGGAGAATACAAAGATTGAGGTCTCCGGGGAAGGCTTTGGTGCTGAGCCCGTGAGCCTGGGGGTCTCGGGCACGACACTGGCCTGGGGTGCTGCTTCCCAGGAGTCACATGTCCTGGGGCCCATGGTGCCACCAGCCTGCCTGCTGCCATTCTCGCAGGGAGAGGACTCAGCCTGGGAGGAGGGGGCTGACATCTTTCTTCCTGGTGACGCTCTGACTCAGCATGGCTGCTGCATTTATGGCAGCTGTGGCCTTGCTAGTTCTCCCCGTCCTTTGTCACTTCCTAGTGACATACAGCACAGGGAAATAGTCAACACTATGTAATCACCTTGCAGGGTGACAGATGGGCACCAGGCTTGTGGCGATCACGTTTGTATACACGTGAGGTGTACAAATACTGAACCATTCACATAATATTGTATGATATACAACTATATACTGGGATTAAAAAAATACGTTTGCGCCCATTCATCGGAGCAGAAAAGGGGTGGGATACTAGACCAGCCTGGCACCTGGCGGGGGAGGGGATGACGGGCGGGAGGGGGGCTTACACAGCAGGTGTCGTGAACCTGAGGATTTCAAGATGAGATCGCCCAGGATTGGCTGCGGTCATAGCGTCCACATATGGGAGGCGGGGGCGGATTTGAGACCACAGAAGAGGGGAAAGCCGTGTGAAGACCACAGACGCTGGACGATGTGGCCACAGGTCAGGGATGCCCACTGCCACGGGATCCTGGGGGAGGCAGGCAACAGACTCTTCCCTGGGAGCCCTCAGGGCCCCAGAGCCGCGAGGGAAAGCGTCTCTGTGGTCACTTCCGGGCCTTTCCTCAAGGAGCCCATGCACGTGGTGCATGGCTCAGGCTGGGCTCCAGGGAACCTGAGCCTGGGGACACAGCCTCGTCGCCCCCAAGCTGCATCCTGGGCGGGATGGACAGGCGGGAGTGCGTTCCTGCAGGAGCCAGGCGGGGCGCAACGCCCCCTCCAGTCCCCTGACACCCGCCTTTTCCTCCAGCTCCCCGTCACTGCCTGAGATTCAACATTACCAAGTTCCCGGGAGATGAACTGGGGAACCGCGTCAGGCCTGGGGAGCTGACGAGACCCGTTCGTTCCTTCTTGTTAAAGTATGACTAACTGTACATGTCAGGTAATTTATGAACTGCCGCTTTACAACGCTGACGGTTGGAGGGAATGAAGCAGTAAAACTGCCGAACCCCCTCCTATCAATTCCCAGCCGGCGCGATGGGGCCACAGCTAATATTTCTGACGCTGGTGCACACATTCTGGCACTTATGTGAATTTAATGCCAGTTCCTTTTTTTTCCTGTTTAAACGCTGTATGAGTATAAATCTTATTTAAATATCACCAACATTCGTGGTGAAATTTATGTTCTTCTGATGTTTTTCTCTTCCCTTTTATTAAAGAGGTAGAGCGGAGGGGATTAAAATTCTGCTCCCTCCACCCCTTAACTTGGGCAAAAGTAGACGGCCTAAAGGAATATCCGCCTGTTTCGCCGGCGAGGTACTTACTGCCTTTCAGGAACCCGTTTTGATCCAGGACTAAGCGATACACGAATATAGGGGCACCAGGAGAGACAGCGCTAAGCTGTGCTGACGGCTGTGCATGCAGCTGCGAGCTAAGCATCTCACACCTTATTCCAATTGAAATCTCCACAGTGATTCTAGTAGGCAGGGTACTGTCAGCCCATTCTCCAGGTGACCAACCGAGGTGCAGCATCCCACAGCCATCCGGGACGTGCTACGTGGGACCCGCAAGCGGGAGAGGACTCCTTAGCTCACTGCTGTCAGCTGATTTCTTGGGAGACAGCTTCACTACCTCCGTGGGGTCTGTTCACGTGAAACGCACTTGTCTGCCAGGAGACAAGTTGTAAATGGTCACACCGGGGAGGAAGGGCCCTGGCAGACTGTGCCGGAGGCCTGAGGCTGACGGCCCACACCCATGCAGATGCTGTGTGTGCAGAGGGAGGGAGAGGTGGCTTGAGCATGAGACGGCCCTGTTATGAGCTGACTGTGTGCTCCCCCACACCGTTATGAGCTGACTGTGTGCTCCCTCACACCCTGTTATGGGCTGACTGTGTGCTCCCCACACCCTGTTATGGGCTGACTGTGTGCTCCCCCACACCTTGTTATGGGCTGACTGTGTGCTCCCCCACACCCTGTTATGGGCTGACTGTGTGCCCCATCCCCCGCCCATTCATATGTTGAATGCCCAGCTCCCAGGGCCTCCGATGTGACTGTATGTGGAGATGGGGCCTTAAGTTAAAAAGCTGACGAAGTTACAATGCGTCCGTTAGGGTGGGGGACATTAGGACACTCCTGCACAGAGGACAGACACGTGAGGACACAGCAGAAAGGTGGCCGGCCGCCTGCAGGACGAGGACAGAAACCTCAGGAGAAACCAGCGCTGACCACACCTTGGTCTCAGGCTTCTGGCCTCCACAGCTGTGACAAAATAACTGTTGCCTGAGCCTCCCAGCCTGCTGTCCTGTTACGGCAGCCCGGACAGGCGATATAGCCCCCTACAGTCCCTATAGGCTGTTTTCCCGGTTCGGGAGCAGACGGCCAGGCTGAATGCGGGGGGCCAGCAGGAGCTCTGGGGACGGCCGCTCAAGGGCCTGACACCCAGCAATGCGCGGCTTGCACCGAGGGCTTCCCGGCCCGGAGGGATTGATACGATGCCCACTGTACAGCGGGGAAAACTGAGGCACAGCGAGATCAGGACATTTGCTCAAGTTCGCACAGCTACACAGTGTGGGACCGGGCTTCAAACCCGGGCCACGCTGCCTGCAGAGGCTGCCCTCTTATTCCTTCCGTGACACGGTGACGATGCGGAACTCTCTGGGAAGCAGACGCTAGACCCAGGTTTGTCAGGCAGTAACAGCGTCTGTGAAGGAGGGAGGCAGGCGGGGTGGGCGGGCGCTGGGCTCTGACTGCATTCTTCCAGCTCAAATGTGAGGTCTGGAGCCGAGGCTGGGTGCCCGCAGCGGGGACATGGCCTTGGCGAGAGCGCTCAGACCCTGTACCACCTGCTCCATCAGCAGCAGGGCCACCCCTAAGCAGCATGACTCAGCTCGGAGCTGTGAGATCCCAGGAGGCAGAGCTGGAGCCCCTTCTGGAGGAAGCACCTGGGGTCCCTGTGTGTCACCACTCCAGGCCTCCTAAGAACGACACCGCATAGGGAACTTCTGGTACCTTTGGGACCATCTCGTATATTAGCTAGCCAATTTTTTTCCCATGTAAAACCCTAAATTTAAGTCCCCAGGCGGCTCTCTTATTTTGAAATCAAACAGAACACGTTTATACAACCTTTCGCTCCCCACTTCCAGTCTCTGCCTCGGTCAGAAGGAAGCACACGTTCCGTGAATGTTCCCTTTTCTTTGTTTCCAAAATCGCCCACCATCTGGCCTGTGTTACAGAGCACAGTGGTCCTCACAATCACCGGCCAGCTCTCCGACAGGAAATAATTTTAGTGGCAACCAGCCCAAGTAGCTGTGGCCCCGGGCTCGGCACTAGTGGTATTTTCGGGGTCTCCTTCTTTGGTGTGGGGCCGCGCTGGGCACCATGGGATGCTTAGCAGCACCCCTGGCCTCTACTGACTAGATGCCAGGAGCAACCTCCCCTCCAGTGGTGACAACAAAAACATCTCCAGATGTTGTCACATGTCCCCAGGCTGCAAAGCCACCATTTTAATCACTTTTTCTAGATGTAATCATTTGACCCCCACAGAACCAACCTCCCCCTCCACCCCCACCCCAGAGCTTTTACAACTGTCTCCACTTCATAGATGAGGGAACTCTGAAAATTAAAAGAGATTCACATTTCTCGTATTTTGCTTTTGAAAACCACGTGGTAACAAAGGTCCTTGACGTACCTCCCTGCGCTCGAATGTGCCTTTCTCTACGGTATGTATTAGAAGCTCATCCGAGAGAATGCCACCATCTTCACTTGCACGTCCCAGCGGTCCTGTGAAGTTGGTGTCATTCCACCTCCTTTTTCTGGACAGGGAACTCTGAGGCTCAGGATGTGAAGGAATGTGGCAGGCTGTCATTTTCAAGGACAGCCACAAAAATCCCCCCATGTGCTCTTCTCCAGTGGGGCTTCTCCACGAGGGGGACTCTAATCCCCTCCTTGAATCAGGACTGGCCTTAGTGACTCGCTGGACCAACAGAAAGTGACACAAGTGGTCACCTGAGGCTTCTAATGACAGATCGTAAAGTCCCCCCCCCCCCGATGATTCCTCAAACACTTGTCCTTCAGGCGTCCCTTCTCAGAACCCACATGTGACGTCACAGGAAGCCCAGGCCAGGTAGAAAGGCCGCATGTCTGAGCCCACACTGGGCTCCCAGCTGGCCACCAGCACCAGCTGTCGTCCACATGGCTGCGCCACCTTGGATGCCAGTATAGTCGCCACCTTCTGTAGTCACCAGGACCCTGAGGTGGGAGCCATCTGGGGTGTGGAGCCAGCATGGAGGGCATCTGCCCTGGAGTCACCTGAACTGCCTGTGTGACTGAGAGGCGCCAAGACTCTGGTGCTCTTTGTCACCTCAGCACCGCCTAACCTGTCCTGACTCATTGGTGTGGCGCCGTGTTGTCAGCGACCAGAGCAGTGCCTGGCGTGTGGCAGGTACCCAGGAACGAATGCGCAAAAGTGAGGGTGACTTTGTAAGAAGCCCAAGCAGAGCCGATGACACGGCCCCAAATGTCCTAAACCTGTGCTTCTCAGCCAGACTGAACACCTCCAAGTGCTCGACAAGTGTTTTATGAGTCCCCCTTAAAGTCCCGAAGGGAATTCACAGATAATGTCAACTACCGACAAGATAATTTCACTTGGATTAATATAATGCCCTAAGTGGATACAAAGCAAAATTGGAATGAATTTATAATAGAACGATCCATATCTCAACACGCAGCTTCTCGAGCATCATTCACTAGGAAGCGCGGTGAGGCCGATGGCCCTGCTGATGGGGCCACCATGAAGCTGCGGCGATGACGGCACAGGTACAGGGCTGCTGCGTGGTCCACTCAGCGTGTGGGCGGTGAGGACGTTCCCCCATGGGCAACAGCTCTGGGTAAAGTTACAAACAAACACAAAGCACCCCTTCGATTCAGCCCGAGTTTGCATTCCTGGAAATGCAGTGTTTTGTGCCTTAAGCTACAGTGTAGCTAACGACAGCTTTCTCTTAGGTTTTGGTGGGGTATTTAAATGCTGTGAGAGCGTGGGACTTTATTTTGGTAGTGTGGGACTGTCCCAGACATCGCAGGACATGGAGTACCTCTGACTTGTGCCCACTAGACGTTAGCATGCCCTAATCATTGCGACCAAAAAAGCACTCCCACAAAAAACACTCCCATGAATGTGCCAAACAACCCCTAGGGCAGTTATGTCCCCGTGGAGACCCATGGCTTTAAGCGAATATTTTACCCTTAGGCCACGCCCAGACCCCCGGCTACTGCTGGGTCCATGCAGGGCACTCAGTGTCCACGCTGAGTCCACTTCCACTGTCTTGGTCCCAGTGACCAAAGGGAGGACGTAAGCGGAAGTCAGCAGGAGCGACACCTGTTCTCGGTCTCAGGTGGGCGAGTCAATAGCAGGGAACTTTCACTCACAGCATCCTGGGGGTGCGGTGGGAAGGGAGGGGCAGAGCCTCATGTCCTGGCGGCAGGGAAGAAAGGGGCCACTTCCAGGAGCTTCCAGACAGACACATTTCTCTTCCATGCAGACGAGAAAGGGTCAAAGCCTTCCTCTGTGTGACTTTGCTCTCCATCAGCCTCACCCTGACCTCCTGTCTCTTTGTGCATGGGATCTGCAGAAAGTGACCACAGAATGCTCCTTCTGTGCCGGCAGCATCCTAGATCATGGACATGGCCGACACCGGGCCCCCCGACCACCTGTATGTGCTGATGGGAGAGGATGCCCAAGGCTTGACCCGGGTCATGGCTCCACGTCTCTTTTTCAGAAGGGGTGGGCATCTTCCTCCACACAGAGGCTCCTGTGCCCACAGCACCCACCCAGGAGGGTACCACAGTGCTCAGCCTGCTCGACTGTACCAGCGACTCTGGAAGACAGCGCTTGACTTTGTGACGTTTGGCAAGAGCATCAGGTCGCCACGTCCAGGCCCCTTGACCACATGCATCACGGATGCTTCCTGCTCAGTTTCTCTTCTGCCGACGAGCCTTCCAGAGCTGTGTCCCGGGCATCTACCCTGGTCATCATCCTGGAGCTTCTAAGACCTTTCCTAGTCAGCATTTCCTGGCAAACAGAACTGCCTGCTCTTGGGACCATCTGTGCGTCTGCTCCAGTTTATCTCCTCCCACCAGGGCGCCCTCTGCCCCTCACCGCACACTCATGCTTCCTGGGTTTTTCGAGGCCGGCCGAGTGCAGAGTCCAGGCAGGAGCTGTCTCATTGCTCTCTCAGCACAGAAAATGGACCAAAATCAGTCGCTTCCTGCCCATCAGTCAGGAAAGGCCCTGGCTTCGACTCCACCTTCCAGATGGATGGGAACGGATTAGGGAAGCCTCCCTCCCTCCCTCTCAAGCCCTAACAGAAGCCCAGCTCTTCCGACCATGTGTCCAGCACTGCTGGACAGTCACCCTCACGGGCCCCCGCAAACACTGCCCCAAACATTTCAAACAGTGCCACAGGGGCATCTGATGACCCAGCATTGGCTACTGTACTCACCATTGCCATAAAGGACACTACTGGTGGTGGGGCCTGGACCAGGAAGTCAGGGGAGCCCCCACAGGACCCCTGCTTGGCGGTGGCGGGGTGGCAGTGTCAGGATCAGAATGCCGGCTACCTCTCCAGTACCGTCCCTCCCCCCCTTCCCTTCCATCCTCCCTTCCTCTCTTATTTCTAAAAATCTTTTTATTCCCTTATTTTTTCTATTCAACATTTTTATTACATACAGGTAAGTGTACACGACACGAGTGTACAGCTTGATGGTATTTCGTAAAGTGAACAAACTCGCAGCCGGAACCCAGTTCCAGGGCCGGGGTGCTGCCGTCACCCAGATGTCCCCTCACGCCCTTCCAGTCACCGCCCTGGCCCCACATCCCGAGTAAACACTAACCTTTTCTCTAACATGGTCACTTGGTTGTCTGTGTTGTTAGCCTCAGGTATAAATGCAGTTCCCCGCACGGGAGACCCTCCCGAGCGAGGTCCCACACCTGTCCTCACCTGCGGAGCCGAGAGGCTTCCTGTGGGGAGTGCCAGGTGCAACACCCGGCAGGTGAGTGCAGGGGAGGTGGGGAAACGGGGGAGGCCTGAGGGACTGCAGTCAGCCCTTCGGGTTGGCACAAAGATGAGATGACAGGCCATCACTTGTCACTTGAAATTCTTCTTAGATTAAGGCAGCAGGTGGCCAGTCCTCATTTACTAAGGAGAGAGGCACAAGAACGCTGCAAATCTAAGCCTACGTGACCGACGGAGAACGGCGGCAATAAGAGATAATGTTAGCTCAGGCCAACCACAGGCTGGGAGAAAGGGCGGGCATACATCTGGTAAGGACTGGCACCCAGAGTCTACAAAGGACTCTCAAAGCTCAACAAGAAGAAAAAAAAAAACAACAATTAAAATAAAATGGGCAGGGCCGGCCGAGTGGCGCAATGGTTAAGAACTCGCTTGGGATGCCAGAGGGCCCCGGTTCGGATCCCACATATGAGGGCCAGTGACACTNCCCGGCAGGTGAGTGCAGGGGAGGTGGGGAAACGGGGGAGGCCTGAGGGACTGCAGTCAGCCCTTCGGGTTGGCACAAAGATGAGATGACAGGCCGTCACTTGTCACTTGAAATTCTTCTTAGATTAAGGCAGCAGGTGGCCAGTCCTCATTTACTAAGGAGAGAGGCACAAGAACGCTGAAAATCTAAGCCTACGTGACCGACGGAGAACGGCGGCAATAAGAGATAATGTTCGCTCAGGCCAACCACAGGCTGGGAGAAAGGGCGGGCACACATCTGGTAAGGACTGGCACCCAGAGTCTACAAAGGACTCTCAAAGCTCAACAAGAAGAAGAAAAAAACAACAATTAAAATAAAATGGGCAAAAGATCAGAGCCGACACCTCACCAGAGAAGGTATACAGACGGCAATTAAGCACACACAGAGATGGTCCCCGTGTCATCAGGGAATCACCTGGAGCAGCAAGGAGACACCACTGCACGCCTATTAAAATGGCTAAAATCCAAAACACTGGCAACACCAAATGCCGGCGAGGCTGTGGAGCCACAGGAACCCTCCCCCGTCGCTGGGGGGAATGCAAAGTGGTGCGGCCACTTCAGGAGACAGCCTGGCGGGTTCTTACAAAACTAAACGTACTCTTATCACACAATCCAGCAGTCATGCTCCCTGGTATTTACCCAAAGGGGATGAAAACTTCGCCCAAACAAAACCTGCACACGGACGTTTACAGCAGATTCAGTCATAATCACCAAAAACTTACAAGCAACCAAGACATCCAGACAACAGAATGTTACGCAGCGCTAGAAAAAAGGAGTTATCAAGCCCTGAAAAGACGTGGAGGAACCTTAACTGCATATTAAGTGGAAGGAGGCAGTTGCAAAAGGCCACACGCTGTCTGGTTCTATCCTGCTGGGCTAATGTTGGGGTGTATATGTCTGATGAGTGGTAACTTCCAGCATCGAAGTACCGCCCCGAGATTGACTACAAAGGGGAGCAAGTAAGTTGGCCGTGGAGAAGCCTGGCAGACACCCCTGAGCCGAGAGGTCAACATTAACACCACCGGCAATGAACCACAGCACCGCCCCGTCACGTCACAAAAGGGCTGTGCTTGCCCGGAAAGCATAACCACCTCTAATCGTGAGAAAAGACCACGGACCAAAAAAATGCGAAACTTTCTATAACGTATCTGGTGGGTGCTCTTGAGAAATGCCAAGGTCATGAAAAACAACACGGTCGGGTCCCAGGTTGAAAAAGACTCAGCAGACACGAGAGAGAACTTGCTTCCTCTTGCCATTCTCGTCACTTCCTGCTTTTCCAGGTGAGGCCATCCACGGCTGCCGGAGCTGCGGCAGCCACTTCACAGTCACGAGGGAAATCGCTCCTCAAGGTCAGGGTGACAGGGGACAGTGACATGCTACC
>NW_017732598.1:158726-160777 GCF_001890085.2 Hipposideros armiger
AGCCTGGGCACCGCGGGCGGCTGCTCTGCCTGTAAGTCTCCCAAGAAACTTCTGTTTACTTTTGCTCATCGTGTTGCCAGGAGTACACGTGCTTTAAAATGAGCCCAGGGAAGACGCACAGGGTATTTGAACCCACTGATATGCACGTCTACACACCGATATGTTTCTGGCTACATATCCATGTTCATGTCCATATATCGGGGGCCATCGATTTCAATGGCTTTCTAGAGTCAATGAGACATCGTGGTGGCTCTGTGACCTTGGGGACAGCGCTCTCCCTCTGTCGCCTCTAGTTTCTCCTGTCCCAGCGGTTTCTGGCCCCTGGGCCTGTCCTCAATGACTGTGAGGACGGGATGGGTGTCATTAACAGCGGGAATAGCACGGTGGGCTTCTGCCATCGTGGTTTAATTAGTATGGACGTAGTTTAATTAGTAAGTTGCCGTGCAACTTAACCCACTTGAGGCTCCGAGCACCCGTCGGGGTCTAAGGGACTTGGCCAGCTGAAGAACAAAACACGGTAGCGCAGTCGGGGTGGGGGGTGACCGCACGGGAGCAGCTACACCACGTGTGCACCTGGCACGAGCGTATGTGGCACTGAGTTAGGGTGCCGTGAATTCACACAGGGCTTTAACACACTTTCCAAGAGTCTGATAACAGGAAGCGGAGGGCTTTTCTCTATCTTAGTAGCACTTCCATTTTAAATGAATCAAGAACTTCCCTTGTCGTTGTCCGCATCAGGCAATTACAAACGAGGCCAAGCTCTACACGAAAGGACTCGTTAGTACTGAGACCTGTCCCTGGAATGCGGACATGCCGGCGGCTCACCAGGGGATGTCACGTCTGAGGTGACTCTGGGGCCTGATGCTGTGCAATGGGGACGCCATCTAAGGGAAGAGGACGCAGCCCCAGCGAACTCGACCGCTTCCGAGACACTTTCAGCGGGAGGACGTTTGGCGCCGAGGACCGCAGGCCTGCCCGTCAATCACGGAGGCTGGGAGAGGGACGGGTAAAATTAATGAACGCGGCTGCCTCGGGCTGTCCTGTCAGACTCGTACTAATGGCCCAGACACACATTTGCTTGATTGCGAATTTGGGACTTCCTTTCCCTCCCACACGGACAGCACCGTATCTCCCCCTCCTGACCTTTTAAAGGAGACGAGCACCTCCTGGAAGGACGCCCAGACAGACGTTTGTACCTCCTCTCGCCAAAGGCCTCAAGGGCCCCGGATCCCAACAACTCTGGAGGGGCTGAGGCAAATGTCACCAGGGCACCTGAGGCTCAATGACAGGCGGATGTGGGGACACTTGGCTAGAGCTGTGGCTTCCAGGGGGTCTGGAAGGTTTCCTCAGAGCCAGGTTTCTGGTCCTTACACAAATGAAAGCAAGTAAGTCAAATGCACAAGGAAATGGCTGATTACGGAAAGGTAAACACGCCCCGAGCATCTGCTAAATATGGGGGCTTTAGAAAACACTTGTGTTTTACCAGAGCTTTGGCGGCAGGTTGAAAGCAGAAGGTGACATTAAAACAAAAAGAAATAAAAAAAGCAACTCATTCAATCACAGCAAAACAGATTTTTGCCTAATCGGTGCATCTAACTTTCTGAATGAAGACGCCTGGCTGACCAACAGAGAGAGCATGGATGGCCGACGTTTGTACCGGTTACCCCGTGTCTTGTGTCATCCCCTCTCGCCCCCTTTTAACGAAGTGGCGACTGCCGGCGTCAGCTGCCCAGGGTGTACTTGCCAGCACCCGCCTGGCTCCGATCTCCTGCTCTCTGCACTGAGGCGTCTCTGTGGCTGTCATGTGGATGCCTGGAGAGCCTGTCCACATGGTGATGAACTGGCCTGGGCTGCCCAGGATGGGGACACTAACTGAGTCAGGCTTGGGCAGCCCGGTCACCCTCCTGCTGGGCCACAGGGAAGTGTAGGGAGCTAAGGGGCCGGGTAGCCCTTGCCCGGCGGGGGTCGGGGACTGCTGGGAGATGCCCCCTTTGTGGGAGCAACCTACACGCCTCCTCCACGGGTCCCCAGTAGAGCCGAGCCCCGCCACC
>NW_017732598.1:162814-169191 GCF_001890085.2 Hipposideros armiger
AGGCCTGACAGTTAAGTTTGTGAACTTGTCGCAATAATGTTGCTAACCTTTTTTTGATAGCAGAGGGATTATTCATTATAAATTTGTACCAACTGGACAAACAGTGAACCAAGTTTACTATTTGGAAGTGCTGAAAAGGCTGCATGAAAAAGTTAGACGACCTGAACTTTTCGCCCACAATTCATGGCTCTTGCATCATGACAATGCACCAGCGCACACAGCACTGTCTGTGAGGGAGTTTTTAGCCAGTAAACAAACAATCGTATTGGAACACCCTCCCTACACACCAGATCTGGCCCCCAATGACTTCTTTCTTTACCCAAAGATAAAGGAAATATTGAAAGGAAGATGTTTTGATGACATTCAGGACATTAAGTGTAATACGATGACAGCTCTGATGGCCATTCCAGAAAAAGAATTCCAAAATTGTTTTGAAGGGTGGACTAGGCGTTGGTGTCAGTGCATAGCTTCCCAAGGGGAGTACTTCGAGGGTGACCGTAGTGACATTCAGCAATGAGGTTCGTAGCACTTTTCTAGGATTTCATGAACTTAATTGTCTGACCTCGTATATGTATCTTAAGTTCCTACATTTATAAGAAAGATTGTCTTGAGGAAATAGGACTGTCGCCCTTATACCTAGGAGAATTGTTACATAGCTAAATTATGACTAATCGTTTCCTTGGTAAATTAAAAGCAACCATTTCCACTTCCAGAGACTTTGAGTAAAGAGACAAAGCGATTTGTCTTGATCACCCCTGGAGGCTGCAGACGAACCCTGGGGCTGTAAGTGGCCTGTCGCTGATTCCAGGTTAGTGTCCATGGCTACAGTGGCCGTGGGGACTCACGGATCAGGTTCCCTTCAGGACGTGTGGCTGCAGGGTGTGCAGTTGCCCCGCGGCCTCCAGCGGCTGTGCCTCGACCTGATGCGGCATTCCTGCCCAGCCCTCTTTCCCCGCTGGCTCCTGGGGGCGCCGCCTGCCGCACTCCCGCTGTAGGCAGCCTTGGCGCTGGGCGCCCCTGTGGGCTTGCTGACCCTTCTCCAGACTGCGCTTTCCCCAGCCCTCCTCACTTTCCTTTCACAGGCGTCAGCCCTACATCTTAAAAAAATATATATTGCAGTAAGAACCCTTAATACGAGATCTACTCTTATTACATTTTTAAGCACACAATACAATATTGTCAACTGCAGGCACGCGCTGGACAGAGCTCTAGGACATAAGAACGGGACGCCTCTTTTCCCCAAATGTCCATTGACAGAGGACTCGGGTCAAGAGAACGGGGCAGATACGGACAATGGAGTATTATTCAGCCTTGAACCAGAAGGAAGTCCCGCTAGATGCAATGACATGGATGGGCCTGGAGGGCGTGCGCAGACCTGTTCTGGATCGGAAGGCTTCTGCCTCTATCCTGCCCGCTTTTCCCTTACCCTCCACAGGCGTTTCTCCCAGTAAAACCACTTAACATTTTTGCTGTGATGTTCGTCTATATAGTCGAATGATATTTCCATGCTGCTGACTGCGGCGTTCGACTGCACCCCACAAGCTCAGTGCTCCAGAAAGGAAGTTTAGGAAAGCAGACGTACATTTTTCTATATTTTTGTGTTTATCAAGAATGAATAATAGGAAATTTTTATACTTTAAAATAATCATTTATTTTAATAAAACGTAGTGTCTTAACTGTATCCACTTAAAAATATAAATACTGGGCAGCACAAATACTAAAACTGGAGCAATAGAGAGAAGATTAGCATGGCCCCTGCACATGGATGACACAAAAATTCGTGAAGCATTCCAGATTTTAAAAGCGTAAGTACTGTAATTATTTTCTGTGGATTTTAAACATATTTTGGAGAACAAACTTGAAATCAATTAACACAGGGAAAAGGTTAAACGACTGATTCTGTCTTGCTATTAGCTTCAGGACGATCTCAACAAACATAGAAGCTGGGTGTGAGTGTGAAGGTGGTGGAGGAAATTGGGGGCTTTGACTCTCCAGCATTCACCCCATTCCTCTTTGCTCCACAGACAATGACGTTGAAGTGAGGTGGACCCTCCATCTTCCTGGNGAGCATCTGCTAAATATGGGGGCTTTAGAAAACACTTGTGTTTTACCAGAGCTTTGGCGGCAGGTTGAAAGCAGAAGGTGACATTAAAACAAAAAGAAATAAAAAAAGCAACTCATTCAATCACAGCAAAACAGATTTTTGCCTAATCGGTGCATCTAACTTTCTGAATGAAGACGCCTGGCTGACCAACAGAGAGAGCATGGATGGCCGACGTTTGTACCGGTTACCCCGTGTCTTGTGTCATCCCCTCTCGCCCCCTTTTAACGAAGTGGCGACTGCCGGCGTCAGCTGCCCAGGGTGTACTTGCCAGCACCCACCTGGCTCCGATCTCCTGCTCTCTGCACTGAGGCTTCTCTGTGGCTGTCATGTGGATGCCTGGAGAGCCTGTCCACATGGTGATGAACTGGCCTGGGCTGCCCAGGATGGGGACACTAACTGAGTCAGGCTTGGGCAGCCCGGTCACCCTCCTGCTGGGCCACAGGGAAGTGTAGGGAGCTAAGGGGCCGGGTAGCCCTTGCCCGGCGGGGGTCGGGGACTGCTGGGAGATGCCCCCTTTGTGGGAGCAACCTACACGCCTCCTCCACGGGTCCCCAGTAGAGCCGAGCCCCGCCACCCGCAGCCGACTGGTTCTGGAGCCCCAGACGTGCGTCCCTCACTCTGGCGTCACCCTCCAAGTCTGTTCCTTGGGACTGCTTTCCAAAATGAGGAGCCTGCATGCAAGCTTTTTGGCGTGAGCCAGGAAGACACACTTTCTGCCATATTCACGGAGCACTTGGAGCTTGATGTGAGGTCCCCCAGGCCCCCCCTTTAGGAAGGAAAAGCAGGCGCCCCAGCTGCCCCGGCTGATGCTGGAGCAAGCCCCCACCAGGGTCAGCCCTCTGGCAATGGCTTCAGCAAGGAAAACCACCCCATCCAGCGACCGGTCAGTGTGAGGGCGCAGAGAGCCAGCCTCCTCGCTCCAGCTCAGGGTGGCTCGTGGGGCCACCCCAGCCCCAGGACCCCCATGGGGTCTGCTGAGCCCTCCTGGGGCTGCACGGCACTCAGCTTCTCCCTCCGCCCCACCCTGCGCGCACCCTCCGTGCTCCAGGGGTGGCTCCCTAATGAATATCCTCACCCAGGGTCTGCTTCAGGGGACCCCAGCTGCCACAGCACTTCCTAGAATGTTCTAGACACTTGGGGTGCAACAGTTAAAACGAGGTCCTGTCCTCATGGAACCTACATTCTAGGAAGGGACAGCGACAACAAGCAAGGAAACCCACAGATTCAGAGCAGAAGCAGGGAGAGACTAACTGAGGGGAGCAGAGGATGAGGGTGACTGGGGGCGACGTTCTGGGCGGGGCTGTGCTCTGAGGACTCGTGTGTGGGCATGTCAGTCAGCCACTGCCGACCGACTGCGGAGATGGCGAGAGCAGCACACCTGCGGGGCTCCTGGGTGCGCCCAGCTGCTGACTGAAAGGCAGGTGACGTGCTCAGCCCACAGCACGCGGCTCTCGCCATCACAGTCACCCAGGAGCTTCAGCGGCGCCAATGCCAGGGCCTCACCCTGAGGTTCTGATCCAACCGGGGCCAGGGTGGGGCCCGGGCATCTGCGTTTCTCACAGCTCTCGGGGTTTCCGTGTGTGGTCGGGTGGACACCTGCGACTCAGACCCTCATTGAGTTACTCTACGTGCGGGATCACGACATACAGAAACAGAAAGTACTAACGAAAAACCTAGAAACAACTCATGCTGTTGTGTGCATGCAAGTGTCTACAGTCTCATGCACCACGTGTGTGAACGCACAAGCATGTGGTGTCCACTCACACGCGTGAGCACACATGTAAACACTCACATGCATGGGTGCGTGAGTATGCAGGTATACACTCACACCCATGGACTCATGGGTCCACATGTATACACGCACTCGCATGAACACATAAGTATGCACGTATACACTCGCGTGAACACACATGTACGCATGCATCCTCACAGAGCACAGAGAGTGTCCCAGATCCCAGCGCCTTCTCTTGATTTTGGGGTCTAAAGGTGCCTATTGTTGGAGAAAACAAGCACCTGCATATAAGAAATTCCCCTAAAAATTGTTTGTCACTCCCAGCATCAGAATCCAGCATACTAAAAACATGCTTAGTAAATCACGAAAAAAATCATGAGGAAAGCACAGCCAAGCAACACTGCAGACTTCATGCATAAATATCGTCCAGCTCGACTTTTCTGAATTTCAGTGGAGACTCTCAGATTCCAAGAACTCCTTCTAATAATTGAAGTCCTGCTAAGAGCGCACAATCTTTACTCTCAGGAACTTTCAATGAAATGTCCCAAATTAAAAGCAAATATTTTCTTAATAGTTCCAAACTTTTGCAGGACAAACACTGAACTTTTAACTAGGCTTCACTTGAATGATTTCAAATTTAGCCGTCCAAATTACTGACATCCAGACTGCGAAGATTCATGGGCACAAAGCAATTACCCTCTGTAGACAAGAGTAGAATTCTAAGCTTTACCCTATACTGCACTGTCATTTTTTTTTTTNTGGGGGTAGGGGCCAAGAAGTTACTTAAGAAAGACATTGTTATTTTTTTTACATATTTTGTGATCTTTGTGGTAGTTTCCTGCTTTTTACAACTTGTCATGTGTTGTTGATTTCTTTCCTCAGCCTCAAAAAACATGCAGCAATTCCGTGTGCCTAACTTTGTGTTTATTTCTGTAGACAGGAGTCCCCCAGCCCCGTTGTAAAGGGTTCCAGGGGCACAGAGCCTGGCCCCCCACAGTGCCTGGGGGCTCCCCCTCCTCTCTCCGCTCGATCCCCAGCGGCTCCTGGGTCCATCCCAAGCGCACCCGGAAAACGGTCCTTCACTGGTCCCCACAAAGGGCACCCTCACAGGACGTTTCCCAGAACCTGCTCAGGTTCCTGCAGACTGTTGGGGGGCGGGCAGGGTGCACAGGGCCTCTGTATGCCCGCTCATCCCCCTACACCCCCATCCCCAGAACTGCAGGTGCCCCAGGAGGGTCAGTTCCACCCTCAGGCAGGACGGCCAGGTCTCGCCTGGCACACACAGTGCTGCCACTCCTGAAACTGTAGCTGTAACTCCGTCCATGGCTCTGCACGCGTCGGCAGGCACAGCTTGGTGGCTGTTTCCAGATGTGTCCACCACGACTCAAACCCCAGCCCTCGCAGCCCTCACCCGACCTGTTCGCTGCAGCTCTGCCTCCTTCTGTCCCATGGATTAGAGTCGCTCGTCCTGGAGCTCCACAGAGAAGAAACGACGTAGCGTCTCCTCTTGCGTTCCTACTCCATCTGCCCTCGTGAGGCGTGTGGATGCAGCCATTCTCGGTTCTGTGTTGCCAGGAAGAATTTCACGAGTGAACACGCAACCTCGGGCTGTTTGTTCTCCTGCGGATGAGCCCTGGCTTTTGGCGACCACCAAACATGCAGCTGTGAGCTTTCTCCTATGAGCTTTTGATGGTGCCTCATTTTCCCAGGGGCAGAATTGCTCGGTCGTTAAATAGACACGTTGCACCCCCAACACTTGTAAGGGCACCTGCCCTCCCCGCCCCCGCCCCCAGACAACACACTCAGCTTCCTCTCTGAGAGGGGTTCCGGCACAAGCTGTTAATGTAATTACATTTCCCATCTTGTTACAGTGGCGCGACTGTGGCTGGAAGTAAAAATGGTGTGCTTACCTTGGGGATGAAGCACCTCCTGACAGGGCTGGCGGGGGCGTCGGGGGGCGGGACGCCTGGCATTTATTAATGATGCTTCATGCTTTTCTGTCGGCTCGCGCAGAGCAATAATGCAACCGGCTCAGAAACCACGTGACCCGTTCCTGGAAGTGTGGTCACTTCTAGAAGGATCATGGGCGTCGATATTTGAAACACCTAGACCTGCAGATAAACACACCTCTGGGACGCTGTCTCCTAACAGGAATGGAACGTGATCCGAGAAGCTGAGAGACGCATCCTGAAAACTCGTTCCTTCCACCCTTTCCGAACTTAGCCAGAAGCTGTCTCAGTGGGTCTGAGTCATGCTACCAGACGAACACAATCCTTCTAGCTCAGGCTTCCTGCTTGTTCTGTGATAAAGGAAGGTCTTTAATCTCCGATCCAGCACAGACGAACATGTGTGTAAAATAAAGGCGGGTCTGGAGCAGGGGTCGGCAAACGGCGGCTCGCGAGTCACGTGCGGCTCTTTGGGGACGTACATGTGGCTCTGGAGTAAAATTGAAAATGAAAATAAAACTACCATAGTTTCACTTATAAAAATTTTTAAAGGATATTATTCACATGATGGTGATTTCATTTGATTTATAGCTCC
>NW_017732598.1:176136-177608 GCF_001890085.2 Hipposideros armiger
GCTGGGTGTGAGTGTGAAGGTGGTGGAGGAAATTGGGGGCTTTGACTCTCCAGCATTCACCCCATTCCTCTTTGCTCCACAGACAATGACGTTGAAGTGAGGTGGACCCTCCATCTTCCTGGACTCAGGCCTCATTTCCTGGCACTCTCCAGCTAGCTCAGGGATGGGCACACGGCACAGTTAGGTGGATAAAGTTATGACCAGGACGGCGGATGGGGCTGTGGGAATACAGACATGCTCTCCCCTCTGGGGTTAATAAGATGGTAGAATGCAGAGTTGGAGCTGCTCGAGACCATCTTTGTCATCTCATGGGAGGGCCTGGCTGAAAAAGAAGCAAAGCCAGGGACAGAGAGAGACAGATGCCTGGGAATGGTCCTTGAGCTCCTGGATCTAGTCATCATCACCACCATCACCATCACAACCATCACTATCATCACCGTCATCATCACCACCATCATCACCACCACCATCACCACCATCACCACCATCACCATCACCATCACCACCATCACCATCATCATCATTACCACCTTTTATGACTGCCAACTATGTGTCAGGTACTGTGTGAATTACTTCATAGTCACTGGCTCATTAACTCCCCTGAAGACCTTACCTGATAGGTACTGGTACTATTACTACCTCCATTGGCCAAATGTGAAGTTGAGGGTCAGGGAGGCTAAGTAACTGGCAGTAAGTGGTTAAGCTGGAAACTGAATCCAAGTCTTAGTGACTGCATAGCCCATATTATATGCACCCCATCTTGAGTCTGCCCTTCAGTGTTCAGTGCTGTAATGTGTTTACCTTTCCAAACTCCCTGGAAGGTGGTAGTGGCGATGTGATATTTTTTGGGCCATGGGAAATCAGCTGATGGGTCTGGGAACGTTTTGCTTTCCTGATATAGTCTGCACCCCTTCCTGCTTCATTATTTTTCCTGCTTGGAATGTAGACCTGTGGCTGGAGGTGTGACAGCCTTCTTGCCACCATGAGGCAGCAGACATGAGCAAGGAAACCAACCTGCTAAAGCTGCTGCTGTAAAAAGAAAGAAAACGCTGCCTCCCTGCTATCATGGTGAGCAGCTCTGGGCTCCAAGTCACAAGTGACAAACAGGATTTTATTTTTGTTTTGTTGCTATTGTCAGATACCCCCTGTTATTTTAAGCCATGTGTGATTCTAATGGACCCTCAAACACAAATACAGCTTCCTTCTCATTAAGGTATGATTGTTTCCAAGCTTTTTTCTAATATTTTAGTTTACGTTGGGATCACCAACTGACATGGCTATAGAGGGCAAATAACATAAATCAATGAGTTAGGTGTGAACCAGGAAGCTTCCTCCAGGCAGAATAGCTATCGGTTCATCTTGCCTATACAACGGGGGTCACGTGCTATCAGATATTCCATTTTCTATGAGAAGCTATAAATCCTATTTTTTTTTTTTTAGCTGAGCCATCCTGCTACCTGTTGGCAGCTCAG
>NW_017732598.1:178483-192120 GCF_001890085.2 Hipposideros armiger
GTTCATAATATTTAGCCACCACCACGTCGGTGAGAACGGCCACCTTACCCATCAGACACCAGCCGTCAGCCATGAGTTCAGCCACCAGTGCCACCCTGTCTATCCACGAGGTTATAGTGAAGACCCAACGGCATCAACACACGGGAAGGAGAGGAAGCTCGGTGACAGATCACCTGTGGCAGGTGACAGACAAAACCACGTTTTGCGTCTTGTCTCCGCCGCAGAGCTTCGCTGGTTAAGGAAACAACTGCTTACACACGTATTTCAGCACGTTTTAAAGTCGGTAGAGAAACATGCATTGCCAAGCCTGCCGTGAACTTGCCCTTGTTTTCGCTTACTGGGGGGATTATTCACATCCAATAAAATTCAAGTCTTCCAACCACACAGCTTGATGAGTTTGGGTAACTGTATACAATTGTGAGGCCACCACCACAGTCATGCTCTGGAAAGCCCATCACCCTGAAAGTGTCCTAATGTACCTTTCAGACCCGGCTTCCTGTCCCCAGCCTGACCACAGGCAACTAACTGCTCGTGTGCTTATGATCAATACAGTTTGATGCGCTAGGATTTCGTGCCGGTTTTCACTCCCCAGCTGCTTCCCAGCAATTACGTAATCACTAACCATTTGCACACCCCCTAAAGAGACACATTCCCAGCGCAGCTTTGATCATATTTATACCTTTCTGGCACTACCGACCACACGGACCACAAAATACAGAGCAGATATGAAGTCATCACCATTTCTTCCTCACGCGCCGCGAGCCGTTTGTAAGAAACACACATATTGGTGATTCCTTACAATTGAGAAAAGCAGTGTTTGTGAGGATACGCACTGCTTTTCCGCACAGAGTGCTGTCTGATAAAGGGACTCGTGGGTTCCATCTGGCACTTGGCAGGCGTATCTGGCATTCGGGTCACACCTGACTGCAGGCGGGTCAGAGTTGGTGTCACCTGTGCTCATTCTATGCTGCGAGACGCGCGGACGTCCTGGGCGGCGACTGTGCTGTCCTGTTTCCTTTATGTTTAACCATCGTGCGGGTTCGGACACGACAGCCTTATGGGGCGCGTGTGATGGCTGAATTAGAGGCCGCCTCCTCTGAACCACCGCAAACATCTCCACAGCTTCGTGTTAGGTTAATGAAATCCGATGTTTGGGGAGGCATTACCGTTCTCACTCGTCTGCCTTTTCTTTTTCATGAGCGATCACCCTATTTGCACATTCGCTTGCCTCAGGCCCTTCGACTTGAGAATCTGCCCACAATGGATGCTAATGCCGTCATTCCAGACCTAACACTGCCATTGCTGCTTTGATCACTAAGCTTGACACTTAGGTCACTTGGGTCAGCCGCCGATCTGTTTTTACGAACTGGGAATATATGCCGACACAATAGAATCCATACACACTGCAAACTCAACAACTTGCACATGAAACACACTCATTATATAAAAATACACTGGCTGATATTAACTCTACCCTGATAACTGAACGGCAGCTGAAAATGAAACCCCCCGACCATCTGGTCCGACAGAACTTGAAAGTCGTAATGACTATTAGGAACGTCAAGTGGTTTCTTTGCTAATCGTAATTAATCCTACATTTAAAGCTTAATCACATGCATGATTTCATGGCTTGGTCCTCTGCCGTTGTCAGTCATGTGCCGGCTTGAGTCTGTCAGGAAAGGGGAGGGACAGTGACAGGCCGGCATGTCTGTGGACATCCCCTCGGTTTGGCCGGAGAAGCACAGTGATGGGTGAGTGGGCACAAAGGGAGCATGGAGAGGAAAGTGGTGGCCGGACACGAAGCATCTGGGGACTGGAGGGTGGTGGCTGCATTTGTATCTTAGAGGCCACTGTGTGGAGAGAGGTCGGGCGAGGGTAAAACTGGGGACCCTGAGATTCCGTAGGCAGATGTAGAAATTCAGAGAGGCGAAGGCAGCCCGGCCCAGGGGAGCGGTGATGGGGGTGGGGGAGGATGACTCAAAGGCATATTAAGGGAGCCGTAGCTCAGGTGCTGAGGGGACCTTCTGACTCCTCGTGTGCACGTGTCAGAGGGAGTAGCAGGAGGGTGGGGACTCCTGCTTCTGAACCAGGAAGCACTGGTAGACGAACGGGTTTCCGAGGGAAAAGGACGCTGTTGGTTTTGGAGCTGGTATGTGGCACGGATACCGGAGCAGGACATAGAGGGGACTGGAATTCCTATTTCCAAATCATTGGCTGGTGTCAACTGCACCCACAAGTGAACCGAAACCACGGGGATGGGTGAAGCCCCTCGGCATGGATGTCATCCCGGGAAATGAAGAGGCAGGGGACGGACCCCGAAAGGACATGTATCTTCAAGGCTTGGCCGGAAGGACACGAGCCATGTGAGGGGCAGACGGGGACAAGAGGAGGGGTGCTCTGTGGGGTTTCAGGGAAGAGCGTTTTTCTAGGGAGAGACCACTGGTCCACTTTGTCACATGTTGCTGAGAGTTCAAGTAAGACAAAGTTAGAAAATGTATGTTTTTGTTTGGTTTTTAAAAACAGCAAGTATTTGGTTCTGTTCCCTGGCTAGAACGTTTTTCACCGAATGATAAGACAGACGACAATGGGCTGGAGTTGAGCGTGGACAGGAGGTGGGGGTGGACCTCGTGAGTGTGGCTGACGCGTTCGCACGTGAAGCTGTGAAAAAGCCTGAATGCTGGCGGTGGCTGGAGGGACACCCGGTATAGAAAGTCGTTCCTTTTTCTCCACTTTTAACATGAGAGAAATTGAGTGTGCACATGTCTGGGGAAGAGAGCCGTAAAGAGAGGTGGATGGGACACGCAGAATAGGAAAGGGGACACTGGTGAGACGGGGTCAGCAGGAATCAGAGAAAAGCAGGTGCAGCTGTGAGTCTCAGCAGAGGAAGGCCACCTCGCCCACTGTGACGAGAGGGGAGGGAGTGGAATGACACCGGCAGGTGGCAGGCCAGGTCATCTGTTTCTGACTAACAGTTTCGAGCCGAGGTGTCGCCTGAGCGGGGCAAGATGGCCATCGGACGTGAAGAGCGCGGGACACAGAGGACATGAACACAGCCGCTAAAAGTGCAGGCGAGGGCCTGGTGAGCAGAGGAGGGCTCTGGTCGGAGCCCTCAGCCTGCTGCACGGCTCACCCCGGCTGCCCGTTTCTGAAGGATTCTGCGCTTCGCTGCAGCATCGGTTCCGGCACGTGCTCGCTGGGCACTTGGTGTTGGGTCTGCACCCACACCCGCTGTCTCTTCTGTTGGCCACAGAATTCCTGTTTTCCTCGGGGACTCAGCTTGGCCCCCATCTAAGGCTGTGGGTGGCGTGCAGCCCAGGCCTAGCCAACCCGTGCATTCCATCCTACCTGGCCACACTGGTCCAGAGGCGGGCGAGGTGCCTAGCCTGTGCCCGTCAGACCCACTTCCGGGGTGCTGTGCGCTCCTGGGGAGAACGGTGGCTCTCTCTGCCGTGCTGCTGACAGTGTGGGCCACAGAACCCCTGCCTGAGAGCAAAGCAACACCAGGGGAGCTGCATGGAGATTGACCCTCACGTAGGGTGTGACCCAAGTCAGGAGCGCCCCTGGAGTTTGGGTTACAAGGACTAACATTCCCTGTGTCTACGTTTTCTGACCTTGCGAATGAAGGGCAGAGGGCATGGCCTGATGGCCTTGGTGTGGGAAGGACGGCTCTTCGCGCTGCCTGAGAAGATAAGGCAATAGGACACGGTGACTGACGGGAGCTGAGAGCTGGAAGAGGGCGGGAACTTCCCAGTGGGGGTGGCTGAGCCGCCGGTGACGACATTTAGAGAACACGGAGGTCAGGAGTTGGGGGCGATGACAGGTTCAGTTACAGATGAGCTGATCTGCGATGTGGTTGGGTCGCTGGAGGCAGAGAAGTGCATGCGACATGGCAGTGGGGACTCAGCGGAAGTGGGTTAGGTGGAAAAGCTGGTTCACGTCTCTTAGCGTTGAGATGTGACGGTCCAGGAGTGGGTCAGGCGTGAGGAAGAAAAACAGAGAATCAGGCTACAGGTAGGACCTTGAGAGGTGTGCAATTTGGGGGATGAATGGATGGAGGAAAGAGTGTCGTCAGAGAGGCTGGAGGAAAACCAGGAGTCCTGGGAAGTCGCAGGATAAAAAGCAGGCAGATGTTATGAGAATAATTATTTTATCGACGACATTTGGGGAGACGCGACAAGACAGGTGGCTGGATGATCTGAGGGGGGATTGGTGTGGCGGGGCGAGGACACGGGTTCAGAACCTTCTTGGACTAAGGAGACCTCTTGTCAAGCTCAGGGAACAGACGAACTTTCCCCTGTCCCCTCCGCTTCCAGCAGAAGCAGAGATGAAAGCAGAGAGGAGCACACAGAATCTGTGAAAAGGACGAAAAATCGTGCCCTGATGCGACTCAGTAATGCAGAGCAGATGTCAGCCAGCTGTTCTCAAGCTGGGAGCTCCAGGCACTGACCCCGCCACCAGGGTGAGGCCCCTCCAGGCCCTGGGACAGAAAATACATCGAGAGCTCTGTCCTCTTCTGGTCAGAGTGCTTCACAGCCACGTCTTCGTGGCCTCTCGGTCACAACACTGCTGCTCTCTTTACACATTCATGATCCCCCTGTGGGAACAACACCAACTCCTTTCTCCCTCCAGACCACCTCACGGACACAGTGACCACACCAGACCTTCACTGACCTTTTGGGAGGAAGCGAGGGTTTGCTGGGTGGGATGGATGGGCCGGTCTCACTGTTGCAGAGTGGACACTGCTGTCGGAAGAGCGTAGCCCGTGTGCTGCCATGGGGGGCTGTCCACCCGCCCCATGGCGGGAGATAGAGAACTCCATCTTCTCTACTGTGTCTTTCTAGACCTTTCTCTTCCTTTCAGATGTCAGTCTCCACCCTCCAGATTCTTGATTCTTCTCTCTCCCGGAGCTTCATTGTCATCCTCTCCTTCCAAACCTTGTCTTGTCGTTAGAGTTAGAGGCGGTGGCCGTGCGGGGTGGAGACGGGTCCTGACTGACTGTGCCCTCCGACAGCTATCAAGGTGGCTTCCTAAACTTTGTATCGACACCTTCTCTCTAGGTCCCTCTGCTCGACAGAGGTTAGGCTGGACAGTCCCTGGAATGGTCACCAAATTAGGCCGTCCTCTCCTTCGTCCGGAGGAGGTAGCCGCAGGCGCCCTTGAGGTTGGCCTAGTTTACGTGTGGGAATCTCATCATGCTGAGAATGTAGTGTCAGCAGCAGCTGTTGTCCTGAGGAAAAGAGGNGGCTGCTCAGCTCGGGCTGGACTCGAACCGCTGTTGCTCAGAGCTCAAACTCTTGAGCGAGCTCTTAACCAACTGAGCCACTCGGCCGGCCCTATAAATCCTATTTTTAATGTAAACATTCATGTAACAACTCCAGATTTTAGAATCTTGGCCACTAGATAAAAATTTTAAGGCCAAACACAATGTATGTATTGGCTACACATGACCAAAGGACCTTGAATTTGAAATTTCAACCTCTGCCTTAGAATAATGAGCTAACTTCATGGTATTTATTTGGGGGATACAGGAGAAGGAAAACTCTAGAACACAGGCTGGGACTTTTCTGACCTTTGAACTGGCAATAAAACCCCAGCAAAAACAAGTTGACAAATAGTGCCTTTTCACACTGCCATTGTCCATCAGCACCGAGGCTGGAAACCGTGAAATACTGTGACAGGAGGCCCATCGTTCCAGCCTCGGCTGTGTCTCTAATTGTAGCACCCACACCAATGACCCCGCCTTCACTCTGATGACAAACGGCTGCTCCAGTTACAGCACATTAAAATCCTCCCCTCACCCCAAATCTGCAATATTATTTGAAGCCTGCAGGGAGCAGGAAAGATGACTCCTAGTTGAGTTAGTAAACCAGACAGAGAAAAAAAATTCTCCAAGTTCCTGCCGGAGGGAGTGTGAAGCTGCCTGGGGGTAATGAGAGCCTGCCTGGTTCTCTCTCACACGCTTTCTCTCAAACGCTCCAGAGAGGGGGTGTGTGTGTGCGCTCGCTGGGAGGTATGAATGCTTTCCCAGTTACTGTCACATGTAGCGTGGACGTTCATAATATTTAGCCACCACCACGTCGGTGAGAACGGCCACCTTACCCATCAGACACCAGCCGTCAGCCATGAGTTCAGCCACCAGTGCCACCCTGTCTATCCACGGGGTTATAGTGAAGACCCAACGGCATCAACACACGGGAAGGAGAGGAAGCTCGGTGACAGATCACCTGTGGCAGGTGACAGACAAAACCACGTTTTGCGTCTTGTCTCCGCCGCAGAGCTTCGCTGGTTAAGGAAACAACTGCTTACACACGTATTTCAGCACGTTTTAAAGTCGGTAGAGAAACATGCATTGCCAAGCCTGCCGTGAACTTGCCCTTGTTTTCGCTTACTGGGGGGATTATTCACATCCAATAAAATTCAAGTCTTCCAACCACACAGCTTGATGAGTTTGGGTAACTGTATACAATTGTGAGGCCACCACCACAGTCATGCTCTGGAAAGCCCATCACCCTGAAAGTGTCCTAATGTACCTTTCAGACCCGGCTTCCTGTCCCCAGCCTGACCACAGGCAACTAACTGCTCGTGTGCTTATGATCAATACAGTTTGATGCGCTAGGATTTCGTGCCGGTTTTCACTCCCCAGCTGCTTCCCAGCAATTACGTAATCACTAACCATTTGCACACCCCCTAAAGAGACACATTCCCAGCGCAGCTTTGATCATATTTATACCTTTCTGGCACTACCGACCACACGGACCACAAAATACAGAGCAGATATGAAGTCATCACCATTTCTTCCTCACGCGCCGCGAGCCGTTTGTAAGAAACACACATATTGGTGATTCCTTACAATTGAGAAAAGCAGTGTTTGTGAGGATACGCACTGCTTTTCCGCACAGAGTGCTGTCTGATAAAGGGACTCGTGGGTTCCATCTGGCACTTGGCAGGCGTATCTGGCATTCGGGTCACACCTGACTGCAGGCGGGTCAGAGTTGGTGTCACCTGTGCTCATTCTATGCTGCGAGACGCGCGGACGTCCTGGGCGGCGACTGTGCTGTCCTGTTTCCTTTATGTTTAACCATCGTGCGGGTTCGGACACGACAGCCTTATGGGGCGCGTGTGATGGCTGAATTAGAGGCCGCCTCCTCTGAACCACCGCAAACATCTCCACAGCTTCGTGTTAGGTTAATGAAATCCGATGTTTGGGGAGGCATTACCGTTCTCACTCGTCTGCCTTTTCTTTTTCATGAGCGATCACCCTATTTGCACATTCGCTTGCCTCAGGCCCTTCGACTTGAGAATCTGCCCACAATGGATGCTAATGCCGTCATTCCAGACCTAACACTGCCATTGCTGCTTTGATCACTAAGCTTGACACTTAGGTCACTTGGGTCAGCCGCCGATCTGTTTTTACGAACTGGGAATATATGCCGACACAATAGAATCCATACACACTGCAAACTCAACAACTTGCACATGAAACACACTCATTATATAAAAATACACTGGCTGATATTAACTCTACCCTGATAACTGAACGGCAGCTGAAAATGAAACCCCCCGACCATCTGGTCCGACAGAACTTGAAAGTCGTAATGACTATTAGGAACGTCAAGTGGTTTCTTTGCTAATCGTAATTAATCCTACATTTAAAGCTTAATCACATGCATGATTTCATGGCTTGGTCCTCTGCCGTTGTCAGTCATGTGCCAGCTTGAGTCTGTCAGGAAAGGGGAGGGACAGTGACAGGCCGGCATGTCTGTGGACATCCCCTCGGTTTGGCCGGAGAAGCACAGTGATGGGTGAGTGGGCACAAAGGGAGCATGGAGAGGAAAGTGGTGGCCGGACACGAAGCATCTGGGGACTGGAGGGTGGTGGCTGCATTTGTATCTTAGAGGCCACTGTGTGGAGAGAGGTCGGGCGAGGGTAAAACTGGGGACCCTGAGATTCCGTAGGCAGATGTAGAAATTCAGAGAGGCGAAGGCAGCCCGGCCCAGGGGAGCGGTGATGGGGGTGGGGGAGGATGACTCAAAGGCATATTAAGGGAGCCGTAGCTCAGGTGCTGAGGGGACCTTCTGACTCCTCGTGTGCACGTGTCAGNGTGAGGCACTGTGGGGAAACTGTTCCCAACTGCTCTTACCGTATGTGAACTGTGAATAAATAAAAGATGGTGAGATCTGAGGCTGGCAGGGAAGATCCTTGAAGTGGTAACTAATTCACCAAGAGATCTGGGGTACAGTTTTCAGTGCATAGAGCCAGCCAGTAAGACAGGAAGTACTTGTCGATATACAGGTTAATAAGCCGTAGGTCCTCCAAGTCTTCAGAAAACCTACTTTTGAGATGAGACCCACAATCTCTTACATCGCACCTAAAAATTATAAAACAGGGCGTCCCCTAAGGATACGTGATTTCTCACACAAACTTAAACAGCCTTTTCTGTAGCTGGCTCTTTTCTTCCAAAGCCTGACTTTTTCTCACCAAAGATTTCCAGCCCGATGGAAATCATCACATTTCCACCTGATGAAAGGATGGTCTTTTGAACAGCAGCAATTTCTGACTCTCGGAATGCATTAAACCAATCTTCTTTTGTGATTTATATTTATGCCAATGTTCAAATCTATCACCTTCTCCTTTCCATGTGTCAATTTCCTCTGATTCTTTTTGTCTTGATAATATCATTTTTGTAGCGACGTTACAGGCTGTCACTTTGCATTTACGAAGCAAGACATAAATGCACTTGATTACTTTATTTTTAGGACTGTCCTCAATGACTAATGCATTGACTGAATGACTAAGAAGGGACTTTCACTTCCACTTAATGGACTGTCCCCACCCCGGCAAAGGCTCAGCTTTTTAACAATCTGCACATACTGAAGAGGTGATGAAAATGTGTAATTCCTTTTTGGGGTTTTTAGGTGCTGCGAAGAAAGGCAAGGCTATCTCCCAATTGCTTGAATTTAGGAGTGAATTGAAGTTGCAGCTCAAGAAGAGAGGGAAGCGCACATCTATTTTAATAAACGTTGGTCCAGAAGGAACTCAGCCTGGCTGCACAAATACTCATCCAGAGTAACAATCAGGCACCCAAGTAAAAGTTGTGCTGTCTTTTCAAGGTGCAGCTTGGTGGGTTAGGAGGACCCCAGGAGGAAAACCAGGAGCCTGGTTTGGATGCTACCACTTAACTGCAGATAGGATGTGGCAACTTAACATTATGTGTTTCGGCTTCCTTACTTGGCTTATGAGGGTTTTTTTTTGTTGTTGGTTTTTTTAATGAGAAGAATATATGAGAAAATTATTCAGAAACATGTGAAGTGCTGTAGAAATGAAATCACCCTAACGAGGCATCACCATCTTGCTACTGTACCTGCCTGGCTTCCCCAGTTTACAAAATCCATCGTCGTTGCAAACAAAATGGCGCTCTGTCTACCTAACTTCTTGGAACGAGTATCCTTAGCTTTCAAGTTTTGTTTTTGTCACGTCCAAGAACCTTCTGGTTGTATGACGTTCAAGTCCCACATTGGAGTTGGATGGAAGGCAAAGCAAGCTGGGTCTGGAGGCCGTGCCCCTCCTGGCAGCTCAGCTGGTCAGTGTCTCTGGCTGAGCATTGGAGCCAGTGAGGGTCTTAGGACAGGGCCCACCCAGTGTGGGGCTATCGGGTCGTCGGAAAAGTCACGACGTATTTTGTCTATGTTTTTCAAAGGTCATTTATTTATATAAAGAACAAAGATCAATCAATGATATATTGCCCGTTTTGTTTGATAACCTTTTGCCATCTTTCAGTGAGCTTCATAATTCCTCATCATAGAAGGACCTCTCTTTATTTGCGAAAAACTGAACAAGGCGCTGATTTACAGCCTCGTCTGAATTGAACNGGGCTGGGTTTGGCCAATGGAAGGCGCTGGCAGGAAACAAGGGTCTAGGAGGAGGAAGGCAGGGCATCTGTCCCCTGCACCTCTGCCCGCTGGGCTCCTCTGGTACCGGGGGCCTGCAGGTCCTCCGTCCTGTGCTCAGCTTCTCCTGGTGGCCGGAGCTTTATCAGGGTCCAGCCCCAGCTCCCTCTCCCTGCCCCTGGGCTTCCCAGTGTCACCGGCTCCTGGTTTGTCATCCCTCCTTCCCACACCTCTGGAAACGCCCCATCATACAACTGTCTCAGCTACCTCTGGGAGTCTCCTCCCACCCGGGGTGATGTGGGGTATTCGGCACGTTGGTTCCCCTCCAGCTCCACCTTCTCACCCTTTATCGCTCTTCACACGAACCCGGAACCCACTCTGAGGAAAGGGAAGCATTTAGGGTACCAGCTGGATGGAGTTGGCACCAGTCACTGTCTGTTCAAATGTGTGACTTCTCTGTGATGCTGAGTGGACTCCTGTGCCTTTTCTGGCTGGGACTCAGGACCTGGATGCTGCGACCTTTTCCGGCAATCCAGCAGACTACCCTGCGGGCAGCTTGATTTAGACGCAACATCTTTAGGGAACAAACCCCCACAGCATAAGGGTGGGGTGTGGAAGCTGGTGGAAGATCATTTCGGCTCCTGCGCTGTGCTCACCAGGACTTTGTTCTCTGGTCAGCTAGTGGCAAGAGCTGACTGTGACGGCACTCGCCCTGAACTGCATCCAGGAGCGACATGTCTGGCCCCTAGCCCCACACTGGGCACGCTGAGATCCGGCTACACACACACACCGGGTGACTGCCATTAAAAGGGCAGAAAGCGTCAAACGTAGGCAAGAACATGGGACAAGAGGAACTCTCACACTTGGTGGGGGACATCTGGCAGTTTCTAACAGAGTACAGCATATACCCGGCTTATGACCCAGAAATTTAAACCACATGTATTTACCAGAGAGCTGTGACAATAGGTGTCCACTAGAAGGTTTGCGTATGAGTGTTCGTACCAGTATTCATAGGAGCTAAAAACTGCAGCCACATCAGGAGTCCACCCACAGAGATACACGTAGACACACAGTGGCGTAGTCACACAATGGAAAACTATTCAGCGGTCCGAAGAATGACTGATTCTCACGGTAACATGAATGATTCTCAAAAGCATTCCACTTATTGAAAGAAGCCTCCCATACTTACTGGATGACCCCATTTATATACAATTTTAAGACAAGGAAACTAATTTATTGAGGGAATCTCAGAATCATGCTTCCTCTAGAGAGTGCTGGGCTGGCCTGAAAGGGAGATGAAACAACTCTCTTGATAGGTGTTGAGTGTACACCTCAACATCCCTTCCTCAAAACTCGTAAGTGGGAGGAACGCTCATCACCCCAAAACCATACAGAGCTGCAGTGAGCACAAGAGGCGAGAGAATGCTTTGTGGGTACATGGAGCCAAGAACGCAGCCGAAAATCAGTCTTTTTCCCTCTGCTTTTCTTGTGGGGGTTCCCAAAACAATCAAGCTTTTTTCAAAGGGCAAAAACCATAGCCCTATCCACGGAGATAAAATCACAACTTCAGAGTTAATAGAAAAGTATACACAGTCACGATGATTCTCGGAAAATGTATTTTCTCTTTGGAAAAAAGTTAAGGCATTAGCCGTGGAAAACGTTCAGTTTTCTCTAAGCGTTTTAACTGTGGTTTCTTAACGGAAAGAGAAGTTCTCACCACAGGTCACAGGTTCACTAAAGCTTCTTACATTCAGGCTTCTCATTTCATCCCCCCATTTTCTCCCCCCAATAACAGCTTTATTGAGATATAATTCGCATACTGTAAAACAACCCCTTTAAAGCGTGCAATTAAGTGGTTTTTAATATATTCACCAAGTTGTGCAACCATCACCACTTCTGATTCTCATCACTTAAATCTCATCACCCCAAAAAGAAACCCTACACCTGTTAGCCATCATGCCCCATCCTGTCTCCTGCCAGCTCCTGGCAACCACTAGCCCACTTCCTGTCTCTGTGGGTTTGCCGATTCTGGGTGTCTCACACAGAGGGGACCACACAGTGTGGGACCTTTTGTGTCTGGCATCCTTCACCCAGAGTGATGTCTCTGCATGGTGACATTCCCAGAGCTAAGCCCAGGTTCTCTGGCCTGAGCTCTACTGACATTGGGGCTGGTAATTCTTTGTTTGGTTGCTGTCCTGCTTGGCACTCTCCTGTCCTCCACCCGCTGGTAGCTGGTAGCATCCCCTCCTGCTTTGGTGGCGACTCAAACTGTCTCCGGACATTGCCAAATGTCCCTTGGGGGTGGGCTGAGGTGGGGGTAATGGCCCTGATGAGAACCACTGATCTAACCAGACCTCTTCATAAAGCTACACCTCCANGCAGATGTTATGAGAAGAATTATTTTATCGACGACATTTGGGGAGACGCGACAAGACAGGTGGCTGGATGATCTGAGGGGGGATTGGTGTGGCAGGGTGAGGACACGGGTTCAGAACCTTCTTGGACTATGGAGACCTCTTGTCAAGCTCAGGGAACAGACGAACTTTCCCCTGTCCCCTCCACTTCCAGCACAAGCAGAGATGAAAGCAGAGAGGAGCACACAGAATCTGTGAAAAGGATGAAAAATCGTGCCCTGATGCGGCTCAGTAATGCAGAGCAGATGTCAGCCAGCTGTTCTCAAGCTGGGAGCTCCAGGCACCGACCCCGCCACCAGGGTGAGGCCCCTCCAGGCCCTGGGACAGAAAATACATCGAGAGCTCTGTCCTCTTCTGGTCAGAGTGCTTCACAGCTACGTCCTCGTGGCCTCTCGGTCACAACACTGCTGCACTTTCCACATTCTTGACCCCCCGGTGGGAACAACACCAACTCCTTTCTCCCTCCAGACCACCTCACGGACACGGTGACCACACCAGACCTTCACTGACCTTTTGGGAGGAAGTGAGGGTTTGCTGGGTGGGACGGATGGGCCGGTCTCACTGTTGCAGAGTGGACACTGCTGTTGGAAGAGCGTAGCCCGTGTGCTGCCATGGGGGGCTGTCCACCCGCCATGGAACTCCATCTTCTCTACTGTGTCTTTGTAGACCTTTCTCTTCCTTTCAGATGTCAGTCTCCACCCTCCAGATTCTTGATTCTTCTCTCTCCCGGAGCTTCACTGTCATCCTCTCCTTCCAAACCTTGTCTTGTTGTTAGAGTTAGAGGCGGTGGCCGTGCGGGGTGGAGACGGGTCCTGGCTGACTGTGCCCTCCGACAGCTATTAAGGTGGCTTCCTAAACGTTGTATCGGCACCTTCTCTCTGGGTCCCTCTGCTCGGCAGAGGTTAGTCTCTGGACAGTCCCTGGAATGGTCACCAAATTAGGCCGTCCTCTCCTTCGTCCGGAGGAGGTAGCCGCAGGCGCCCTTGAGGTTGGCCTAGTTTGCGTGTGAGAATCTCATCATGCTGAGAATGTAGTGTCAGCAGCAGCTGTTGTCCTGAGGAAAAGAGGCGACAAAAACTCTGGTCTCCTGGAGCAGGGCCCCACAGTTGCTGGGGAGCAGGCAGATTGCCCAAACCATACTGAATGGTGCGTCCTCATAGGACCCATACTGGGTGCTGAAGGACCCAAAAAGGGGGAACCCGTCAGGAGCACCCTGCTAGTCTGTGCTGGTGACTCAGAGTCAGTACAAAGGCCTAAGGATTTTGTTGGGGAGCATGTGGCCCCACCTTCTTCAGTGTCATGCTTTGGGGAATGAGTATTATGGGCTAAACTGTGT
>NW_017732598.1:195688-196617 GCF_001890085.2 Hipposideros armiger
TAGAAAAGTCAAACTTCCCTTGACTGAAATCAGGCTGCTTTTCCCCCAAATAGCATTTTCTTAAAGCAGTGGTTTTTCAACTTCAGTACACAACCGGGTCATCTGAAAGGCTGGTTAAAATCCAGATTATGGTCACCACCCTGGAGTTTTTGGTTTGGTCGTTCTGGGGTGGGGCCTGAGAATTTGCATTTCTACCTAGTTAGGTGGGGCTGCCGCTGCTGGTCTGGGGATCCCACTTTGAGAACCATCGTCTGAGAGGAAGCTCACCCTATCCTCCCCTCAGCCCCCTTTTAATGGACGAAGACACTCAAACACAAATATGTGGCCAGACAGGAAACATAACCATGAGACCCAGTGGTATGAAGATGCTGTGGCTGGGGCTGTGGCAGCCGTTATGTGACAGTGAGTACAGAGCCAAGAGAGTCGCTGGGAAGCCAGCCCCGCAGGGACCCTGACATCGGGGAGCTGCTGACACAGCCGGGCAACCTTGTTGAGCAGAATGCAGTTTAATTCCTACTGTTAACCACTTTTAGTCTACTGTTCCGCTGTTTTCATCTAATAGCACCCTGAAAGATGCAGTCCCCTTTCAGAATGCAAATACAACGACAGAAGTGGCTTCATCTAGTTTTTGTTTCTCTATTTCCACCATGTAGAAGTGGGTCTGATATAGAGAGGGGAGTCAAGACATACCGAATGCATAAATGAATGAATTTACCGCCACAACCCTTCTCAAGCTTCGGTCATCTACATGAATACCATCGTCATGTTTGGTTTTGATTTTGGCCGTATGTCTAAACACCACCTCTACTATTACTATTTTTTCTTCTTAAATTTTATAGAAATCCCCTTAACCTTCTTCTAAGCAAAATGCTTCCAGTTTTGATGCTTACATATACTTTGAATATATTAAGTGCACAGATGTTGCGTTT
>NW_017732598.1:199631-230500 GCF_001890085.2 Hipposideros armiger
TTTTTTTTTAGAATGAAGCTAGAACTGTCAGCTGTCAAATGACATAGGAGTAACATAGATGCGAATGACTCTAGTACTCCCAAAAATGAACTAGTGCCATCTGTTGCAAACATGTGTCATGACTTTCCCAACAGCCCAATAGGTGCTTTCAAACGCCAGTATAAGAAGATGCTCACGTCCCAGGAGGCACCTGGGAAGGAAGATACCTCCTGCCAGGGAAAGGCTGTCCTGGTTCCTTTCTCACCATCGCCACAAGGGAGGTGCTTGATGCCGGGAAGGGGTGAAATCACCCTCATTATTTATGATCTCTCTGTCTCTGTCTTTCTCTCTCTTCTTTCCCTCTAAACTCATAATTGGATTTCTGTGACAAATTTGCACACAGTGTGGCCACTGTACTGCCCAATCTTTGGAAATGACAACCTTAACTCCGTATCCCAGGACACCGTCCCACCACTTGGCCGATGCCATGTAAGAAGGTGGGTCTCCGGGGGAGGAGCCTTCCTGCTCCACGCCACACAGGGGACGCCTAGCCTCTGGGACACGCCAGGCCCTGCCCACTCTGCTTCCACGGCTCTCTCTGCAGCGCCTCAGAAGACCCATGTCTTTCAATGACAGTGAATTAGGATCCATTCTGAGACTTGCTGTGGCCTCTGAGAGAACGCAGAGCATCGTACTGTCAGTAACTAGCTTGGCGAAAGGGCAGCTGATGGTGGCAGACCTGGCCCTGCCCAGCACAGGTGCAGGGACCAAGGTCAGTATTGACTTCTGAGAAATAAAACTACTTCGCTTGATGACAGACATCTCCGTGTATCTACATATACCGATACAGCAAAGGCGTTTAGGTCTATAGATAGAGAGATGAGAGATACATACACAGATACAGCAATATCTCTGATATGGACGTCTAGACGTAGCTATCTACTGATATCCATCTATCTCTCTAGAGAGATTTTAAGGAATTGGCTCATGACACTGTGGAGGCTGCAAGTCGAAGCTCTGCAGGGCAGGCCATCATCAGGCTGGAGAACTAGAAAAGAACTGATGGTGCAAGTGGAGTCCAGAGGCATCTGCTGGCAGAAGCTCCCCCTTCCTCAGGAAAAATTAACCTTTTTTCTAGTCAGGCCTTCACCTGATTGGGCGAGGCCCACCCACATGATGGCGAGCAATCTGCTTCAGTAGAAGTCTATAGATTTACATGTTACTCTCATCTCGAAAGGTACCGTTCCAGAAACATCTAGAGTCACATTTGACCAAATATCTGGGTACTGTGGCCTGGCCAGGTTGTCACATAATAGTCACCGTCACGGAAGGCGATGGGATCTCCGTGGTATCATTACCTGCTGCTGTGCAACCATCTCCTCAAAGCTCAGGAGCTAAAACAACAGCCCTTTCGCTATTTCTCGTGACCGTGTGGGTTGGCTGGAGCTGACCTGGGCAGTTTCTCGCTGGGCTGTGGTTGGACAGGAGCTGGCGTGGTGGGGGTGGCCGGGAGGCTAAGGACGTCTCTCTCGCTCTCCCTCTCTCTCTCTCTCTCTCTCTCTCTCTCTCTCTCTCTCTCTCATCTCAATGAGGCCAAATCAGGTTTCTCTGGGTGGCAGCTGGGTACTAAGAGCAGGCGTTCCAGGAGCAATCACCTGTCACACCTGTGGCCCCATCCGTCTTGCTAACAGTCCTTGGTCAGAGCTGCCACGTGGCCCAGGCAGCACCCATGTGGGCAAGGACCACCCCAGGGGAGCCTGGTTATTGGGGGACACCCAGAGTCTGCCGCAGCAGCCAACACTAGGCTGAGTAGCGGTCTGATGCCAGAGGGTGAACATGGGCAGCACCCTCAGGGGCTCCCTCATCCGTCACTATCTTCTCCCGGTGTGCAGTGTGCTCTCTGGCCAAAGGCTGTCTCCTGTCTTGGTTTCCATCACTGTCCCATCCGTGACTCACTCACCTTCGCCTGAACCCCTGGTCCATTTCCACCCCACAGCGCCTGAGCGCAGACATTCAAGGGACTTCTCGAAGGCACCCAGCTATAATGAAGGCCTAGGGTTACATACTGACGGCCCTTCAGCCAGATTAGGTCACGGGGCTTGTTCTGTGTGAATATGCATTTGCTGCCGCCATTGAAAGGATGAGAGATTTCACCTAAAGATCGGGGTTTCTAGTTTCTCTTGAAGAGTCATTTGCTCGGCCAGCACTGGGCCAGTGTCTGGGCACAGGGGCTGCTCCTTGGAGCTGAGTGGCGGCTGCCCCCCTAGCTGGGGACATTCTCTCCAGTTCAGCAGAGAGCCCACCCCTCCCCGCTGCCACTCGGAATCCAAGGAGAATGTTGTTGTCATTTATCCCTGAGCTAATGCTGCCGCTTTCCTTTCAGGGGAGGCAAAGCTCCCTGTGACCGTGTGCTTATCACAAGGCAGGGAACAGGCTTGGCTGAGAGAATGGTTGTTCCTTGTGCACGCCCCCGCAGAACCCACGGATGTCACCTTCCTGGTTACCGCGGAGTCTGCAGTCCCTGGGGAGACAGGCCAGGTCCCTGCGGGGCTGCCAGCACCAGTGCTGGAGGCGGGTCTGGGCGGGGGCGGCCACGTCGTGCCTCGGCTGTCAGGCTTCTCCACTGCTCACACATCACCTGAGCAAACCCAGAGTCTGGGCGCACTACAGGGTGGCTGTCTGCATTTAGAGGGCTGCGTCTCTCACAGCGGTGCTCACCTGCACGCTGTCCTCTCTGCAGGCTGCTTGGGAGCAAAGGAGCTGAGTACCTGCCGACAGGACTTTTGACCTCAGGTCGGGTCACTCCCAGGTGTGACATGTGGCATTGTCGCAACCTCCAGGAGGGCTGGGTGGGCCCGGCACACACACTCCGCTTAGTCATCTACGGCTCTTATAACGCAAAGCTGAAGTCACCCAGCCTTAGACACATGCCACTCTACAAAGATACACTTGTGACCGTGTGTGGGGGCTATTTTTTCCAGTGACCTATGTGTTATCTTTGGCTCCCTGGTGTCCCAGTGTCCGCGGCAGTTAATCCAGCTGAGACACTCACTGAGTCTGACTCAGACCCCGCTTCACCTGCTCCCCTTGGCACACTTCCTCCTCCCTGTAAAATCACCTTTGGTTGTTTCATCAGAAACGTGATGCACTCAGAGTTCAGGGAGGAACAGGGGGGTGTTGAGAGCAAAGGTAGGAAGTGGGCACGTGTGTTCTGGCCACAGGCGGCCGTGCTGACCTCCGGCTGCGCCCCATGCGGGGGTGGGGGTGGGGAACTCATTGCTGAAGGAGCAACCTGGACCTAGGGGGAAATTATTTCACCGCACGGCAAGCCTACAGCCAATTAAGGGGAGTCGAGTGAACCGGGGCTGAGCCTATTTATTTTCTAAAATTACAGACGAGTCTTGGAATTGAACTGGAAGCTGGCCTTAAAGGTTAAAAAACAAAAAAACTAAAAAACAACGCAGGGAGAGAAGAAGGTGGAGCTCGGTGACTCCACCCCACACAAGTCAGGAGGACAGAGAAGGTGCCAGTGATCACTGACGGTTCAAAAGCATTTCTAAGGCTTCAGAGAAGAGTGCTGCCACCTGTCGGCCCCGAGACGGAAAGCAGGACAGGGAACTGTGGCGCATTTTCCATTCAAATGAACTTTTGAGAACAAAATCAGAATTGTTGAAAACATGTTCTCATACAGTAAATTTCTGATGACGTCGTCCACCTAGATGGCGAGTGCTTTTCCCCAGATGTTTCCAAATACACCAACAATATGACAATGTCATTCAAGAACCTGCCGTATATGAATATGTAAACAGCTATGCAAGGAGGACCTGCTCCTCTATGGAGGAAACTATATATATATATATGTAACTGTACATATGAAATTTTATGTATTAGGATATAGGACATACAGCTCTCTCTATGGAACTATTTGTGTAGGTAAATATATGAAAATAGCTCTTACTTTCCTCCTCTGTAAAGAAAAAATATATATGAAACTATGTTTGCAAAAATGCATATGAAAATAGGATTTCTCATTTTCCTCCTCAAATCACGACTTTCTTTTGTTCACGGCCGAATCCACAGAGCCTGCCCAGTGCCGTGTGTGTGACAGACGCTCAGAGGAGGTTTGTGGAATGATTTACGTGCATACTTCAGACTGTTCATTGGACTAGTTACAAATATTTTAGTATGATTTTAGTTTTCAGTTCTGAGAGCCTCCATAATATTTTCTGAGCATTGGGTCTCTGAGGAGTGGGGCTCTACAAAAAAAAACCAACAACAACAACAACAAAATTGCCTCCATGTGCTGCAGTGGCTGAACTGCTCATGTCTGCTCTTTGCTGATATCTGAATTACCCGGGCTGGGTCTTCCTACGTCCCGGTGCTGGGAACCCTGTCTACACGCTGGAGAGCCCTCATCTGGAATAGACCCCGGGACCCTCCAGCCTTGTGCCCTGACCATGGGAAATGTGGCTCAGAGACCCGAGGGCCCAATGAGGGGTCCGCAGCCGGGATGTGGGACCACCCTGATCTCTCGCTGGGTGTGACCACTGCCTCCCGAGTGAGAACTCTGTCCTCACTGCTTTATTTGGGAGGGCCCTAAGCTTGGTTTCTGTCTTGGTCACACTCATTATACCTCCAGGTCCTTCCTCTCTCTCTTTTCCTGGACCAAAGACCCTCCCCTCAGGGGAGACACAGCAGCAGCATCTGTAATCACCCTAAAATTAAAATCAAGACTCTATGTCAACCGCTTATAAGACAGAAACTCTCAGCCAGACTCTGAAAGACAAATAATGAAAATGCCCGCTCTGAGTATAATCTGTACCTTGGGCTCAACGTGGCCATTTCTGGAATCCTTTTTCCCCTATTGATTTTATCTCTGTAGACGCAGAAGACAGGGACGTGCCTCTTGGTTGCGCTCATCACCTGAGGCAGCTTCATTCACAGACTCTCTGGTGTAAGTGTGGGTGGGGGTCGCAGCGGGCGTATTGCACGCTCACATACATTTCAAAGGGGACGCTGGAGCTGGTCGCTGCACGCCTCATTTTAGCACCAGTGGAGTCTGGCTCCTACATCACCATGCAAAACACTACCATGCTAATGGTGGGTTTCAGGAGAACAACGCAGTGGCTTTGTGCCAACCACACTTAGCCAGCCCGTGACACGCAGGGTTTAACTGCCTAGAGAGGTTAGGTAAAGGACGCCCAACGATGTACAGCACACATCCCATGCCTTAATGCACCTGTTGTCGGCGTATTTCCCTCTTCATATAACAATGTCTTTGTGGTCACAGAACTGTAAGTCCAAGAAGTAATTCCCAGCACAGAAATGGAGAGGAATTAGCAAGGCTCATCCTATGGGCATGTTGAGAGTCTGGCAGCACTGTGCCTGCAATTCAGGCTGCTGCCACCAGGGGGTGCTATCGGGAGCCTTCGGCCCATAGTGGGTGTCAGGTTCCAGGGGTGTCTCCTTGGAGCCTCTGAGCATTTAACAAAAAATACACCCCAAATCCAGCTTTACTAAAGTAGCCCATGAAACAAAGTATGTGTGTTAGAGTCAGTTTAAGTGGAAACACCATGGGGGCAAAACGAAGGATCTGATACCTCACACCTCACGAGATGTTTCTCAGTGTTTATTGCAACTCTGGGTTTCTTTTGCCACGTTTTCATTCGACACACAGTGACTTATTACGAAACTACTGCGTGCCAGGCCTCCAGGAATACGACGAGTTGGACACGCCTCGGTCGAGGATTTATCCTTCAACAACTGAGGGTCACCATGTTCTAAGCGCAGGACAGGTCACACCTGACCCACGAGTGAAGGCCTAAGAAAGGCAAAATTCACTTGTAGGGAAAACGGCTCTTGAAAAGCTTTGAACTTGAAGCCCTTTTGACCACGAGTATGTGTTTGACTTCTAAGATCTCACTTTCGCCATTTGGATCCTTAGAGTCTCGGAAGTAACGGTGCACAGCCCCCCCTGTTCAGAGCGATCCTGCGCCCGTGTCCACTGCAGGGACCCTCGGCTGGTCGCTCCCATCTCAGCGGCCAAAGGACCCCAATTTGCTGTCACCTGTCTTCCTTCACAGAGGAGATGGAAAGCAGGTTGGCGGGGGGCTGGGTCCCTCTCCTCCTGACCTCACCCCTGTTTGTTCCCTGTACGTCAGGATGAGGTCTCCACGGCCATTTTCACCCTACTTTTACAGTCTTCTGAACTGGATTAATGGAGTCATTTAAATACAATCCTAAACATTACCCATCAACTCAACATCCATCACCGATGGAAACGCCCACACATTTTCCCTGGGGCCCGGAGGGCGCCCCACCCACCATCCGGGCCATGGTTTTGCTTCCGGACATGAAGGGTCAGGGGTATCGGCTGTACAGTGAGTGTCCACGCATCTTCCACGCCCAAACAAAGAGAACATGGTTCTGGCCGGGTTTACAGATTTTTCCTATGGAGGTGAAGTCTCTCTCTGACATCATAATCCTCATTGTGACAAGAGAGATGGCGCTCCTCCCCCCACTCCCCTTTATGACTCAGAGAAGATCCCAACCTCCGGCAGCTTCTGGCAGACAGCCCATCAGGCGCTGGGAAAGCAGCAATGCTCAAACCAGTCCTTGCCCCCAAAGAGGCGGACGGCAAACAAACCAACGAGAAAAAATACAGGAAGGTCATGGCCATGGGCTCCGTGAAGGAAAGCCAAGCAGATAAGCGGGGTGCAGAGTGGTGACGGTAGGGGTGCTTCATTTAAACTGGGGACACTGGAGCCAAGAGTGGAAGAAAGCGAGGGGTGAGCTGTGTGGGAGAAGAGACAGCCTCAGGGTGCTGCTCTGGGGGCAGGAGCCCCGGGCAGGTCTGGGGATCTCCGAGGTTGTCCCCTCTTCTGGTCCCCCGACCGGTTACTCTGTCCTGCGGGCACAGGCAGTGTGCATTGTCACAGAGGAACTCGGGCTGGGTGGCCTCGGAAAACATGGCTGGCTGTACTCAGCCGCTTCCACTGGTGTCCGTGCTGGAGAAGCAGTGTGGACCTGGCACCGTGGAGGCACCATCAGAGGACAGCCGGCTCAGTGAGAGCAGCCGGAGGAGTTGGCTGTCATCAGAGCACAGTGCTGCGGCGGGAGGGAGACCCTTGTCTATTTAAGCATTGCTAGTGAGCACACGCGCCCGTGAGGGACAAACGCCAACAAGCCAAGGGTTCAGGAGTGACACTGGAGCCCCATCTATCCTCCCGGAGTGAAGTGCAGTGGGCTGGGTCTGAGAGCAGCTGCCCCCAGTGCTGGCTGGGGGCTCTCCAAGGTCCCTAACCCCGAAGCTCTCCGGGTCCTGGGCGCCGCGGGTATATGCTGCTTTGCTGCGGAGCCCGCGGCCCTGGGCTCTCCTGCCCCTCCCATTCCTCTGTGGCCCAGGTGCCGCGGTGACCTCGGCTTTGGACCATCTATGTCAGGGTGCCTGGGCTGCACGGCTTGGCTCATGGACAAGGAGGTGACCCACATGGGTCCCATTAGAGCATGTCCCAGGATTTGCAGAGGACTACCCTACAAGCCATATATATTCCGTCCTGCTGGATTTGAGTCAGTTCTGAGGCAACTGTCCTGTCCCCATAAGGGCAGCCTCTACGAGAATGAAACCCTTACAGAAGGCAGGGTACCTGTCTGTGGTAGAGGAGGCGGGTAGAGAGAGAGGGCAAGGGGGATGGGGAGAGGAGAGAGGGAGAGAGAGAGAGAGAGAGAGAGAGAGAGAGAGACAGAATGTTCTCATAGAGCTTTTGAGGTTCTGAATAAACCCCCATAAGCTAGCCAGCCCCGACTCTAAACTTCTCAGTTGTGTCAGCCAATGTTTTTTAAACTTAGGTCAGCGTGGCTGGGAGTTCCTGTTACTTCCATCCCCTGAGAATCACAATGGACCGTGCTGCTGACATCTGAAATGCATCCCTTAGGCCTGCTGCCTCCCTGAAAGCCAGCATCCTTGGGAGGCCCCAGGTAACGTGCCTTCACATAATCTCCGCTCAGTGCAAGTGAGTTTTCCCGAGACAGGTTCCAATGTGGATGGGAGACCAGGAGCTCACGGGGCCTCCAGCTGGGGAAGGAAAGGGAGCAAACAGGAAGACGGGGGTTTCCAGGAACCTGCCCAGGTGGTTAAGATGCTTCTCCAAGGGTCCCTCGGCGCTCGCTCTGGAGGCTGCATATTGACAGCAAAACACTCTACGTACCACGTGACTGTGTTTCAACATCTGTGACTCACAGAGCAGCCCAGCAACAGCTGGCATCAGGCTGGGCATCTGTGGACTGAGATGAAACTGGCTGCAGTGAGGTTTTTCGCGTTCCCTGGAATCCTCTGTATTTACGAGGGTGATCTGATGAGTCCCAAGACCACACTGCCATTCTGGACGCTTCAGAGCATCAGAATAACTGAGCACCTCTTTGGGGACTGGTATTAGAGACCCATATTGCTTTGCACAAAAGGAATCCACTGGCTAACGTTTTTGAAAAGTCCGCGGGTGGTCTGGTGGGATTCAAGCTCTGAGCGTGTCCCCAGGACGCGCTGTCTCTGCATTGTGATTCCGGCTTCCCTGTTGGTTTTCATTCTCCGGCAAGTTCCTTCCTCAAGGTGGTACCTAGCAACGCCGGTGTGGTCCCCCAAGGATAGTGAACAAGAACTGAAAGGAAGTGCTTCTTGCGCAACAGCTCCAGCCAAAGCCACTAGAGTGCATCTCCTGGGCTGTGACTGGACACTGCATCTCTCCCTCAGCCAATGAGGGTGCCCAGAGGGATGCGATGCCTTGATTGGTCACCCTGGGTCACATGGCCACTGGAAGCTGGGTGGAGACAATACCATTCACTTTGCATGGACTTAGTGCCAGGACATGGAGGGGCTCTCTAGAGAAAATCCGGTATCGTTATCAGAAGAACGGCAGTGGAAAGCTGGAGAGAAAGCCTCAGTGACCACTGCCGGGATCGGCAGTGCTTCCTAAAAGCTGCACAACCAGGAAGAAACTGAAAACGGATGGCATACCTGCTACACCACATGCGACCAACAAAGAGGCACGCTAGAGCATAAAGGCACCGCACAACGTGACAAGCCCGAGGCTAATCAGGACTGCCCGGGGTAGCCGTGGTCTCTGGGACCCTCCTGTCTGCAGGTTCACCTTCTTAGTCTGCTAAGCGCTTTCTTGGGATCTGGACATAGAGGGGACTCGAGAAGAGATCACTGGATGGAAGGGCTTGTGACAAGTGGGCAGCAGACAGAGGAGGGAGGCGGGCTAACAGGGGTGAGATCAGAGTTCAGGCAGGTGGGGCTGGACCTCCCGTGTCCTTGTAAACACTTTCGTTTTTTTCTTTGAGATGGGACGGAAACCAGCGGTGGTTTTCCGCTGAGGCATGACATCATCAGACTTACAGTTTGGTTCCCTCCGGCTGCTGCATTGTGGGGGCGGAGGCATGTGGGCATGGGGGGTGCCGGGCAACCAGCCAGGAGGTCACTGCATTGACCTGGGGCTGGGGGTGGGGCAGGGCTGGATCCTGGATGTGTTTTGAAGGCACTGCCCACAAGATTTGCTGAAGGATTGGATGAGGGGGAGAGAGAGAGAGAGATAAGAATGAGCCAAGATGTTGGCCTGAGCCAGTGTAGATGCATCTGCCGGGTGCACACGTGAAGCAGCTGAGTCAGAGGTCGGGCGGTGTGTCAGGTGACGCGTGCCTGCTCTGCTGTCCCCTCACCTCTGCCTTCTCCCCCAGCAACGTCAGGACAGGCACGCTGCCCCAGCATGCGGCCCTGAGGTCTTGAGCAGGACCTCGCGCTGGGCGGAGAGTCATGGGTGGCTGCCCTCTGCCCCCCGGTGGGGGACACGCTCCTTGCTGGCTCTGGTCAGAGCGGCAGGGAGGCTGTGCTCTGAGGACACCTGGCTCCGTGAGGCCAGGAGGGAGTGGCACTGTACCTCCCCTGGCCTCTCCAGCTCCGGGCACCTGCTCGGAGGACCAGCTGGGCCGCATCTGCCGCTGCAGCTCTGACTCTGGGGTGGGTGGTGGCCCAGTGACAAACCCCCACCCCCTGCTGACGGGAAGCCAGCTATGAAGCACCTGCCGGAGTCAGACTTGGAGCTCCCCCAGCCCGGCGGGTGTCTCAGGTGCCTGTTTTCAATCATTTTTGCATTCGATTTGGAAAGAGTTAAAGAAGAGACCGGATGAGAGCAGCTCGCCGTGTCCCTAACTCACAGACAAGTCTGCGGTTGGCCAGGTGAACGGAGGAGGGTTTCTTCTCTCTCCCCATGGCCAGTGTCAGTGTCGTCAGGCAGAGCTCGGCGTCACAGTACACGTCACACCCCCACTGCCATTACACCATCGCTCGGTGCTATGAAGTCATCCCAGAGAATGGCCGCTACCCATCAATCAAGGTCCTGGCGCCCCCTGCGCTCCCCCCACACACCCCGAGCCTGGTGGGTCTGGAAACCTCGATCAGGGTGCCGGGCCCTGCATCCCACCACGACCTCCCCCTGTGCTGGGAAGACGCCAAAAGCATCTGGCAAACACACAAGGTCAGGAGCTCCCCAGGCCGGACTCCTCCTCCGGGAAGTTTCCATCCTGCTCTATTTCCATCTCCTGATACGAGAAGCAGGTGGGAGGGGAGGGAGCCCAGGGGACCCACAGGCCCCAGCTGGCGATGAACACCGATGCTGATGGGACCGGGAGGGCAGGGTCCACTTGCCTTGATGACGTCTTCATCGGATGAGCTGCACTGCACAGACGTGAGCAGGTCTGTCACCGTGCCGTCCTCCTCCACAGAGACCACCTTCACCGGCACGGCCACCGTCTCCCCAGTGAGGATGGCGGTGTTCAGGATCTCTGCCTCCTGGAAGAGGAAACACAGCCTCCGTCAGGTCCGCCCATGTGCAGGCTGCCCTGCCCACCCTCCCCGCACGAAGAAAGCCTGTCCTTCCGCACCAGCCGAGGGGCCACGCGGCCAAGAGGTGACGCTGGCATCACACAGACTCCCGGCGGACAGTATGGTGGGGACGGGTGTCATATGTGGATGGTGCCGCAACTGACCACCGTTAATATCGTGTCTGACAAAGCTATGGGCTGGGGCTGCTCTGTGTGCCTCTCAGACACGACCACGCCTGTCTCAGCATCCCTCCAGGCATCAGTAGCCTCTCGTTCTGCAGATCGCACAGAGAGGTGTTGTAACATGCCCAAAGTCACACAAATCCTGGGTCCACGCGCTAGCCGTTCCGATAGGTCTAAACTCACACAAAACGATCCCAACTTGAATAGTCATGTGTTGGCCAGAGGAGCGAGATGCCATGAGAGGGGCCTGGATTGGTGGCACCCCCTGTGTCGCGTGTGGGGGGACCTGCGGGGCCAGGATACCCTCACTCTCTGCACTCTTTCGCTTCCTGCCCAATTTCCCAAGGTCTCGCCAGCTCCTGGCCTCTGTGCAGGTCTGGAATGCTACGAACGGCTGCAGTGACACTCTCACACCCTTAGCAGTGTGACACACACACGTGCACAGTGCACACACCCACACACTCATTTTCCTGCACAGCTCAGCTCAGAACGCCTGTGCGTCGGATATCCCAGCTGGCCAGCTCTGCTCTCTGCCTTTGGAGCTGAGTGCACCCAGCCTAGGAAAGGAAGGCACGGAGTTTCCTTTACAGCACCTGTCACAGTTGGGATTTTAGTGTCGCTTACTGCTACTCCATCCCTTCATCCCCTCTAGGCTGCAAGCTCCCTGGGGCTGTGTCTGCTTCTGCTCCAAGCCAGTGACAACAACTGATCCATCCGTGTCAAAGCCAACCAGGGAGGGGACGGCACCCACACCGTCACCTCCCAGTTCTCCAGCTGCCGGACGCGATGCGCTGACCCCTTCTCGGCTCCCAGGCGCCTTGGGCCGCAGTCCCGGACCTTCAGCGTCAGGTCTCTCTCTGCACCCCCACCCGCCAGGCCTTCTTCAGCTTCTCTCACAGGATCCTTGCGGTTCCTGAGCTGGGGGTGGGGGCTGTGAGGTCATATGAGCCCATTTTTCAGATGGAGAAAACTGAGTCCCAAGACCCAGGAAGTGGGTCTCATCCCTCTGTGTGGGGATTGTCTCCTCTGACCACATGGAGATCGGAGCCCTGATACAACTGTCTGGGTAACAGACCTCTGTGCTCTAGCCCAGGACACCAACGGCTCAATTCCCACTCACCACAGGCCGGCCATGGCCCCGGGAGGCATGTGTCTGCACACAGGCGAGTTCTCCCGGGAGTCTGACCGTGTCTGGCCCGTCCCTGGTAGAGCACCAGCAAAACCCCTGGGTGGGCGCTGGGAGCTTCCCAGGTCTCTCCGCGAGCAGGAGGCTTGCTGAGAGGCTCCTAATGTGATTTCCATGAGAAATCACAAACCCGCTCAAGAAGTTTACCATCCTAAAATTACATAACTGTTTCCCTTATGTTAACTGTGCATGTCTTATGTAAGACCTTAGTGCTCCTTTATAGGACTAGGTTCCTGGGTAATTAGCTCGTCTGCTTAGCCTTTGGGGACGGGAATGCATTTCCCCCCTTATTTCAATCCCGAAAGACAAGGCTCCTGTTCTGAATGTACTTGAATTTCAAAGAGCATGCCTCGTATTCAGACCATGTCTGAATATGCATAGGCCTCCGGAAGCCCCATCGCCTATGCTCTTGTTCTAATTCTTTTCTCCTCCGTGGCTTCCCGGCCTGATTCCATTTTATTTTGGCTGCACACACAGTGATGAAGGGGCGAAGTCGGAGCGGAACGTGGGGCTGCTTCCTGCCGCCTCCAGGGGGAAAAAGTCATGGGGGTTCCCTGCTTTAGGCAGAGGATGGGGATCAACAGGACTGTTCACGCTCGGGGAGGGAGTGGGAAAACGCTCTTTTCCTCTCTGGCGCAATCTGTCTCTTCTCAAAGGGAGGACAGAAAGTGGGGGAGTAGCGTTCAGACCTTTGGCACCAGCTTCAGGGGGAGTGATGACGGTGCAAGCCTGTGGTGGAAAAGTAAACAGCGTCTTGGCTCTGGCAACCACACTCCAGAGGCCTTTAGCGCATCTGCACATCTGCCTGTCACCATAAGAAGTGACGCTGAGACAGCTGTGAGCAGCTGCAGGCCCAGGTGTCTGCAGCGTTTTCTCGTCTCTGAGTGGAGCACCTGGGTCTGCCTACACAGTCTCGATGGGGGCTGGTGACCGACACATCAGAGGGGTACTTCTGTGCCCTTTCTGTGCAATTCCAGTTCTCTCAGGTCAAGAACCTTCTCTCCTGGGTAGCTTTGCTTTCTCCGGGAGGTGAATGGTGTGTGGGCGGCTTCCAAATGTCCAGACAAGAGGAGTAGCTGGTGGCTGTCCCGGCAGAGCCCCGGCTTGGGCTGAGACGTAACCTACCAGGGTGATTACTGGACCCATAAAACCCTGGAGAGCTCAGCTGCCTCCTGCCACGGGTCCTCTTATCACAGCCCCTCAGAGCCGAGGAAGCGGGCAGGACCTCTTGAGAAGGCCGGGCTCAGTCCTCACAGGTTCCTCCCCGCCCCCTTCTGTGCCGGGACGCCCTGTGCACGTTGGGAAGGCCTTCCTGGGAGTCTGACAACACAGTGGAACTGTGGCCCCCAGAGGCCAGGAGGAGGCATGGCGGGGGATAAGCTGACTGGCACCGAGGAAGGGGACAACATCGCTGTGCCGTGGTCAGGTGTGCGGGATGGGCATCTGGAACTGGCTGTCGGCTGCGACAGAACTGTGAAGTAATTTGTCATATGGAGGTCCGACGGGTTGGAACTAGAATTAGAGTGGTATTCGTGCAAAAGAATGAAACTATTGGGTCATCGGGAAAGTCATGACGCATTTTTGCATCGAAAAACATAGAAAAATACGTCATGACTTTCCCCACGACCCAACAGACTGCTATCTGTCATCATATACCACAATTAACTCAAAATGGACCAAAGATCTAAACGTAAGACCTGAAATGATTAAACTGCATAGACACATAGGTACTAAACATATGGACCTTGGGTTCAAAGAAGATTTTATAAATTTGACCTCAGTGGCAAAGCAAAAAATAAATGAGTGGGACTATATCAAGCTAAAAAGCTTCTGCACAGGAAAAGAAACCACCAACAAAACAAAGGGACAACCAACCAAATGGGAGAAGATATTTGCAAACAACACCTCTGATAAGGGGCTGATATCCAAAATATGTAAAGAACTCATACAACTCAAAACAAAAAGGTAAACAATCCAATTAAAAAATGGGCAGAGGACCTGAACAGAAACTTCTCCCAAGAAGACATACAAACGGCCAACAGATACATGAAAAAATGCTCAACATCACTATCTGTAAGGGGAATGCAAATCAAAACCACAATGAGATATCTCCTCGCACCTGTGAGAGTGGCCATCATCAACAAGACAAATAATAACAAGTGCTGGAGAGGCTGTGGAGAAAAAGGAACCCTCAAACACTGCTGGTGGGGATGTAAATTGGTGCAGCTGCTATGGAAGGCAGTGTGGCGGTTCCTCAAAAAATTAAGAATAGAATTACCATATGACCCAGCAATCCCCCTTTTGGGTATCTACCCCAAAAATCTGAAAACATTTATTCATAAAGATATATGTGCTCCGATGTTCATTGCAGCTTTATTTACAGTGGCCAAGACATGGAAACAACCAAAGTGTCCTTCAATAGATGATTGGATAAAGAAGATGTGGTGTATATATACAATGGGATACTATTCTGCCATCAGAAAAGATGAAATAGTGCCATTGCGACAACATGGATGGACCTTAAGATTATTATGCTAAGTGAAATAAGTCAGACAGAAAAAGAACCACATGACTTCACTTATATGTGGGATATAAAACTGAAAGCAACAAAAGAACAAGACAAACAAAAACTCATAGACACAGACAACAGTTCAGTGGTTACCAGAGGGTAAGGGGTGAAGGGGGTGGTAGATGAGGGTAAAGGGGATCAAATATATGGTGATGGAAGGAGAACTGACCCTGGGTGGTGAGCACACAATGTGATATATAGATGATGTATTACAGAAATGAACACTTGAAACCTATGTAATTCCACTAACCACTGTCACCCCAATAAATTTAATTTAAAAATATATATATATTTGAATTAAAAAAAAAGAAACAAGAAAAAAATAATTAGAGTGGTATTTGTTTTTTAAATCCTTATGTTTCTAGTATCCTGATATTATGCTTTGTGTCTGAGCATGGTCATTTAATCACGTTCACCCTTGAAAATTAATTTTCATACAGAGGAGAGGAAGATAATGGATGCAGGAAAACATGGCATTGCGGGGAACTTGTAAAAGGCATCGAGCGATGGCTCTGTGTATCAGAGACAGTTTGGTGCTTGGTCAGCATTCCTGACAAAACCCTGACCTTGTCTGAGGCTGCAAGATGCTCAGCTAAAATGTATATTTATTTAGTAAATAAAATGTGTTTTTTGGCTGCCCTCAATTGGTGGCACAGTTCGGGTCCATGAGCTATAAATGGAAGTCACTTGGCAAGAAGCTTCCAGAAAAGTTTGTGAAGAAAGCATATTGTGAGGTTTTGTTTATCCTTTCTTCCCGCCACCCTGCGGATGGTGCTGGAGTTGGGGCTGTAGCTTGCACCCCAAAGCGAAGCGTCTGCATTAAAGCCACATGTTCAGTGTAGTATTGTGGTGAGAGCCTCTGGCAGATGCTGGGTTCAAACCCCACCTCTGACACTACCCCTGGGTGAGCCCGGCGGCTTCTGTAACTCTTGGTGCCTACTTCGGGTCACCTGTAAAGTGAGGGTGATCGCAGGGTCACCTCCGTGTTCGCCCAGCTTCAGGTGAGTTGGTAACTGCAGATGTTCATGGCAGAGCCTGGGGCCCAGGAAGTCCTCTGCACGTGTTTGATAAACACCAACGTGAATGATGGCTGAGCTGGAGTGAAGTGTTGCCAAATCTATGTCCATGAGGAACCGCAGAATATAACCTTGGAAATAGGGTCTCTGCAGACGTAATTAGTTAAAATGCAGTCATACAGGACCAGGGCACAAACCCAGTGTCTGGTGTCCTTATAAGAAGGGAAAACAGACACACAGGGAAGGCGTCTCTGTGGAGATGGAGGCAGAGACTGAGCCATGTGTCCATGAGCCAAGGAACGTCAAGGCCACCAACAGCTTCCAGACCCTGAGGGAGGCAGGAAGGATTGTCCCCGAGGTCCTCGGTAGGCGCGTGTCCTGCTGATACTGGGCTGCCAGTCTCCAGGCTGAGAGAGAATACACTTCTGTTGTGTGAAGTCACCAAGTCTGTGGCACTTGGTTCCATTCCCCCCCGGGACACTCGTGCAACGGCCGGCCCGCCAGAGGCATCTTAGGCAGATCTCTCTTCCAAACACCTTGGAGACACACTGAAGATGCTGCTTATTTAAACTCATTGGCTCACTGACTGATTTGCGTTCTGTTGCTCTCAGATAATCATAGTCCGGCCTGATATAACCTGGATAGAAGAGGTTTTTGTCATCTCCCACAGGTCTCAGGCTGAAACGCGCACGTTGAACTGTCCCCGAGAAAAAGACAGATCTCTTTGCCTTCAGCGTTAACCTGGTTTCTTTGGAGAACGTTTGCCATTTTAATAAATGGTCTTGAAATGATCTCATATTTTTTTTTCTCCTTTTTTTTTTAATTTTATTTTTTTAGCTGAGCCATCCTGCCACCTGTTGGCAGCTCAGCGGCAGCTCAGCTCAGGCCGGACTTAAACCGCTGTTGCTCAGAGCTCAAACCTTTGAGCGAGCTCTTAACCAACTGAGCCACTCAGCCGGCCTCCATATATTTTAAAATCAACGAATCCGGCCGGAAGAAATAAAACAAAATGCAGTGTGAGCTGCATCAACTGCTCCCCTTACACAAATGCATCACAGAGGGAGCTCCCGGCTCCCGTCCCATGGCGGAGGCCAGAGAAAGGTGGACAGCCCATAAAACCAACAACGTGGGGCACAAGTGGAACCCCGCTCCCCTGCAATGTGGGAAGATTGACAGGCGTCCAAGTTCGCGACGTTGGTGGCTCCTCCAATCACAGGGCACGCGGCCCAGGCCCTCACCTCCAAGCTGAGCGGTTCACACCGTTGGGCCCAGTGAGAGAGAAACTGGAGAGAAAGGCATTTCGAGGAGTTGGAAATGAAAGTTCACGGGCACACTCATTTTGGTTTTCAGGTACATCTGCACAGAGAGTGCATTTCCCACACGGGTTGTTAATCAGGAAATAAGAAAGGGTCTAAACTCTCCAACAAATAGGACTGGAGTGAAATACCGAGGCTGATGTTTCTAAGGGGGAAACAACGGCCGCTGGGATGGAAGGCTTCCGTGCCACTGGCCCCAGCTCCTTTTGCAATAACAGGACACCGATTCTCCTTTGGGGAAACCCTCCTTTCTCCTTTGCGCTGAAAGTCACAAGAACCCTCTCCCCCAGGCCGAAGAGCAGGGAGGTTTCTCCGAAAAGATGACTGCCCTGCTCTCTCCTGGGGCTTGAATTTCACCGACGGGGAGTGAGGCAAGAGCCACAGATGCCTGGATCCCATCCGTCCTATCAGCGGCACCTGGAAAGTCCCTGTCATTGATTCCGTTATCTGTATTTCCGAAGGTCCTGGTTCCTGCCTTTTCAGGGACTTCATTCATTCTCTGAGAGAGCCCATAGTCTTTCAGTGAATTCCTTGTAGAGGGAAGATCTTACGTTAAGTGGTCTCACCACACACACAAATAATCATGATGATGATGATGATGATGATGATGATGATGATGACAAACTAATAATAATCACGGAAACTCTGGGAGGTGTGGGTGTCTATGATCTTGCCGGCGGTGATGGTTTCGCAGGCGCACACATATCCCCAAACTCACTGAGTTGCATACATTGAATATGCACAGCTATTTACAGGTCAACCATGCCTCAAAAGTGATTTAAGAAATTCTAACAAGAATTGATTTCCTTTGCTGATAAAGAACCCTCATGAATAAGGTTGATCAGGAAGGTAGTTAGATGAAAGCAGATCTGTTTGTAAGGTCTCCTTCTACATCCTTCTTGAGAGGCAGACTTTGCGTTTCTTGAACGATTATCAACTTCAGTCCGCCAACTTGCAAATTGGATCTTGGATTAGTTTGAATTCTTTCCAAAGCAGAGCCTGACACAAGGGCTGGGTGGGGTTAACTTATTTGCAGGGGGCGGACGTGAGGGCTGAGGAGTGGCGGCCGTGGCGAGGAGGCAGCTTCTGCACGGCTCTGGCCTCCTAGAATCGCTGCCTACAGGCTAGAGGCATGCATGCCCCAGGGGTGTCAGCTCCACACTTGGGCACAGGCTCCCAGGATGCCAGGGAAGCCCAGCAACATGGAGTGACTTAAGCGGGAACCTGGTTGGGGAGCTGCCCAGTGCAGAGAAGATCAGCAGCTCCAGAAATGAACTCAGGTGTTACAAAGCTGCTGCCACGTCAGGGGAGAAACCTCCCAAGATGAAGCCTGGAACAAGTCTTTTATTTACTTTTTAAAGAGGACAAAAACCTGGGTATTCTGTGTTCACGGAGTCATGTGGGCAGAATTGACATGAACATAAACAGATATCAGAATTCACGCTTCTTCACTTGTCCGCTTATAATTCCAGGGGAGACTAACCGCTTACTTAATACGACCACATCAGTGCCCCACTGAGTCAGCACACACACGTGGTGGCATTCCCACAGGTCGTCAGGACCCCACAGCAAGGGTCCATATCGACAGACTGATGGCACTTGAGGAGCTGACACCCGCAGGAGCACAGCTGAGCTCTACCCAACAGTGCAACACTGTGTTCTCTTCCTGACATGTCTGCAACTTCCTGTGTTGCTAATAGATCTGTTTTCTAAAGCATGTATGTTCCCTGTTGTTCACCATATTTACCCATCACTCAAAAATTTCTGGGGCTGGCCAAGTGACATGCTGGTTACAAGTTGGCTTGGGACGCCAGCTTTGAGCAGCAGGGCCCCAGTTCAGACCCCACATGAGGGCCAGTGACACTGCCCTCTACAGCTAAGATGGTGAACAACAGCTCGACCTGGAGCTGAGCTGCCGTGAGTCACCGGCGACGGCGTAGGCTGCAGTGAGGCTGCACTAGGGTACCGTAAGCTACCGTGAGTGATTGGCAGCCAGTGTGAGCAGCCGGCAACCAGCGTGAGCTGCCGGCAACCAGCGTGAGCTGCCATTAGCCACTGTGAATGGCCGTCCAGAGGCCGGCAACCGATCTGCCTCACCCGGGAAGAGCGCAATGATGGTGCCAACTTGGGCCAGTGAAGCGACATCCTCCACAACTAGACTGAAGAATAAAAGGACAGCAACTTGTCTGTTCCCCTTCCCCAATTCCCCAGCACTGTTCCCATCCCTCAATTCCCCAATAAAAATCTTAAAAAAAATAATTTCAGGAACTATGCTCAGTTTTAGAAACACTATGTAGGGCGGTCTCGGTTGCAGACAACAGATTTCGTTTTAGCTCACTGCGGCAGAAAAGGGGTTTCCCAAGGACCATGGAAAGAGCCCAGCCTTGTCCACAGCGCTGAGGAAACACTCCAGCTGACCTCCCAAAGTCCACACCTGGAACCACAGAGTGGGCCCACCATGGACTTGCTGCTCCTGCCACGATTAGGAAGCTGCCACACCAGGCAGAAGATTCTAGAACCTCACTGTCTCTCCCCAGTTCTCAGGCAGCCGAAGGGATGCCCACATACTTCGTCTTCCCCATGCCAGAAACAGAGCATGATGGGAAATATGCATGATGGGAAACAGAGCCTGACAAAGGTGCATCCAAATGGCAGAAGACTGAATCACAAACCCACCCTCTCAGAGGCACTCTGCTCTCTCCCAGGGAAGGCTGAATAAGGCGGGTTTTTAGAATTTACCAGAGAAGATGAGCTTACACGGTGAGGAGCTATGAAATGGAGAGACAGGGTAACTTTGGGCAGCTGCCAATGCTGGTTTCCCACTGCATGCCCCAACACGGCATTGCACGAACACGCACATTCTGCTAAGTTATTAATTCTAAATTAAAGTCTTACAATATTGCCATTTGCCACCTGTTCTTGACCCCACCTCCAACTGCACAAAGAAATAGTCCCTTATGATTCTGTGTCTGTGGCGGTCCGAAATCGAGGACATCAACTGTCAATGGGAAATAAGACACAAGAATTTAGGTTTCTCACTAAAATAAACACATTGCTCAGTGGAAGATATGCCCAGGTCAGGTATAAAAATGATTTTTCTCCTCCTGCCAAAGTATATCATATTCAAAGGTGATATTTAAAATATGAGGAAAAGACCTTCAAATGCCTGCCATGCCATGGGCACTGATCAGTCAGAAGCGATGCCGGCCAAAGAGTTGGGAGGCTGATGGATACGCCGGCGAGTTCCAGCTTCTGGCCGAGGAAGGGAGGCTCAGCAAATACGCCATCTGCTGCTCTGTACTTTCCAGGTCCCTTGCAGTTGGGTAGAGTCGTGTGGACACTTACAGACACTAACATGTGAGGGTCAATATTGCTTGTTCACGCACAAGTATCCCTTCTTTCTCACCACCTGCACGGGAGGCTGAGGAGGCGGCTGCAGGACGGTGGAGGCTGGCAGCCTGGCGACCTGAGTCACTATGTGGAGAGCAGCTTCCTACTGGCCGCATGGGACAAGAGGCAGGACTAACACGTGCGCTTTCCTTGTCATAAGGCAGTGAGCCTTCGGAGCTACTTGTTACTGCACTGTAACCTAATCTATCCTAACTCACAACGCTTCCCAACTTCAGCTTCAAAAAATATTCATTAAATTCTGGACTACGCCCCAAGCCAAACTATTGGGCTGTCGGGAAAGTCATGACGCATGTTTGCAACGAAAAACATAGAAAAACTACGTCTTGACTTTTCCGACAACCCAATAGATGGCTCAGGGTTGAAGACTCAGCATTGCCTCCGCGTGCTGGGGGGCTGGCCCTCCGTCTTCTCCTGGTTGGCTGCCTTGGTTTCTGCCGTGCGAAGCTTGGGCAGATCCAGCCCACGTCAGCGTGGAGACCTGACATCCCTGCAGACATGTTCTTCCTCAGTGTGATTGCTTCACTGTGGCTAATTTCTTAACTATTTCCAACCCATTCCCCAACAAAGACAAATAACCTAATAGACAGGATAATGAGTCGCCACCTTCTCCGTGCCTTTCGCTTGTTTGGCCAAGCTCTGTTTTTCCAGCCTCCACCCTGCATCCTCGGTCAATTACAAACCCTGCAACGATGATAGCTGTGAGTTTCTCATTCATACCACATTAAACCGAAGAGCTATTAGGTGACCACAGGAAAGCTACTTCTCATTAGCAGGAATACCGCATCACTATAAACAACCTGTGTGCCTCTCTTAACAAGTGGGGAGCATCAGTCAATTTGGCACCTGCATTGCAAACAAATTTATAAACTGCTCTGTTCTGCAAAGCACATCAGCGCCCAGATTTAATGGCTGCGGCTCGGTATGAAGAATTATTGCATTTTAGCAGCCATTGCAGGTAAAATGAGATTCTTCCTCCACCCAAGGGGGAGCGGCAAGATGTCATGTTGCAGAGTCCACGTGAGGCCGGCCAAGCTCACACCTTTTACCCCATGAGGCCATCTTCTCGGAGCCACTCCACACAAGCAAAGGCAGGCACTTTTTCTTTTCTTAAGGTACATTTTAATATCGCATCAAGGTTCTACCACCTCACTGCCAAAATATTACATTTGTGAAGGGGTTTATCATTAAATGCCACAAAAGGTCACTGCGCCCTTCTCTGCCTCCATATTTGCTCCCTTCAGCCAATCACCTCCAACTGCTCAGCACACCATGAAGAGTTTTTTTCATATATCTAAATAAAATCTATATCACACTTTCTTGATATAGTAGGTTTAGACATTATCTACTGATTTTCCAGAATGATAGGTGAAGTCCTATCTTTCCATTCTACTTTCTTTTCAGTCAATATAATTAGATTTCCTGTTTTGGTTCCTCTCTCGGCTCTTGTGATTTTCAGCAAACACGCCTTTAACCAAGAGATAATGTGTTGGTTCCTGAGTGATTCCTGAGTCGCAGAGCCTCTGACATCCCGCCTATGCAGAGGTGGGACCTCTAGTCATCCTTATGCTCAGTACAGGCTGGCGTTCATGACTCACGTCTGAAGTTTAGGATGCAGTGGAAGTGATGCTGTTATTCCTGAGGCGGGGTCATAAAAGGCGGTGCAACTGCCACCTGGTTTTCTCTCTGGGGACACTTGCTCTTGGAGCTTGGCCTCCATGCTGCAAGGAAGCCCAGGCCGCATGCTGAGGCCATGTGTAAATGGTCTGGTCGGCAGACGTACTGCAATCCAGCATGGACGACCCACCAGCTATGTGAATGAGGAAGTCCTGGAGAGGGTTCTCCCATCTGAGCAGGCGTGGCTGAGTCCTGTGACCTCCCAGCGCCACAGCAGGGCGACGGCAGGTATTAATAAGATAAATGACTGCTGTGTTACGCTGCTACAGGAAGAGATGACGGAACCCCCTGCCCCTCCCCACACTCCTTAAAATATGAAACCATTGGTGCTGCTTAAACTCACCTTCAGCCTGTCAAACCACGTTAACCTCCCAACTTCCCCCATTGCTAACTCTTAACTTTAATAGTCTCAAGGCTGATGACATCTACACTGTGTCCTGAAATACAATGAAGCTTCCCACGTTCTGTGCACAAGGGTCCATTCCCTTCCACTCGAGTACTTCAGTCTCCTGGTGTACCTGGCTACCTTTCTCTCCGCCGCCTTTCACAATCTACCTCTATCGTCACGTTTTCCTCAAGCTTTTCACCGACTCCGCCTTTTCCTGGCACCTCCCCGCAGAACCCTCCATCCTGCCCCAGCTGGTGTGTTCTCCAGGCATGCAGCGTACATGTAACTGTGGGGCTTCCCTTCACTAGATCCAGGATTTGTTTTAATAAATATACGCACCAAGGATGGGAGGAAATTTTAAAAACGCAGAAGCAGGAGGGAAATCCTTGAGTTTCTCCATGGCAGCGGCAATGACAGGCTACGCTGTGAGCACTAGACCGGCTGCCTGTAGGAGACGGACCCCGGGAGCCCGAATATAGATGCATTTACAACATCACACTTGTTTGTGCCAGTGGAGCTTGCTGCTAAAAATGACCCTGGAAGAGTAGGCTCCAGGCCCGGCTCAAACGCTGCATCTTTCTTAATGTCTATTATGTAAAAGAAAGCTGGAGGAAGCCGGCGATGGATCTTATCAGCGTGCAGGATGCTGGCTCGAGCCAGGCAGCCTGGACCTTGAACACCGCTTTCTCTGCCTACTAGTGCTGTGCCTCAGTTTCCTCTTCTGTACAATGGGGACTAGGAAAGTTCCCTGTTGACGGGTTGACATGAGGGCTGCATATGTGAAAGCTCCTCAGAACCATGGCGGGCATGTGGAAACAAAACGACGCGTGTGAGCGTGTTATCATCATCCATGCTACCCGACCCCGCGACTTTTTCCCGCCGTGCCTGCCAAGCAGGGAGCGGAGCCGGCAAAGGAAGTCTAGCTCTATGGAGCTGGGCACATACTGTACACCTCGGGGACCCAGGGTCCTCATTGAAAAGATGGAAACGAGACACAGCAGAACCCGTGCAGGGCCCTGGACACAGGCTGGTGGGGTCAGCCCCCAGCTGTGTGACCGCCCAACTGTGGGACCCTGCAAGTTGCTTACACTCTCTGCACCTCAATTTTCTCATCTGGAAGGCAGGCTTTCGATTCCAACTCGGATCTGCCTGGGTGCGGTCCTGAGACGCGCCAATGGGGTGAAGCTTGCAGGGTGTTACAGAGGCACCTGGCGTTAGTGACTTCTCAGGAAGGTTGGTTATTACAATACATGCGATGAACTTACATGGATTCAATATGTTCTTGGCAAAAGAAAAAAGTGAGTGAGGGAGGGAGCCATCCGCCATGCCCTTCCTGGAGTGAGGCGTGATGGCGGCAGGACGCAGCTGTCCCTACACAGTGTGAGTGTCCTGCTGCACAAACACCATCTTTAGTGTTAAAGAGATTTTCGCAGACACGCTCCCTAGCGTAAGCCAATGACTTCACTTGGTACTCCAACAAGGAGCACTCCTGTGGCTCAGCCCGAAAGAAAAACCGGAAGCTTGAGGTTTCCTGGCTGCATCTTCTGGGTGGCTGGAGGTGTTTCCCAGGCTGGTGCCGATGGCGTTTCCTTTTCACATCATGCATTCAATTCATTTTGGAACCTAACATCCTATGTCACCTGGAGCTATGAGCTCCCACTCGGGTCCTCGTGCATATCGCAACCAGAAATTTGAAGGAAATAGAAAGTCATGAGTTCTCGGCCACGCTGGCTCTTCACGCAAGTCCATGCCAGGTTTATCTCTGGAGGAGACATCTGGGGTGCTTGGAACAGGGAGTATTCTGACTCATTCTGGCCTGTCCTCGGGGGTTGCAGAGCCTCCAGGGAAGGTCGCAGAGGACAGGGTGGTTCTCACACAGTCTGCTCTGTCTGGTGGAGTCTGCTCTGTCTGGTGGCACACGTAGTGGCCAAGACAACTGTCCCGGAGGTGATGATGGTGACCTGCTGAGCCAGGGTCTCATGCTCCACCAAACAGTGGGTAGTTTCAGCTCCTGCTAAGTGCTGCTTTGTGGGAACACAGACCCAGATTTGCATGTTTCCTGATTTTCTGAGAGAAGCCGAGAATGCATATTTTCTATGTGAAATCCTGTGATTTTTACACGTGGCTCACCTTGTGTGAGACCCACGATGCAGTCAGAACACAACACGTTTACAGGTTGCCCTGACCGTGACTTCCATCCTTGCCCATAATCAACAGTGAGGTCCCTTTGGGATAAAAACGGGGAGATTTTGAACTCTTGCCTAGCTGTCTGCTCTCACCAGCCAGGCGAGCATTTTCCCAGGACCCCAATTCATTTCTGCAGGTCGCCCCCACGACCCCTGCTGTGAGGGAATAAAGCCTCCTTTATCCTGTGCCACCTGAAGAAACCTCCTGGTACCACAAAAGCTCAGCCTACTTTTGCATAACTAACGTCCAACCTGATTTAGCTTCAAGTTTCAGGACTAAGAAGCTAAGTGACAGCTGTTTAATTAACTCCTTAAGCTGATTAGACAGCATTACGGGCAATCCCCTCAAGGCGGAATTCCGATAACCGTGGGGACAGCCTTGGGCTATGGTACCACCATTGTTTACTTTCTAAATTTATTTTAATTGTAATTTTTTAGTTTAGTAAACTGCTAAACCAGTCAACCAAGCATTCCTGACACCCTCAAGGATATGGTCGAATATAGATTTTTGTTTGTTATATTAACTGCTTCAGATGACCCCAAATGACAGCAACACAAACTTTCTTAGCTCTCCTAAGCAAACACGTCCTGCTTTAAAAATAAAAAAATAAAAATAAATAAAAAATCAATGGGAGTTTCTGGAAAACACTTTATGATGCTTATAAATAAATCCCATGTGATGCCTTAGGCTGCATTAGGGGAGGGTTTGGGCTAACCTTTCATCCTCACATAACAGGCTATTGTCTAGCTTCCTCTGATTAATAAGACAAAGGCATTTAACGAGTTTAAGACTCTAAGCCAATTTTATCCTTAAGATTAGTGTTTTTAAAGTGGAATTCCCAAGGAAGAGGAAACCACAATATTTGCATGACTCTAAATGCAAGTCTGAGGCTAGCTGGACTCCGCAGCACTGGAGAAACGGTGGGAAATGATGCACTTTTTTTTATTCCTTTTTAATCCTTGGCTGGACCACACTGGGCAGATGGCAACAGAGTGGAGAGAATGCCTGCGATCTCGCAGATGGAATGAGACACTAACAACAGTGTCCCCGGCCTCAGTTTTCAGAGGCAGGACATAAATTGACTGGTTTTTTTTGAATGGTGGTTATTCATGAATAACCACCATTTATTCAAATTATGGCCACTTCTTTTTTAAAATTTATTTTTCAGTTATAGTTGACATAAAATATTATATTAGTCTCAGGTATACAGCATAGTGGTTAGACATTTATATAATTTATGAGGTGATTCCCCCCATAAGCCTAGTACCCACGTGACACCCTGCATAGTTATTACCGTATTACTGACTATATTCCCTATGCTGTACTTCACATGCCTGTGACTACTTTGTAACCGCCAATTTGTACTTCTTAATCCCTTCACCGTTTTCACCTGGCCCCTCAACCCCTTCCCATCTGGCGACCGTCAGTTTGTTCTCTGTATCTATGAGCTTCTTTCTGTGCAACTTTATTACACCAGCCAAGATAGGGAAGCAGCCTAAGTGTCCATCAACAGACGAATGGCAAAGAAGAGGTGGTATATAGACATAATGGAACATTACTCAGCCATAAAATGAGTGAAATCTTGCCATCTGCAACAACACGGATGGACCTAGAGGGTGTTATGCGGAGTGAAGGAAGTCAGACTCAGGAAGACCTAAGTTCAACTTTTGAATGGCGTTTTAGGGGGTTGTTTCCAGGAGGTTGGGCGGGAGGAGGGGTGTGACATCCAGATAGTGTGGGCTGGTTTTGTACATGGAAAATATCAGCTCCTCGCTCAAGGTGTAGAGGTGCTGGTGGTTCTATTTTTTTTTTTGGACAGCTGTACCAAGATATAACTCATGTATCATGCAGCTCACCCATTCCAATTCTTTTCGCACATATGTGTAACCGTCACCGCAGTCAATATCGGAACATTTTGTCACCTCAAAAATAAACCCTGTGCCCCGTAGCTTTCCCCACCTGCTCCCCCGTACTCCAGCCCTGGGCAATCACTGATCTGCCTTCTGTCTCTCTGGAGTCCCCTGCTCTGGGCACTTCATAGGATTTGGATCATGCAATATGTGATTTTTAGCATCATGTCATCAAAGTTCATCCAGGCCTCGCGTGTATCAGCTCTTCACTCCTTTTCTGGCTGAACAGAATTCCTCAAGGCTGAGGCTGTCAATGTTTCCCATTTTGCAAAAGTCAGTTCTTCTGATGCTGTTCAAATCAGAGTTTGCAAACCTCAGGGCTCTGTGGACTGGATCCAGCCCACGGATGTGCTGGGCTCGGACTGTACAGATTTAATTTAAGGAACAGTATTCTTTTCCATGCACCACACCATTTACAAATTGGGGGATATGCAAAAGCCTGGGTAGTCTCAACAACTCAGACGGTCGGGCAATTCTGGGACATCGCCTAGTGGGCATGCGGCCATGACCTCTGTCCATTCCATCAGAGCCCCTTTCTCCGTGTACAGGATGGCCGGCCGCAGGAGGACTCCCTCGTTTAGAAGATTCTAGACTGGCATGCGTGTGTAATTCAGCTGTGCCAGGACACACACATTGCCCAAGCCCAACAGCTACACCTGTAAGGTATTTTTGAAGCAAGCCACTCTTTGTGCAGAAATATTAAATCCAGTCCTGCATGGCCCTCCTTGATAAGGAAAGTCTGACAGGATGACAAAGAGCTGGTGACCACACTCAACGTACATGTCAATGGCTGAGAACTCAGAGTCGGCGACGGTTCTTACAAAAACGTGTGCTTCATCCCACGAACTCCGCATGAGTGTTCAATTCCTGTCTGTTGACAGGGTTCTCCTGATATCTAAGGGGTTTGCTCTTTGAAACTGAGAGAGTTTCTGTCTGTAGCCTTAACTCCATGGGCTGTCAGCCCTTTTATCACTACAGGAAAACGCATGTCGAATTATCAAAGGCGACAGGATTTTCCGTAAGGCTGGGAGAAGCCTATGGGCTTTACGGCCCATGAAAATAAGAAATTAATTCAATTGGTACAGAAAGGACGTACAAAATGAACAAACATCAAAGGGCCGCTCCCATACTTCATTTAAATTAAATGGGGGAGGGGGGCACTTAAAAGTGGGTCTCCTTACAATCACAGCCCTCAGGGGGACTGCAAGTGGCTCAGTCCTTTGTGACCTGCAAGCCAGGGACTTGAGCCAGACGGACAGGTGGGGCTTGGAGCCAAGTCTGTGCTACTGACGGTCCAGCAGCAGGCTAATCCCAAACTGTAGAGCCCAAGTCATCTGTAGTTTGGCCCCGGAATACTTTATGTGTTTTCTCTTTCTCCACCAGACACCTTCTTAATTATGTTTTCCTTAGGCTAATGTAAAAATGAATGAGCATGTCCTGAGCCCACACTATAATAATTAGAAGGGAGGATGCAATTAAGATTATTCTAGGAGGCGGGGGGCAGTGAACCTGGGGTTTTAATTCAGCTGCATGACGTACTGGCCACGGACATGCTTTTCAGGCCTGCCCGTCTCTCCTGGGGGTGGTGGTGGGGTGCTAGCTTTCAAAGACACAGAGTCAGTGTTGTCTGCTGCTCCCTCAGCGGAAGCCTTTACGTCGCCATCTATTCTCCGTGTGCAGGCGTGGCTGGCCGGGGAGGCTGTCCCCAGCCCACACCAAGTGGAAAACTGATGAGGGTCATGGGAGCTTCACGGAAGTGAAACCGATTGCAGACCCTCCATCCACACGAAGCTGTGTGACAAGCCCGTGGACCCCGATGGCACGCTTGCCTGTCTGAAAATACAGAGAATTGTGCTGCAGCCAAGCTTCTCCGTGCAGGGGGCGTGTGTAGGGCCCCGTTAGCAGGGAAGGTCACCCCTGGGGTGGTCTCACCCCATCCTGGGATATGCACGTTCTGTTCGATTCTGCACGTACGTCTCCAGCTCTGCCTCTCCCCCGAGCTCCCCACTCACATGCTCCCTGCCGGGTGTCTCAGGCTCACGGACTCCTGACACCCTCTCTCACAGCACCTTCACTCTCAGTGTCCCCAACGGTAAATCATGCCATGAGCCACGTGGGTGCTCCAGACCTCAGGACCCCTCAGGTTACTCGTCCCTAGGTCACATCCATCAGGGGGCCCTGTTAGCACCATCGTGACATGTTTGGCAAACTCGGCCCCTTCCTCTCGTCTCCACTGTTCCCACCTGCAATCACGCACCAAAGCATGTAGCCAGGGCTACGGAAGAGCTGCTGAGACCACCCGTCTTGTCCATGTCACCCCCAGTACTTGCCACTCTCAGAAATCATTCTCCCTAGGAGTTCGCTGCCTGCCTGAGCCCCGGATGTCTTCCCCGGATGAAGCTGACTTCGGGAGGAACCGTGCAAGCTCAGACGTGCACGCCAGACCTCAGGATGTCACAGCGGGACGCAGTGCTTGCCAAGAAGCCCTTGAGTCCGTGTGGAAGCCCTTTCGGTCATTTGCTGCTTTCAACAGATCATTTACATGTTGGCCATGTTTCTTTTGAGATTTTGTTCCACACTGAAAGCTAAATACACCACCTGCGGGTCCTCGTGGGTATCTGTGGCTTCCACATTTGCTAGACTTGGGAAATCCTGTCACATTCAAAAAGCTTGAAGTGAAAAATGAGTCTCATGTTGACAGTGACCAAGCTTGTCGGACATTGTCTAATTCAGAGCAAGGACATAAGGGAGTGTGGCTTCAGTTGCTGGACTCGCCATGCTGTCACCACCTTGTGTCACCATCATTATTATTTTTTTCATTATTAATTAAGCTGGACTTTGGCAGGAGCTTTCCAAAGGATGTTCAGCCAGGAAAGCATCTGCCGCTGATGGGTTCAGCTGATCAGAGGGTGGTGGTAATGAGTTCAAGGGCGTGGGTCAAGCCCCACCTGGCTGTAGGTTTGCTCAACATTAGCAGTTCAGATGGTGACCGGAACCCTGGCCAACAGCGTCACTTACAGGAGGAAACACAGACGTGCCAGAGCCAACCTGCTGTGTCTTCCAAAGGCTCTGGTGGACCTGAGGTTGGGGCTAGAGCAGTGCTCGGAACCAGAGCTACAGATAACCCAGCAGGAGATCTGACACAATGCTAAAGTGGGGACCTGCCTGCCACCACTGCACCTGGGATTTTTATATCTTCACAGGTGATTCTCTCCCAGAGGCTCCCAAACTTGGCTGCACGTTAAAGTCACGTGGGGAGATTACGCAGAATGGATGCTGGACTCTGCACACAGATTCTGACGGAGTTGGTATGGGTTGCACTCTGGGTTTGGGAGGTGTGAAATCTCCCCAGAGGATCCGCATAGGTGGCAGAGCTTGAGGACCATTGGGAATGATCTCGGTCTAGGAAGGGTGGTCGCTTTCCTTGGTGACTCATAGGCGCCCTCCACCCTGTGGGACCTGTAAACCCCCGGCACACACCAATGTGGCCCCGGAGCAGTGACGCAAGAGAGGGCAGTCGGCCAACTAGTGGGAGACACAGGTTTACCGTTCGATGTTTAAGGAATATTAAAAAAGAGCGATGGTGCCATAAAGTGAACAGAAGCAAGGGAAGGGCACTCTGCACAGAGCTAAATCCAGGAAGAGCCGCGTGAGCTTGACTTGCTCGTCAGATAGCAAGGAATCTGGTCCAGCGATTCCCAGGAGGCAGGATGCCCGAGGAGACGCATCATGCAGAGCCCAGCTCCAGTATTGTCGCATCATCTGGGGATCTCCTCTGACCTCCTACTGTTTGTGCCAGCTCACAGCCGCCTCCCCATCCATCCCCCATCAGAACACCTCCTTTTTTCATCTTCGCAGCACTTACAGACAGAAAGGATCTTAGTTTCAGGTTGATTCAGATTTTAAATTAATTGATTAAATGTGATTACCAACACTGATTCAAAATTTCATTAAATTTTTAAATAAATAATTACGTTTAAGTGTTTAAGCTTCTAAACTCGTCTCCTGCTCTAGACTGTGAGATGTCTGAGCCTAAGAATGTGTGTGTCCCGTTCGCTGCTCTGGTCCCATAGCACTGGGTGGTGGGGCACAGCACAGGCACGCAGTCATTCTTGGATGGATGGATGGATGGATGGATGGATGGATGGGTGGATGGGTGGATGGATGGTGGATGG
>NW_017732598.1:230821-244709 GCF_001890085.2 Hipposideros armiger
GTTTTTCTTTTTAAATTATGTCCTGCTACAGTGGCTTTGAAAGCTCTTACATCCTAACTATAGGCTATATTTTTGGCCAGGGCAGGGTTTGTTCCTTGAAGCAGGCTTCCTAGTATATTGACGGAACTCAGAAGCAAACGTGGTGATGAAATGTCAGTGTCACTTGGGAGAACAGACTGAAATCAGGAACTGGTATTAGATTTTGTTTACCTGGTCAGGTCTCTATGTTTCCAAGGGTCAATGAATTAAAATGAAAACAGTAAATATGTATTTTAAAAATTGGAACGGATGTTCTCAGCAAAACAGAGAGAAAGAAAATTACCTCGAATGTAAATATCATGACTTCCAAGATAATCTTTTCACTAAGGCTGTAAAGAACACTGGTTTTCTGACCCTTGAGTCAGATATCTGCATAAACATGGGTTTTGAAATGTAAATGCCTCTAAACTTGTGACAAGAAATGACTTTAGGGCTTTGATTGTTGAGAAGAATTCACAGAATAATTGCAGAAAAGAAACACACTTCATAGCCCCTTTCACACAAGGCAGGAAGGATGCTAAGACATTAAAGAATGGACATTAAAATAAGAGAAAGCCTCTTGGGATATGCTGCTTGGCAATATGGAACCTGGGAAGCTATAAGGAAAAGACGACCTGTCTTACAATAACATCCTTAGAAACGACACGCGAGGAATGGCTTCTCATTTTCTCATTGCCGGCTCAGCAGCAGCTGTTAATGCATAATCTTTGCAGGCTGGTTCCAGGAGAATTTATGTGAGTGCCCACTCCGCATGCCCAGGGAAGTAAATCTGCGCTTGACTTTGGCTTTTACGGCTGTGCCCTGAAAAAAACGCGCCCCCCCCCCATTTCTCCAAAGCCTGATTTACAGTGACCTGCGGTCTTGTTCTCGCCTGCCCCAATCACAAAATCAGTATTTCTTTTCTGCTTCCTTCCCAAAATGAAGCACGTTTCACAAAGTTTCCTATTTTACCTAAACCTCTTTTAAAGCACTGTAGGCACACAGGATCACAATGGCATAGAGAACGCGAAGGGCAGCACCTTCTTATGTTAATTGGATAGGTTTTTAATTACCAGTAGAAATATAAGTACTGCCATTGTGGGCGAATATAATAATTTTTATTCCCCAACGGCAACCGATGTGGGTGAAATCCATTATCTTAAAAGTAGTTTGATAAGGATGTATGTGTGTAGAAAGGGTATGCCAATCTGCAACTGTTAAAACTCCGTTACACGTGCTCAGTAATTAACGGGCCAAAGCAGCTCATCAGACATACATTGAACGTGCATTTCAGCCATATTTGAGACACTTCGTTAAGAGTGACACAGTGAGCTTCACTCTGTAACTTTAACAAAAATTCTAGTCCAATTAAGATGTGAATCTATTGTCAGTCTTATTCTTTCTCTTTCAGAATGTTGTGCTGAATTCCTTTATTTTTTTATTTCTATTTTTTTTAATCCACAAAAGACCAATCCCGGGCATACTATGTATCTCGTAACTGCTTTTTAGGTGTAATTTACATAAAATAAATTCAACCAGTTAAAATGTGTAATTCAGTGATTTTTAAATAAATTCATACAATTGTGCAAATGCAGTTTTAGAACAGTCCATCGGCGCTTTGCAGTCCGTTTTCACTCCCAATCCATGGCTGATTTTTCATGAGGGCATTTTCTGGAAATCTCGTGTGTGTGTGTAGCCATGCTTGGCCTGTTTATGCTGCTGGCTTAGATTTGCTTAGACTTTGTAAAGCATTTTGCATCAGTGTTCCTGAGGGACCTGGGCTATACTTGTGCTTCTTTCGATGTCTTTGTGTGGCTACGGCATTGGGGTAATCCTGCACCCATAAAATACATTGTGATCAGTGCGGTGGTCAGGCCTCTACACTGTCTACGCAGTGGTCTCCTTGACCAGACATGAGTACAACTGGTCCCCTAAAAAATATTTACAACATTATTGATTATATTCCCCAGACTGTCTTTTCTATCCCTGAGGCCATATTGTAGTTACCAATTTGTATTGTCTAGTATTTCTGAAGCTGATGTTGAATAATATTGTATGTCAACTACAATTATATATACATATAGTCACGGGATGTGGAGTAGAGAGTGGGAATGGAGTCAATGGAATTGTAATAGATAAGCATGATATCGGGGGTGGGAGGGCTGTGGATGGGGGGACGGGGGTTGTTACTTTGTGCGGGGTGAAAAGGATACCTAGTGCATTGTTTCGTACACCTGAAACTAATAATAAAATAAAATAAAAGTACATTGTGAAATAGTTTTCAATTTTAGAAAGAGGACTGGTTGTATAGGACTGGTATTATTACATTTTTTTAAAAAAAAATTAAACACCTTTCCTGAGATAAACTTGTTATGCAATCAACCACACATATTTAAAGTCCATGATCGGTTAAGCGTCATGTGTGAAATCACATGGATGCACTATCGGCACAAACATTTCCTGTGGTCATCCTCGCCTCCCACCCCTCTCTTTAGGCAAGCACTAATCTGCTTTCCATCAGCACAGACTAGCTTGAATTTTCCATAGTTTTACATAAATGGAGTCATCCAGTCTGTATCATTGTAATACACAACTAAGTTTGAAAATACCTGTATTGAGGGTTCAACTGTGTCCCCCAAGTGACATATTCAAATCTGAACCCCAGGGTTCTGTGAATGTGACCTTGTTTGGAAATGGGGCCTTTGTGTATGGAACCAAGGAAGGATGAGGTCCCACTGCCCTAGGGTGGGCCCTAGTCCCTGACTGGTGTCCTTATATGAAAGGGGACATGTGGACACAGACAGACACACAGGGAGACAGACGGCCATGGGACCACAGAGGCAGAGGCCACGTGACAGGGAGTGCCGAAGACTGCAGCCACCAGGAGCTGGAAGTGGCAGGGAGGATGGTCCCTACAGCCTCAGGCAGCGGGCGGCCCCGCGACGCCTGGGCTTCAGCCTCTCCGGCTGTGAGAGAAGAACCTGTCGTCTTAAGCCACTCAAGTGTGTGATTTGTTACGGCCGCCCCGGGAAACTAGTACACTTTGTTCAGAACAACTGTGATTTTAGTCCCCAAGCCCTGGACTCAGATTTCCTGACCATATTTCCTGTCAGTCTCTCAGAAAACTGGTCTCCTTTTTGCAAGGAAAAGGGAGAAAGGGCTGTTGGGTTGGCCATCAATGATGTCTGGCGCCCCGCCCGGAAGACGGGCGTCCATTTTCTTGCATGAGAGACGAAGATTGAGTTGGATTTATTATAGAAGCACAAAGGAGAACATAGAAATGAGCAGGAATCCCACCACCCCGGCAGGACCACCGGTAAATTCTGGTTGTATATCCTCCAGGACTTTTTCTAATATGTATGCAGATTTGTTTTTATGTAGAAACCAAGCCAGTGGCTGCTTTTATGATGCCTCTCACTCCCCAGTCTACTGCTTCTGTAAATTTATTCATCCCAGCCCTTAGTTTCAGTAAATCGGTTTAGAATTTCCCCCAAGGTGGCCATCATTATGAAGCTCAAGTAGACGTTACGTTACAGAGGGGCTGAGGTAGCTGGACGTCGTCAATTTCCAGAAAACTTTTGTTGAGTGAGTAAGGACTTCAGAATTGTCCCAGATGAAAATGGGTCATTATTTCCCAGCTAAACATCACGAGACAGAAGAATGACGGACGTAACCAGGACCCGCACACAGAATAATTTCTTTTTTTTTTTTTAAAGATTTTTATAGGGGATTTGGGGAATGGGAACAGCGCTGGGGAATTGGGGGAAGGGGAACAGACAAGTTGCTGTCATTTTGTTCTTCAATCTAGTTGTGGAGGACGTTGCTTCACTGGCCCAAGTTGGCACCATCATTGTGCTCTTCCCGGGTGAGGCAGATCAGTCGCCGGCTTCTGGATGGCCGCTCACGCTGGCTGCTGGCTATACACAGTAGCCCATGGCAACCCACTGCCACAGGGGCTTCAGCCTACGCTGTCGCCGGCGACTCATGGCAGCCCAGCTCCAGGTTGAGCTGTTGTTCAGCATCTTAGCTGTGGAGGGCAGTGTCACTGGCCCTCATATGTGGGATCCGAACCGGGGCCCTCTGGCGTCCCAAGCCAGCTGTTAACCATCGCGCCACTCGGCCGGCCCGGGCAGAATAATTTCTTGATTTGTGATTTTAAAAAGTAAAACCTTTGAGATGTCAAGTGTTGAATTCACCTGTGTCATCATTATATTTAAGAGACATTTTCTCCCCCAGGCTGAGGCCCTGGGCCTTGTTTATATTTGAAGTGATGCCCAATTTCTAAGGTACTGATTTTAAGAGCAGTATAAGCATACCTAAGCTGATGATCTTCCCCCGAAAACACAGTCCCTTAGTTTGGTCTTCTCATCTCAGAGAAGGCCACCACCTTCCATGCTGCTGTTCAGCCTAAGCGGCTCCCAGGTGCCTCTTCGCCTCCCTATCATCCATCGCTGTCCTGTCCATCCCACCTTCTGGATCCCCCCCGCCCCCGCGGCCATCCCCTTCTCTCCACATCCCTCCCATCCATGAACGCCCTCGCTGACGGTGCCACTTTCTCCTGCAGGGATTTTGGCTGTAGAAAGAGCTCGCTAATTGGTCCACCCAACGCTAAATCTCATTCCATTATCCACTCATCATGCTCCACCCAGAAGAGTCCTCCCTAACTCCTGACACCCCACCCCTCTGCCCGTCCCTCCACCTCCCCCCCAGCCAAAATGTCAGTACTTTCCTTTGCTCTTGGAGGAGCAAAACCCTCCCTTGATGTGGCCCTCAGGCCCTCCATGATGCAACCATCTCCTACTTCTCCACACACCTTGATGACGCTCTTCCTGCTCTGCCGCCAGTCACATAATCCTGCTTTCTGCATCTTGGGATGACGCCCCGCCCTCCCGCCACAGCTCTTCTCACCTGCTGTTTCCTCACCTGGATTGCTGTCCCCGCCCAGTGCCCAGTGGCCTCCCACCCCCTCTGAAGACCTCTAAGCATCACTTCCTGGGAGAAGATAACTTCTCTTATTGAAGCCACTCTCCAGACTCAAGCTCTTCTAGTGTGTTCTCTCTCTCGTCCATAGCTTGTCAGAGATAAAATTTCATATTTATTTCTAATTATTTGATTAAGATCTATCTTCCTCACCGGATTCTGTGCTTCTCAAGGGCAGAGACCTAACCTGTTTTGTTTACATCTTATCTCCAGCTCCTAATGGACTACTTGGAAAAGAGCAGATGACGGAAAATATTTACGGAATGGATGACGCATAGAAGGAGCCCATACTGATAAAGATGAGTGCAGGAAACGAAAACCGAACTTATTTAAGATGCAGACAAAATGCATTATCCCCTGTGACCTCACTATTCAAAAGGTTCTTGAGAGAGAGGGAGGGAGGTACCTTGAAGGCTGATCCACTGACTGCGAGCCATGGGGTACTTTGTGACATCCATTCCTGGTGCTCAAAAGGGTCTCAGTTGGGACACCCCCGAGTCCATCAATCAAAACGGCCATTCCAAAAATGGCCACCAGGCCTATTCTTTTAGATTTTTGGAGAACAGGGCTTTGACCCATTGACCATTTCTAGAGCTGAATCCTCCTCCATTCAAGACAGGTTTCCCTCTGTCTCATAAAGTTGTTTTTGCATCCTAGGAGATGAGTCAAGTTTCAGAAGCCCATTAGTTTTGGGGAAATATTTATGCGTGCAGAAAGAGTGCAGAATGTGTGCATGTGAACAGACACCATTTTTATGTCTACTTATGCCTTAGACTTTTTGCTTTAAAGTATATATCACTTCATAGTTATTATATAGCCACACTGTCTTTTGCTTAGCATTTACTTAGTATGTAATTTTCCTACCTTCTACTTTCAATCTTTCAGTGTCCTTATTTTTAGGTGTGTGTGTGTGTGTGTGTGTGTGTGTGTGTGTGTGTGTGTGTGTAATAAAAGCATACAGCTGGAGTATATATAATTGTTAAATTTAGTCTGACAATCTTGGTATTCTAACTGCGGAGTTTAATTTATTTTCATTGGCTCTTATTACCTATTACCTGTATATTTCAATTCATTTCTGTTGTGCTTTATATATTTTGTGCTTTTACCCAGGCTTTTGGAGTTTGTTATTTTTTTTACTTCTTTTCTTCTTGCCTTTTTGTGTTGTTTTGATTTGGGCTATTTTTCTCCCTTCTTTCAATTTTTCTTCCTCTTCTATTGTGAGAAGTTAAATGCTCATTTTCCCCCCATTTTCACTAATTATCCCAGAGATTTTATTTTGAATGAAGTCCATTGATTAGTCCTTTATCCATTTAAGTGTTATTGAGCTGTTACAAAATGCCAGACACTGGGAATATGACAATGAATGAAACATGCTTGAGGACAAATAGCCCAGAGAAAAAGAGGCGGTATTTTTAGCCTGCAAGCACAGCCCGAGAACTGCCTTTCCCGTAACTAATCTATGGAAGACACTGTGAATGGGTCCCATTTTAGCTGCAGATCTTAGACTTAGCTTCATAATTGTGCTCAAAACTAATGGTTGGATTCAGCCCTCCAACACACACAGCACGGCAAAGCAAAGGAAACATATACACACGTGCGCACGTGCACACACGTTCCTCCACCTCTGATCAAAACAGATAAACTATGGTACAAATCGCTCATGCTTTTTCAGATGTCATTTAAGCAAACGAAGCCTTCTGTTTGTTGCACTTAAAAACACTTACTGGCTCAGAGCTATTCCTGTGGAAGGTATTTCTGATTCAGTTTAACAGAGGAGGACATTTGATGTTAGCACTCAGGAGAGCTGAACCTAAGATTTACGAACAAGTCCGGTACTCTTTTTATCACACGGCTATCACAGGCTAAGCATAATTTAAATACATTTGCATACGCTATATGTTTAGTGCTATCTGCCTGCTGTTTGTATGCTGTGAAAGTTTGCATGGGTTAGAAGTCAGGGGTGCAGACACCAGCTTACCCAGTCCTACTCTGCATACACACATGCAGCTATCCAACAAATACAGTTTTGCAAGCCAGATTTAAACAGCTGGAGGAGTTTGGCCTTTGGCGTCTCTCTTTAAGGCTAACACAGGGCACTGTCTCCAGTTATTTTGTGGGTGTCCTTATTATCATCTGCCGAGATCTGATTGCAGTCCTTGTAAAGGTGAGTTTAATGCAAAATAAATTAGATTCTTTAATGGGATTTTCTTTACATGAATGAGAAATATAAAATGCAAATATCAAATAGCAAATTATTCTTGATGAATTTTTTATGGGTTTAGCTAACAACTGAATGAACACATCTTAGATAATTAAGTATATTACTACCTCATCTTCGGATTTTAATTAAGTGTTGGAACGTTCTCACTTGGCTTGATTTTGTTTTGCTGAGTAAACAGAGGGTACCTGGCTTCGGTTTGCTCCTGGAACCTTAACACCCAGCAGGGGAGGGAGTGCTGGGGGCTCCTGTGTGCATTTGTCACTTATCCCCCAGGACAGGGACCTCCCGCCACGAGCAATGAGGGGACCAAGGAAAGGGACTGGCTGCTGACCACCAAACGAAGGGCAACCATTTCACACATGTGCGCACATTTTGAGTCCAATGCAGAGAAATTGGAAAGGGGCAGGAAACAAATTGGAAACTAGGAAAAATGAAGAGGATGAATTTAGGAAGATTGATTTATTATGCTAGAACAGGGGTCGGCAAACTGCAGCTTGAGAGCCACATGCAGCTCTTTGGGTACGTATATGTGGCTCTGAAATAAAATTGAAAATGAAAATAAAACTATCATAGTTTCATTTATAAAATTTTTAAAGGATATTATTCACATAATGGTGATTATGTAAACATATATTTATGGCTCTTGAATAATTTTTAAATTGTTGTGAGGGGTAGGATTGGCTCTTCAGTCTCAAAAGTTTGCCGACCCTGTGCTAGAAAATCAAAATTCAAGGAGAAACTTAATAGCTTTTTCCTACACGCTGAATAACATCCAATTATCTGGATGGACCACAGTTTGTCTATTGAAGGACATCTAGGTTGCTTCGAATTTGGGAATTATGAATAAAACTACAGTTGACCCTTGAAAAATATGGGAGTTGGGGTGCTGACCCCTTGCACAATTGAAAATCCACATATTGACCCCCCCGCAAAACTTGGTCCCTTGGTATCTGCGGGGGATTGGTTCCAGGACCCCTCTGGTTACCAAAATCCACGGGTGCTCAAGTCCTCTGTAAAAATGCACAGTCGACCCTCCACATCCGTGGACTCCCAACCGCAGGTGGCAAACAGCACAGGTATTTACTGAAAAAACCCACGTGGAAGTGGACCTGCCTAATTCAAATCCATGTTGTTTCAAGGTCAACTGCAATACAAACATTTGTGTGTGGCCATTTTTTTTTTTAGCACATTTTTCTGAATACAGGTAGTTCTTGCTCTGGGTAGATTTCTGATGTCAGCTGATAATAACTTTCGCCGTTCACTCCCCGTATTTTCATGGGGTTACGGTATGTTTGGAAAGAGTAGTGACAGTGGATAGTGGCAGAGGGCAGGACACTGTGATGGCAGAAGGAGAGGAAAACTGACATCGTATGAGACAAAACGTGGGAACTGGCATCCGAGAAGCCAGACCTGGACTGCGGATGTGTTGCCAGCCCGCCTGGTATTTAAAAAGAAGTCACCCTATGCCACACCTGCAAAGCCGTTTCCGTTTTCTTAGGGGAGGTGCACAGAAGACATACGCGGGGCGGGGTGCCACAGCACCGGGGAGAAGCATTGTGGCGGCCTGTTCTTGTAGACATAAGAAGCTATGTCTTGGAAAGAGATGGAAGCCAATGGAAAAGGAAGGGATAAGAGCTCAACAGGGTCGCAGATGAAATCCTACACCAGGGGGGTCAAGGGTTGTCACAACCAAGACCCATTTCCTGTGGCAACAGGAAAAAGTGGCATGCAAACATACTGCTATGTAGTGACATGCCAGTTCTGTTCGTTTACTGGAATCGAAGGATCTTTTTTGGTCCAGGATAAATGACATACTCATCCAACCAATGTTTTTTCTGCTTATGAAGCTGGTATCAAAGGTATGAAAACTGTACAAGCTATGATATAGATTTTCTTGTTAACGTCTCTTCCTCCTTAATCGAAAAGGTGTTTTAAAAGCATTCTAAGTAGCTCATCTTCTTTTCTCGATATCAGGTGTGCATGTCAGCAAATCGCTGAAGCTATAACTCTGGAAGTAAGTGTACAGGTTTTCTCTGGGAAGTGTACAAACTGCTATCCATTCATAGTTCGCTAATGCTTCCGATTTGGGGCTAGACATGCAGAGGTTTTTCTGCATTTCAGGCCTCAGGGTGTGGATGGGAAGGCCCACGCTTGCCTTCTGCAAGCATCGGGGATCGATACTTTAAATGATGACATTTGCAAGGGACGTCTAAACCAAACGGCCAGTTTCTCCCTCCCTGGCTTCTGGAATTCTCCACACAGATTATGCTGTCAGCTGCCTAAAATATTACAAAACTAGGTCACGCTCTGATCTGGCAACTACATGACATTTTCCGGTATTTTGATGACCACAAAAACTAAACTGCGAATGGCTTTCTCTCTGGAATATTGTCCTGTGGCTTCTCATTCTTCTTCACAAAGACAGGAAAGAAAATTTTAATGCAAATCAACCTGATAGGATGCACAGGGCTGAGGAGAAAGGGCAGACGCAGTACCCTGTAGAACAGGGAGTTGGCACAGCTTCTCAGGAAAGTTCCCTGTGGTGGGCGGGGCGTCCCTCCTCCCGCTGGGAAGTCTGGGTGATGAGCTGGCTGGTTTGGAAACTGAAAATGATTCTGCCTGCCTCCAAAAGCGGCACTGAAGTCGGAGGCTGCCAGCCTCCGAGAGCAGGTTTTCATGATAAAACTTGAAAGAACAGGGAAACTTAAGTGCTTCAAGGTAACAGAGCTCCGGGGAACTTACATCTTAATAGATGAGTAAGGCTGCGTGGATCAAATATTTACATACCTGTGACATAAAATTTAAGTCAAATCTATAATTATTCTCTATCTTGATCTAATGCGTTTGAATTTCTGCACATCTACTTGCAAAGACGGGCCGAGGCTTTTTATATATAATTGAACTATCTAACAATTCTAAGCACTTTCACTTGTGATGTTGAGACTAAGAATGCTTGTTGAGGGATCCACGTGTTGAAATGTTTGCTGAAGGAAATGGTGTATGTTCACTTACTGGTGAAACTGTGTCATCGGCAGTCCATTCCCCCATCAACTTTGGGATAATGGACTCCTAGGACACTGTGACCTCACACGAATAAACTCAGCTGTCATGAAAGGATGCTGCAGACACTCTTAATGTTATAACACAGCAAGGGCATTCCTCCTTGAGGAACCTATTGTACAAGTAAAATGAAGAGAAATCTAATGAATTGAATTTAAGATCGAATTCAGAGGCTCATTGTGCCACAGCACAGAAATCACTGAAGGCGCTGGATGAGAACCAAGTAAATAGCTATTTACTGCCACACAATGGACTTGGGAACACACGTTGAGTCCTCAATGAAATGCCTGTTTTAACATTTCTTTTCAGACAAGATCAGTGATTGCAGAGGCGATCTCCTCTGCTAAGAGCCCATGATGCTGTTGGCAGCTCACTGAGCAATAACAAAGTCGCCTGAGGATCTGCCAGTTGCCTGGCCCATAGTAGGTGCTTTGTCACGTTTGAGAGTATTGAATGGGTACTGAACTGGAAATGATAAAAATCATGTTTACTACAAGTGTTTCCTGGGGCTACCCTAAAATGCCCCCTGAGTCTTCCTGGACTGCCCAAAGCACCCCACCTTATCTAGGTACCATGCAGGTGTTTGAAGAATGTCTTCTCAGCATTTACGCCCGTCTGCAATGATCATGTCCTTATTTGCTTACTGATCGTCTGTCTTGTCCCCCTCCCCCAGGAGGCCCCAACAGGAAGGGGCTGGAGAACAGAGTGAAGGCAGCCAGCACGACAATGACAGCTGTGTGTCCTCATGACGTCTCTGCGTGGCATGGTTGCCCAGCCTCCTTCACTCCCTCTGCTGGCTTCCTTCCACTTACCCTTTCCATACGGAATCTCCGTCATGTCTCCCCCACTGGTTGGACTGGTGTGGGTGACAATAATGAGTCCCTTAGCCCCACTGGCTCCTGGTCGGGTTCCCCTAGTGGGAAGCCGCGGAGATGATCTGATGACGGGGTGCCAGTAAGTGGGGTGTTATCGCCTGGCTTCCCCTGGTGGTCCAGCCCTCTCACTGCAGGTCTCAGAGCTGTGAAGTCGGCCTTCTGCTCACGATGTCCCCTGCCTCCCAATTCTGGTCATTACTGCTGTCCTCACCCTGCTGTCGCCTCTCAGGGCCTGCTGTCACGGTCCTGCCAGTCTCTCTAACATCTCTGCTAAGGTCTTTGTTGGACTCGCTCCAAACTATCCTAATTTGGGTGCACCATCAGTTTTCTACAGGAACCTTGAACCATCATCCACTGTCCATTTTCCAAATGTGAGTGTAGGATTTTCCCCACGATTCTGTGAGCCACGCAGCACCTTCTCACCTGAATTCCTTTTCTGTCTCTATCAGCCAAGGTGAATACCTGTCATTGCAACTGAGAGCCCCAGGGGACATAGTGACTGGTCACCCCACGTGAGCAGGACCCTGGCCTATCCTACCTGCACTTATTATGGGGACTGTCACGTCGTAGGAGCTCGGTCTGTTTGTTGAGTGATTGAATTGAGTGCAGCTAAAGAAACAAGCCTGCTATTTCCACGTATGTGTCACAATTCCATGCAGACACATTCTGGGGCCTTCAAAGTTGTCCCCCGGGAAATTCATCTATTTATTTCATTGCTCCAAATATTCTTGGAGACTCTTCATTTGGGGCTTACCTTCAGGGCAGAACAGCTCATTATGTGTGTGGACTGCAAGGGGCCAAGCACGACACGGATGCTTCCCGGCGCCAGCCCCCTGCGCCTCTGGTGAAGATCTGGGACAGACAGAGAGCCCTTCTGCAGAGCGAGGAGAAATGTGTATGGGCCTGTGGATGTCCCTTCTTCTGAGACCAAGTGTCCACTCGTGCATCAGTGATTCACTCATTTTCTCTACAGGGAGGTTTACACGATAGAATGACAGAGCTGCTGACCTCCCCCAAGAGTACGTGGGACGCGTGTGAGCTGGAGCTGGTGGCTGCCGCAGGGCAGGAGGACAGGCCCTGCAGGAACGCGGTACGAGCCCACCTACTGGCAGGCTCTGGTGCTCTGGGGGCAGTCCTGGCACCCCCGAGCTCAGGAGGTGGGGGACGAGCGTGAGCTACAAACTCCTACCATTTCCACCTGGGTGTTCGTCGCGCAGAGGACTTGCATTGTGCATGAGAGGCCGTTTAAGTCTGCAGGTGCATAAGGTAAAACTGTGTGTAATCACAATTAGCTTTGAAACGCTGCTTAATTGCCCATAAATTTCCATTTGCATGGTTTTGTGTGTGCACTCCTGCACAGCAATTCCCACGCATGCTGAGGTTTGAAAGCGCAGCAGGAGACCAAAGAAAGGAGTGAAAAGAAAGCTCCTGGGTGGACCCTTGGTAATTGAAACCCTCCTGCCTTAGTAAGTCTAATCCCTGGCATCAGGGAGGGTGGGTAAATCACTCTACAGTGTTCCTGTTTCTCTGTGGTAGTTCATTTTACCTTCAATCAAGCCCCAAACTTGAAGACATGTCACATTTTCTTTTCAAGACTGAATGAGATAGAGTTGCTGCGTGTGGTACTCCAGTGTTAACATCAGTGTTTGGGGCGCAGATGATGGCTTTCACCTAACTCCACTCTGCCCTTTGTCCAGGACGCAAGGCTAGACTACATTTACCAGCATGCCTTGCTGCTGGGCGTGGTCATGTGACTAAGACTTGCCAGTGGAATTATGGGTGCTATTCCTGCACCAGGGTCTTGAAGAGCAAGTGTGCTTGCTGCCGGTTCTTTTCCTACTTGGGCTGGCTGGAGCTCAGCTACGATGACTCCTTGGCCATCTGGACAACGTGAGGACCTGGGGGATGGCAGAGTCACAGGGTGCAAGGAAGCAGGCCCCTAAATTGCTGTGTGGATGGGAGTGCCTTGGTAACTAGGGCAGTCACCCCATACTTTTACGCAAAGGAGAATTACTTCTCTCCTGTTTGAGCCATGGCATTTTGGGGTGTATTTAGCAGTTTGATCTACCTAACTCATAAAACGTATCCAAATTGGTCACATAGTCAACACATACTTTTTTATGTACGTCTACATGACTTCTCGTTCAGAGCCCCTCTGGCTCCTATACTTGACAGGTACAAAGCCTTAGAGCATCAGAGGATTGTTGAGAAAAATAAGAGGGTGATTCGGGACACAGACATACTCTCTCAGCCCCATAAGGAAAGGGAGGAGTCAGGACATGGGCACAGCATCCGGCCCAGGCGTGGAGGACTGAGCGTGCGACCTGCTCCGCACACCTGAGCTGGCGGGGTGCCTTCCCGGGGTGGGGGGCGGATGAAAGAGAGAAGGTGTTTTCTGACCCCGGGGGCTTCTTGGTGACAGCGCTGGGAACATGACTGGTGGTGAAGTCAGGCAGGTAAGACCCCAGGTTGCCTCCTGGAAAGGGTCCATTTTCCTGAGTGCTGCCTGCAAACCATCGGAGCGCCCCCAACTGATGTGGCCAAGATGCCGGGGACAGCGGCGACCTGACTGGGCAGACAGTTCGAGGACGGTGGGCACACTGCACCAGAAGTCGAGTGCTACGAGCTCATCGACCACAACCTTTGCAGGACCGCAGAAACAAACAGAGCCAGACTGAGGTTAATCTTCCTGCCAAACCATGAAAAATGGGGCCTTGGAAAAGTAATTAAGTTG
>NW_017732598.1:245699-247572 GCF_001890085.2 Hipposideros armiger
GAGCTCACGCTTGTAAAGAGCTTATCGCAGTGTCTGGAGCATTTGAGGACTCGGTGAAGGTGATGTTTTGTTTTTCCTAAGAGGGCCACACCCGTCAAGGACAGGCTCCTGTGACCACTTTGGGAATGGGCACGGCCCAGGGACACTTCTGCGAGCCCCCTTTCTCTTTGTCCCCCACCAGCCTCCTATCTTCATATATGTCAACAGGCGTCTTTCACAGGTGTCAACAATTCAGCCTTCCCAGCCTGGAATTCTCACCTCTCACCCTAAACGTCCCATGTGCAGTGGTCATGACTCTTTTGGTTGCAAGCCACAGAAAACCCAACTCAAGCTTGACCTAAAAAGGGAACTTGTTTCTTGTAACCAACGTGTTTCAGCCAGGTTTGAGCCAGTGGCTCAAATGGCATTACCCCTGCAGGGGCCTGATTTCTCTCCGTCTCATGGTTCTGCTTTCCACAGGAGCAGATTTACAGGACTGCAGGATTCAGCAAGTAAAACAAGAAGATACCTAGAATTCAGATAAACAATGAACACATTTTTAGTATAAGTGTGTTTCGAATGTTGTACAGAACATACTTATATTAAAAAATTATTCATTGTTTACCTGTTACTTTTACCTGGCAATCGATGAATCGTCAATCCCCACTGTCCCACATTCTACCCTCTGAACACATCCCATCTCTGATCTCCAGGCTCAGCACTCTTGGTAGTAAAATATTCACAGTATTTCCAGACTCCACATCTTCAAACGATGCACTTAGGAGGAAGGGGAGAAAAATGAAACAAGGAAGGGGCTCCTGTGTTTCAGAAACACCAGCAAATACCGTCTTATTTCTCATTGGTTCTGACCGGGTTAAATACCCATTCAGGAGCCAATCACCACGTCCTGGGGGGTGGAGCCTAGTGAGTGGCTTCTGTCAATCCAGGACCAGCCTGCGGTTGGAGGTGGAGCCACATGGCTGATAAGGGGAAGGTGGCAGAATTCGAAGGACCTATCCAGAAGGAAGGGGGACAAGTGCTGGGTGTCAAATAAAACATGTCCACTGTGTCGAGGAGCTCTTCTCTGATTCGTCACATTTTATTGTTTAACCGTCAACAGGAATCCTAGCTTTGAGGCTCACTGGGACTCCAGGTCCCCTTAGTAGGCAATTTCATGAGCAGATTTTCCAAGAGCCCACGTGGATGTTTTAGTGCCAAGGCAGAGACCCACCACATGGTGCCTGGTGCCCTACCTCACCTGGACAGGTCACCTGTCCACCCTCAACGTGCCAAAGGCCCTTAGGAAGAATGGTGATTTCTGGAGACACAAATTCGAGGTAAACTGAGATTTCCCATGTCCTATGAGTCAGCTAAGGTTGGCAGTAGAGGCGCTTCTAGTGACACCCTGGTTTGTGACAACCATCACTTTTCTCCTGCTGAAGCCACTCGGGTTTACACCTGAGGGAGCCCCCTCCCCTTCTCAGCCTAGTCCAGGTGTGGCCACGGGACTCAGGCCTGGACAATCACAGCCGGCCACTCTGACGGGTGCATGGATGGGTCCAGGGGTGGGTATGTAACCCACACAGAGACAACAAAGCTCGAGAACTTTGCTGGGGTTTCTAGGATGTGCCCCTGGATGTGAAGCTGGGAGGATGTGAACCTGAACTTGAGCTACTGGTAGCATCCCAACACCACGTGTCACGCAGTGAAAGCCATCCCCGAGGGACGGAGAGAAAGGAGACGCTAGTGACACTGAGCTGGCTCAGCCCCTCCTGACGCTGGTACTCCCCGGACTGTCCTAGTACACGTCTTTTACCTGAGGTGTAGATTACATCGGCCTCCTGCTGCCTAAGCCAGTTTGGGTTATCTATCTGTTGCAATTAAGAAAGTCCTC
>NW_017732598.1:248311-253045 GCF_001890085.2 Hipposideros armiger
CCTTCCCCCAATTCCCCAGCACAGTTCCCATACCCCAAATTCCCCAATAAAAATCTTAAAAAGAAAAAGAAGCACAGTCCAAACACTCTATCAAAAGCAGTTATCATCGTCGTTACCATCATTACTTGTGGTAATTGAAGCAGCGGGCATGCACATATGTCGGGTGACACTATTCTTGATCTTTCCCGCAAAGACGGAAAGAGCACGTGCCCGCCTGTAAGCAGCTGACCCCCAAACCAGGGAGGGCGTCATTCCTAACACATACTCTACTAGTTTCCAGCCCTCGCTGGGAGAAATAATTTTGGGTGGTGAAGTTATGGGATTGTCCTGAATTAATGCAAAGTGACATCTGCGAGGGGAAGGGTAACGGCCGGGGCCACGTGTTCACTTTGTCCTTTGAGCCAAAAGACAATCATTTCGCTAGTGAGGCATGGAAGACGCTCTGTCTGCTGTGTGCAAGTCCATTCATTCGCTTTCGGATGTAGGTCTCGGGTGCACACGACGCACCAAGTGCCACCCCAGGATTGAAAGGCCTTGGACATGAATCACCTACTTTCAGAGAGCTTACCGTGAGAGGAGAGGGCAGAAAATAAGCAAACGATACGCCCACCAGATACATTCTGCTAAGAAGTGCTGTCAGGTAAATAAATGGGATGTAAGCTGCTGAGGGAGCATGCTTCTGGAAGCGCCCGTACAGCGAGGAGGAGGAGAGGCAGGAGCGTGTCCGGGGCGGAGTCCAGCCCTGGTGGGCCTCACGGGCTCCTGCCGCGGACACCTCCAGTATGGCCGACCAGAACCAACCCGTCAGCTGGCTCCTGGCTCGGGGCCACGCTCACGGGGGCACGCCTCCCAGGTCACGTGACTCCTGAACACGGGGTCATTCTCCAGAGCAGGCAACAATCACAGCTGGGACCCAGTGTCAAGCTGGTCTGGTAATGGTTGGCGTCTCTGTGTTGGTGACCGGGATGGAGGAGAAGAACCAACCATGGTAAGACATGGGGGAATTCTTTCCAGGTGCGGGAGGCCCTGAGGTATGGATGCACTTGGCGTGTCAGAGAAAAGAAAAAGGATGGAGCCTAGTGAAGTGCAGACGAGGTTAGAGCGGGTGGCAGTACCCACGTTCCGTCTGCCCTGTAGCCTGGGGCAGGAGTTTGCTTTCAGTGTCAGTGCAGGGTTTCAGGCGTGGAAGTGACATGGCCTGACTCACGTATTTAATGAGAAGGATGAAGGCGAGCCAGGAAGGAGGCTGTTGCAATGGCCCAGGTGTGCTGTGTGAGTGGTCTGCAGCAGGGTGGTGGCTGCGAAAACGGGAGAAGTACACTGATTTGGGGACCTTCGGGGTAAAGCCATACACCTTGTGACCGTTTGGACGTGCAGGATGGGTCAGAGGAGGGTGCACGATGGCTCTGCGCATGCTGACCCGAGCAGCAGGTGACACTGGTGCTGGGACGGAAGGACGGACGGGGGGGGAAGGCCAGGTGGGCAGGGTAGGGACCAGGCGTTTATTTTAGCCGCATGAAGTTTGAAATGTACTGGACATCATCAGGAACTAACGGTGGGGCGGCTGACACAGGATCTGACCGTCCGTGGAGATGTTAGGGCTGGAGATTTGGGTGGGGGGTTAGAGCTCAGAAGCGAAGCGGAGGTCCTCGTACAGAGCCCTGAGGCCGGGGCACCCCACATCTGTGGGGTGGAATCAAGAGGACCCAGGAGACCAGGGCATGGTCCCCGAGGGAGGAGAAGAAAACGCGGGAGAGCACGGATGCCTCCCAGGGAGCGTCAGGGGCTGAAGGCCGAGGGAGGCCCCTCCCGAGAGGCGGAGCGAGATGGGAACAGGCCACATCCTGACCTCGCACGCCGGCTTTGTGGAGGCTGTGAGAGAGCTGCTTCTGTCCCACGGCCGGGACACAGCTGGCCCGCGGCACACAGGGAGGAGAGTGAGGGCTGGCCACCCGGCCCCAAGTCAGATTTTACGGTGCATCAGAAAGGTCTTTCCACAGTGACCCTCCCAGCTCTAAGTCCTCCAGAGCCTTCTGACCGCGCCTGACCAGCAAGCCCACCTCCTCCAGGTGCTGAGCTAGGGCACCAGTCTGGCTTCCTGGGCTCACGCCACCCCCTCCTTCCTCTGCTCTCACACTCCAGCCACACTCGCCGTCTGTTATTCTTGGAATAGGCCAGTCTGGTTCCTGTTTAGGGTTTTCCACTGGCGTCTCCCTCCTACAATGGAGCTGTTTCCTGATCTTTGCGTACGTAGCTGGCTCTCTCTTCTCGATTGGATCTCAGTCTGTTCTTCAGAAGAACCCTCCAGGCGCCCAACGTGGGTCCTTCCTGTCACAGCGCCTTATTTATGTTCTCTGTACAGCACTTGTTCTGGTATTTTCTCCCCGCTGCTTCCGTCTCTGTCCTCCTGTCATCTCCCCCTGAGACTGTCGGTCATAGAGCAGCAGGGAACATGCAAACCTTAGGCCGCTCCATTTCCCAAGCCTAGAGCAGTGAGTGAGTGAATGAGTGATTGAGTGAAAGAGTGAGTGAATGAGTGAGTGAGTGAGTGAATGAGTGAGTGAGTGAGTGAATGAGTGAGTGAGTGAATGTACTGGACGTGTGACATGTTCATGGAGGCTGTGGCAGATGGAGCTGGGATGTGGGTTATCGGGACAGGGTGACTACAACGGGAGAAAAGATAAGCATGGAGACCTTCTGATCTACCAACCCCCAGGAGCCCTGGTCCTGTGTGTGTCAGGGTTCGGCCAGAGCCAGACAGGGACTAGGCGCTCAGAGCAGAGACTAGACCTCACCGCTCACGCTGTTCGCAGACCCAGCATCTTGTGAGCGAACGTGCCTGAACAGCAGGGCTTCAGTTACTGCCGCTTAGTGATGGATGGGGATGGGACGCGGCCCCCAAAAGGGAAGGTGGTGACATGAACCCAGGGGGGCTCCCTCTGATGAGTGGGTGACGCTGATGGCGGGACCAGAATGGGACAATGCAGTGAGCCACCCTGGAAAGCCAGAGGCTGAGGAAGAAAGGGTCCCAGGAATCTGATCGCTCTGTCTCTTCAACATCGCATTTTGTTAAGTCCCGATTCTGCCACGGGCACCGGTGTCCTTATGCTCCTCTGTTTCCCTTGTTCTCCCCTGTTCTTTTCTCATTTTTCTACCAGCAAACATTTACCATCTGCGTCTCCGCCAGAAAGGTAAGTGCTGTCAAGAGTGGGTTCCTTTAACCAAAGCTCAATGTTGCATGGGGACCGGAAACCCAGTCCTTACCGGTCTGGTCTGGTTGCCATAGAAACGCCCAGAACATGGGGTACCACCTGAGTTTTGATTCTCAGAGTGAGGAGTCAAAGACCAGCTCTGGGAAATGAAGGCGTTTGCACAATTTCTTCAATGACTTGACCGCATCGTTAGGCTAGATGGCGTCAGTGAGCCCAGGGCCCTCGTCACACTGCCCATGACAGACGCAGCCTACTTAGACGCCACCAGAATCAAGCTCAGACAAGTCTCCATCAAGTGACAGTGTGAAACGCAATTGCACGTTGACAGGGTTTCCAAGGGACCTTTGCAAGGGCATACCACCTTCACAGTGAACCCCACACAATGTGTGTGCATATGACAGTGGGTGCAACACAGGGGTGTCTGATGTAGCCATGGCTCATGGGAGTCAGAGAGCCAGGGACCCTTTGTTTAACAGAACAAGTGGGCTTCTGACGTGGCTGTGGACAAAAGGCTGAGGTGCTGTCCAAGTTGGGTTCATTCTGGGATGTTGGTCCCATGTCATAGCATTAGCATGTCTCTGGAGTCCATCACAGGTAATTACAGTCACAACGAGGTTTAGCGTGCCCGCTAAAAGGGGGGTGCTGCTGGGGATCCTGCAGTCACGTCTGTGGGCTCTGCGCTCCGATAGGCGGGGGTGTTCCTGCCATGGATGGGGGTCCCCGTGGCCGCTGCCTCCAGGCGTTGTTAAGAGAGTGAGTACAGGAACAATGCTTGTGCTTTATAACGGTCACAGGCACGCACACAAAGTTTTTCTTTCTTTGTTTTCCCCCCCGAGTGCATTTTCCCTAAAGCAGTAGCTTTCAAGTAATGTTTGCTTAGGTGTTTTGAACAACAGAACAAAAAACAACAGCTCAGGCCATGTTTTGCCGGGATTGAGCGAAGCGCTCAAGGAAACGAAACCCAACTGAGATGGCTGGACGGCTGCTTGCGGGGCGCTGGAGGCGACCCCGTCAGTGGGTTTTCAGGGTCGTTGTGCCCAGCTCCGTACGACCTAAGCTAACGCAGGACTAGCACCCTCCCCTGTAACTAAAGACCTTATTCCTGACCTGCGAAAGGGGGCCGCAGAACGGGTTTCTTCTGAATGTGGGGGTGGTTTGAGTGCCAGGTACTGAAACATCTCCGGGGTGACAGTACCGGGAAGAAAACGGGGCTTTGCTATTGCAAGTTGGGTCCGTGGAGCACCAGGGAGGCGCCCTCTGGAACCTGCTTAAAAAGCAGTCACAGGCCTGTTCCAGACCTTGGTCAGTCTTCATTCTGACCAGAACACCAGGTTCTCTGCCAGCACATGGGGTCGGAGAACCACAGCCTGGGAACCGGGTCACCCACCAGCCCCATCAGATGAGACCGCTGAAAACACAATGAATTACTAACTCCGCATGTGGAAGCTCTGCAAATTTTCACAGTGTGGTCCCATGAGCGTCTTCCCAAGTCGGGGCTTTCCTTAGAGTGAGACACGGTCCC
>NW_017732598.1:253445-256309 GCF_001890085.2 Hipposideros armiger
CGAGGATGGATTAGGGCGGTTTCAGTCAGAGCGCGAGGGCTGCCGGAAGGTAACACGGAGTCACACGCAGTGACGATGGGACGCCCAGCTCGCTCTGAAGCAGCGGTTCTGAGTTCTTCGCAGAGCTGATGTCAGTTTGTCGCAGGTGTGACTTCATGCCTTCAAACGTGGCCCCACCCTTGCCTCCCCCACCTTTTCCTTTTAACAAAGAGCAAGGGGCCTTTTCCTGGCAAGAAGACGCGCTGGAATTGTTTTATATTCGAGTTATTTTTACGGTTAGCTTATTGTAAGCGAAAACAGGAATAAAACTGATATAAAGTATCTTTAAAATACAGTTGGTACATTAGAAGTTGTGTCTATTGAGAGAAGAGCATTAAGCTCCTGGCAGAGGTAGAACCCAGAACACCCCAAGTCATGAAGGTTGTGCTGAGTGACCGCCACTGGGGTGATGCTTTCCTGATCCGAGCAGCCAGCTCTGACAAGAAGCTGAAAACACCAAGTGTGTGCTCCGGAAACTTAACCCTGACCTAGGTCTGAGTTACACAAAAGAAATCGTTCCAGATGGAAGCAGGCAGCTCAAACCCCACATTCCAGGGGACTGGAGAATACAGCGGTCAAGGTCAGGGGGTCATGTGCTCCCTGCGCACTCAGCAAACCCCTCCCCAGTCCCGGGTCCCCTGTGAGCCAGAAAACCATGCTGAAGGTCAGGGAATGTGCCTGCGCCAGAGCAGCAGCGTGGGCCTAACCACGGAAGCTGTCCGTTTAGGAAAACGAGATCTGATGAGCTTACTGGTCATTCTTGCATGTGACACTGCTCTCTGGACTTGTCCCCACAGATAACATGCTGCCCCAGGCCCCACTGCCGAGAACTCCGTTGTCTGCCACACCGTCAGCGTGTGCAGGGCGGGCAATTCCTTTTTCCAGATAGCGTCCGAGGGGAAGGATAAATCTATGAGAAGACGCTTCTTACAAGCCAGGGATTCATGGGATTTGCCAGGAATCTGTGTCCCTTCCTTTGTCAACAGAATGATGATTTGCTGTCTGTGCGGCATTATCCCGACCTAAAACGCCAGCAAGTTTATCAAAATCTGTCGCTCAGAGCACTGTGCAGGGGAAGGGGATGTTTATCAGCACCAGGCAGGTGGCCCCTCCACACAGGGTGCGTTCGGTGTCTTCTTTCGGAACCAGACAAAGGGGGAACACGAAGGCGTCACAACCCACGCACACTGATAATTTTCAGTGATTCCTGAAAGCTCACTGGTTAAAAAAGCACCGTCCCAGAGTCTGGGTCTCCTGGTTGCCTGCAAACTTTCTCAGCATGACACTCCATTTGTTTGCCTAATGCGCAGCCCCGAGAATTACTGACAAGGCTGACGTGATTTATTGTTCTTACATTATGCAAAGTGCCCTGGGAAGACCATGCCTCATTATGCAACATCAAAACCATCGCTGTTCCCTTGAACACGTCTCGGAGTGTCCGTGCCAGCCGCCCTCTGTGACTGGCCGCAGTGTCTGTCAGCTTCCCGCTGCCTCATTTCAGGGCAAGGCAGGAACGCCAGTCCAGAGCCTTGTGGGAAGAGATGAAAATTTGGAACGAAGGCTAGGGCTTCTGAAGCCAGCACGAATGGACCGGTCCCAAAGGGACTCAGTAATAAAAAAGGGGACATCAGGGTCACACACCGTGGACGCGAGAGAAAAAGGTGGGCTTGCAGAAAGGAAGGCCTGGCTCCCTTTCTTACGTTTTCCTGGCTACAGGGATTTGGTCTGGTGTGTCTGTAGGTCTCCTTAAAAGGAGAGACTTATTCTTCTCAGCCTCCAGACCCAGCTCTAGAGGCAGCCATGTCAAACGGCAGCTTCATCAGTATTTCAGAATATTGGATATTCAAGAGGGTCTGTTTGATTAGATATCTACTCAGATTATCGCTAGGAATTTCAACATTACACTTGTCAAGGAAAGAAAAGGATGGAGTTCAAACTGCTGTAAATTTCGGGGTGTCTGTAAAAAAACATTTAAAAATGTTGGCTTTTGTCACCTTTTCATCAACGCTGGCTCTGAAGAATTGGAGAGGCTCATTAAAAAGACGCGATATGGCACTTCTGAGAATAAAACCAGATATTTAAAAGCTATGCTCAGGCACGCTAGCTAAAGTTTCCCATTAAAAATTTAAAAAGGTTGTATTTGGGCGTTAAAAACGAATCCAGCATCTAGCATTTTGCTTAATTGCTTGTATTGTGTTTCTTATCCTAATGACATAATATGAACAAATACAGGAAGCCCCACAGATACTTGGAAGCCCCTCCCACTTCCCCCAGTGCCACTCAAGTCGGTAAGGCTGGTAAAGCTTTGGAAGCGCTGACTGCGAGGACGAAGACTTAGGTCTAAGAACCCCCCTCCCCATAGCATCTTCTCAAACTCCAATCTCCAGGCAGAGGGAGAGCCTGACCTCATCTGATGACCGGTTCTCCAGTTAACGTTCTTCCTTTTGCAATGAGATAATCCAAGACAGAGTGAGACACTCAGGACCAGGGCGGGGATAGCAGAGAGAGTCCCGGCAAACAGTGGCTCTTCTCCCTCAAGACAGACCAGCTTGGGTCTTAACTGCTCGCCCCGTACACACCACCTCCCACCGCTGCCAAGCTCTCAATAAAATTCAAAAAAAATTTTTTTGTTTAAGCCCTGAGAACAACCAAGACATCCACTAGTAGGTGATGGAGACGTAAAGTGTGGTCCATCCAGACAACGGAATATTAGTCAGTGCTGAAAAGGAATGCGCTCTCAAGCCAAGAAGAGACACGGAGGCACCTTAGATGCATATGACTAGGCGAGAGAAGCCAATCCAAAAAGGCTACACACTGTGTGATTC
>NW_017732598.1:261459-263507 GCF_001890085.2 Hipposideros armiger
GCTGCCTTTCCGATTCCAGGAGCTAGAAACACCCTCCCAGGCTCACTGCTGTTGATACGTTACTTGACTAGAGAAAAAGATGGAACACCAAAAGTGGAATAATTGAAATTGACTTCCATTATTTTCTCAAATTTCTATTTTGATATGGTGCAGCCTCTTACATTTACATCAAGTTGTCTAAAATATAGTTGGAAAAAGTTGCTTTTCTTTCCTTCCATTGTTATGAAAGGTGTGGTTTCAGTTGGCCTCCCTCCTGGCTTCCTACTTGGGCAGTGTCCCCCTCGGGTCTCTATCACATGCCTGTCAGAGAGGAGGCTTTAGGAAATACGCTATTAAAGTCGATGATTTTCCTCTTGCTAACAAGAGAGGTTTATTTTAAATAGAAGGCTGTGGCAACCCACCCGTGTGTGCAATTCTGGAGAGACACTTTCTGTAGTTTGGGTTCAACTAGGGAGAAAGTCGAACTAAAAATAAGATAACTAGACTCGGAGTTTCAGACATACCAGCTTGCCACAATCCACTTTGGATCATTACACAGGACAAGCAGCTGGCGGCAAATCCAGAAAGAGGACAGAGACCCAACGTATGTGTGCGCTGCTGTTTCACTTAACGGCAGTATTGTAATAAAATTCAGAAGACATGGCCCCACGGCCACATCTGAAGCTGCACTAATCTTCTTCGGGTTCAACCGAGATAGTTTTCAGTGACGACAAGCATGGATGGTCTACCGGGGCATGTGACCAAGGGGACAGGCTGGGTTATATTCAAGAGCGAAAAACTGGGAGCGCAGCATTTGGCTAAACAACTGAGGGCCTGACCTCACTGAGGAAGCCCGTGGTGGTGGGAGCAGCGGCTCGTGTTCATCCGTCGTCTCCCATCCTGGGCACAAGGACGCGACGGATTGGTCTCCCTACTCTCAGGTCGGGAGCGTGTGTGATGGATCGCTGGGATCTGTGATCGGGAGCAGCCATGATGCTTTATTTTAGTTCAAAACCAGTGAAGAGGCAGTGCATGCTCCCGGTACCCAGTCTCAGAGTCTAAATAATGCTCCCCAATAAAAGGAGCCTGGGATCCTGGCGGAAATGGCACATTCCCGTCTGGGACAGGAAAAGTGCAAGATGAACTGAGACCTCTACGTGGAAGAAAATAAGGAGAGAGCTCAAAAAAAAAAAAANGTATTTACGGTGGAGTCATAATACAGTATTTGTTTTTCCAAAACAAAACAACAAAAAGAAAATCAAGTGATTAAGCTTTACAATAAACAGCCGTTTCCTGAAGCCTCTAAGTCCCAGGCAGACTCCCTACGCAGCTGGAGATCTGAGACGTCAGCTGAGATGCGCTCATGACCAGGCTGTTGATGAAGAGGTACTGACTGCCCAATGGCGTGACTCTGATGTTTGCCGATGGAGAGGCACTTGTCTTGCAAAATGTGGAATACTATGGCTCGTCTACATCGTGAGCTTGCAAAGAACAGAGAGGACCTTCCTGCGGCCTGAGCTGGAAGACCTAGTGCCCATCTGTACCCAATCATCTTCTGTTTCTATTGCAGGTAAACAGGACCATTCAGGTCCTTCTCCTTCTCATCACCCACCACGAGGACTGGCGGTGAACCACTCACCGGTCGCCCAACAACTGCCTTGGTCATTGTAATCGGACTCTCCCGGGGTCACCTGGGAGGCTGTGCTCTTCCCCAAACCACAACCCAGGTTGGACTGACAGGGGAGACACAGACCATCTTCCTTGCCCCAATGGGGCTTCGCTCAGTGACGTCATGACACTCAGAGCTCCCGTGGGGTCACCTGAGGGTGGGCTCCCGTGGCCCCTTTGCCTGACTTCTTACCTGGCTATTTACTCCCTTCCTTCTTTCCGTACCGGTTTCCCCTGAGAATACCCCCTCCATTAACCCTCCGTCGGGCGTAACTGATCTCACAGACTCACTACACACACATTGTCAAATATCTAACAGTTAACTTAAGTACCGTGACTCATCGCTTCTGTATCTTCGCCCTCTGCCGTAACCTATCGCTAGTTGTGTTTGTGACGTAGTA
>NW_017732598.1:264444-266621 GCF_001890085.2 Hipposideros armiger
AAAAAAATAAACATAGAAGGAACCATGGAAATAGAAAATCGCCACTTGGCAAACACCACGATGATGACTGTTTCAGCCAAGAACTGTCAAGGAATGCCCAGATTTGTGAGCAAAGAGTGACGCATAACAGGATATTTGCACAGTCTCCAGGGACCCCACATGTACCTAATACACAGACAAAAAGAGAAACGTTATAGCCGATAAAGCTGGCAGACGCCACCTTCCTCGAATGCTCAGAGCCAGCCTCACCTGTAATGACTATAGTGACGTCATCCACCTGCTGTGTGACACACTGAGGAAGCGAGGCGGCACGGCCATGGTCTTCACGCCAGAGCAGCGCAGCCCAAATTCAATCACAAGGAAACATTAACCAAACTCAAACTGAGGCGCATTCTACAAAGTAACTGGCCAGCACTCGTTTAGGGCAAGGCCATACAAACGCAGCGTAAAGGTTTAGGCCAGGGTCACAGGGCGAGCAGACTGGTAACCACCTGCAGAGCGTGTGGCCTCGCCTGGGTCACTAGCAGCAGAAAGGAGCGTTGGTGGAACAACGGGTGGAATTCTAAGAGGCCTGGATTTATTAACAGGTCTGTATCCATGTGTATTTCCTGGCTGTGATCACTGCACTATGGTTACACAACACGGTAACATTTACAGAAGCTTAGTAAAGGCGCTATGGGAATTCTTTCTATTATTTTTGCAACATATTTTTAAACCTAAACGTACTTCAGAATGAAGTTAACAAATACCAAAGTCAACGCGTTTCCTCCACCTCCCACTTCCTTTCCCACTTTAATCTGGAAAGCCATGCATGGAGGTGGGAGCATCGTGAGACAGGAAAGCCGTGAGTCCTGAGTCACTGGATGAAATCCCACCCCTACTCCCGCCCTCTTTGCCAATCTGAAGGTAACGTCACATGAGTGAGAAATAATTTTGTTTAGTTAGGACACTGAGATGTNGGGACACCTCTGTGCCTTCTGCTCAATTTTGCTGCGAACCTAGAACTGTTATCGAAAATAAACTTGTAATAAGAAAAAAAGTCCCACGAGGCCCAACCACAGCATGGCTGGATGACAGAGCTGGAGTTTGCAGTTTTTGATTCACGGGGAGAAGTTACTGTCCTCTAATAAGTGTTTAAGAAAGACAGCTTTTTAGGATTTTCCCTGGCAGGATAATGGTCGGGACCTAACACCCAGTGGGGCAGAAGCACAGTAAACGTGCATGACTCCGACGGACCTGGGCAAAGAATAAAAGTCGTGGCCACTTCCTTCGCTTCCTGAACAGCTTCTTAGGATGAGGAGAGATGTGACGGAGCATTCCAGCAGTGTGGGAAACGGCATTTCTAAAAGTGCAAACCTGGAATCATAGTAACCACACTTCAGGTTGCTGGAAAAAGGGGGTCTGAGAATTCCTTAATATTGATTTTCGTGACTTGATTTTTTTTTTTTATAGAAAAACACAACCTTAGACAACCTTTTAGCAAGCAGTGAAATAATGAGCTAGAGCCAACCCCTTAAGGGCGACCTTCACTGGGAATCCCACCATCCCGAAAGGCGGAGCTTTGGTCTCCTGAGTGGAAACTGGGAAATTGTGAACAAATATTCCGTCTGCCCTTCCCCCAAGCTCTGTCCCTCGCAGGACAAGCATCAAAGGGTGACTCAATCCACCTCGATGGCACGGCTGTGCTCTGCGATCCGCTCCCTCCGCCATAAGTCTGTTACCGTGGCCTGCATTAATTTTCTCGGCGTTGAAGTGCAAACTGGGATCATAAAAGTGACACATTGACTTCTCCAGAGAATAATGCTTGGCTTACGAGGAATGGTGGCATAAATGAAAATTAGCCTCAAGACAATGTTAATTACACTTTATCCATTAGTGGGAGGGTAATTGAACCGCTCATTTCACAGCAAAGAAAACCCCTGCTGGCTTCATACGTGGGAAGCTATAGTATTTAATGCTCTAATTAAGGCCTAACAATGCAGCTGTATACAGAGGGAAGACAGTGAAACACACACAGCATATTAGAGGTACAGTCTATGAACGCCATCTTACTGGGTCCCTGTGTCACCCTCGCCATCCCTCTGATTGATAAGGAACATCAGTGACAGGCACGATGGCAGCCATCAAAAGGCTCTGCTGTGGGAAGCGTTGTTACATTCATGGCACATACATTTACC
>NW_017732598.1:274188-282590 GCF_001890085.2 Hipposideros armiger
AACTGGACAGTTAGCCAAGTTGACTATTTGGAAGGTCTGAAAACGCTGCGTGAAAAAGTTAGATTACCTGAACTTTTCGCCAATAATGCATGGCTCTTGCATCACGACAATGCACCAGCTCACATGGCACTGTCTGTGAGGGAGTTTTTAGCCAGGAAACAAATCACTGTGTTGGAACACACTCCCTACTCACCTGATCTGGCCCCTAGTGACTTCTCTCTTTACCCGAAGATAAAGGAAATATTGAAAGGAAGACATTTTGATGACCTTAGGACATCAAGGGTAATACGATGACAGCTCTGATGACCATTCCAGAAAAAGAGTTCCAAGATTGCTTTTAAGGGTGGACCAGGTGCTGGCGTCGGAGCATAGCTTCCCAAGGGGAGTGCTTGGAAGGTGACCGTAGTGATATTAGGCAATGAGGCATGTAGCACTTTTTCTAGGATGAGTTCACGAACTTAATTGTCTGACCTTGTATATAAAAGCATAGACAAGGTTGAGAAGCATACACAACTTCCTCATAAAAGTGCTCATTTATGGTGACAGAAGGGACCAGGATGGGTGATGGCCGCCTTATCTACAGTATTTTAAACATGATAATGTGATATTCAGGAATCATTTGCGTAATTAAAGTTCGCAATAAAGCAGACAGTGTGTTAAGTTGTTGACCTTAGCGGAATGATTTGTAAACCCATGGCTAAGATACGTTTTCATTACAGACATCATTAAGTTGGCAGGGCCAGATTCTCTATTTACTGTATAATGAAGTAACATTTTCCCAAAGGATTACGGCCCAGAGTCAGAGCTAAAGGCAGAAATTGCACAAAGTTCATTAGTCTTAAAATTTTCCCTTAAATTGCCCATAAAGTACAATATAGATGGTTTCATGTATCCAGTAAAGTGATTTTCGTGGACTTGACTGTTAAAAAGCCATTGGGTTAGACTAAAGCGAGACACCAGACAAAATGCCACTTGTGGGTGTGGGCTAAACGCCTCCAATTTTAGGTTAACTGTAAATCCCTTGTCTGTTGCAAGTGAGGGGCTGGGAAAACATGCCTGTGTGATTTCTTCTCTTTTGTCTTAATATTATGAGTCTCTAGCTTTAATGCATGCTAATTGATGTGCCCATTTTGGGGGGATTAAGTAAAATAATGAGGTTTCCTCTTCCTGGTGTTCATTGCTGAAGGCAGTTCGCAGGTTAAAGTAATGACAGTATAACTTCTTCACTTTTCTAGGCTTTCATACAGGGGGCTCTATCTTGTCCATAATCGTGCCACGGGCTCCTTCCTGAGCTCGAATCAGCACAGTCCTCGCTTTCTTCCTGTCCTGGATGACTGAAACGGGACGCAGTCCCCAGTGCTCCCCTCCCCAGCTGGATGGACCGACTTTTGAGAAACGTGCCCGTGACTTTATAACAACATGCGGGCAATGAAGGAAGATGTTCAGTAAAAACCAGAGAAGGCTACAGGACTGGCATTCGGGGTCTCTGCAGAGTTGGTTTTGACTTGGCTACCAAGACAGCCCATGGTCCATGGAGTCCCCTGCAGCCTCTCAGGGGCTCCCCTGGTCCCTCTGGGTGGGAGGAGTGGGAGGAGGAGGAGCTTTGGGAGTGACAATGGGGACACTGCAGAGCAGAGACCGGGAGGCCAAGGAAAGTCATCAAAGCAAGACTCACATCCATGGGAGAAGGCAAAGGGTGTGCCACAGGGAATCAGACACGCAAAGTGAATGGCTTGAAGAGGCCAAACGAGAAGCCACGAGGTTATGGGAGATGGAAAGACACGCTTCATGAGCCCACAGCACCTCCTGTGGTGGAGAGGAAGCACTGCAGCGTGATGTGATTAGAGCCGCCTGTCACGCTGGATGAGGCTTGTAACCAAGAGATGGGAGAACATTAGTGAGGCACCAGAGTCACATCTGTTGACCCTATAGTCACATTCTTTCTGTGACAGCAAAATAAATTCATTCTTGTCAAGAAGAAGATGGCCTAAGGCTTCCTCTGGCTGCATTGTTAGATAGAAAGCCCGGTCCCCAGGACGGTACTTAATACCCCATTTCCAAAACGTAGCCCCAATGAGGTCAGCAGAGCAAGAACGGAATAAATCCACCATCTTACTCCCCGTCCGCCTGCCTGATCCCAGAAATAACGAACACGGGAGCAGCCCAGGATGCTGACAGCACAGGGAGCCCCTCATTGCCAGTCAGATCACACTCATGAGAGCAAATGAGATGACCCGTGCTTTCAGAAGAATCCTTTAAGTAGAGAAGGGCCAGGATTAATCACCAAGAGAAAACAGGCTAACACACTTCAGCCCTACGCATGAGCATCTCAACTCCAGCCTCAGATCTATGAACTTGGCCTCTGGCTCCCCGTGTCCTGCCCCACCGGTCACTGGCAAGGATGCTCATGGGTAAACGCAAGTAGCGTCATCCAGCGACTCCAGCTGGTTACTGAGGACTGTAAAGAAAGTATGTTCAATAAGACACAACACAAGTATTAATACTACAGACACACAGGGTTAATTACGCCATTGCACGAGGCGAGACGTGACAGCAAAAGGTAGAGAAGAAAGCAGAAGACGGGGAGAAAATGTTTTCCTGGCTTTTGATCTCCAAAAGTCTACACCACAATAGAAAAAAAGAAAAAATACAGCAAGCCACTATGGAAAACAGTACGGAGGTTCCTCTGAAAATTAAGAATAGAGCTACCGCCTGACCCAGCCACCTCGCAGCTGGGTCTCTACCCGAAGCATCTGCAAACACTGACTTGTAAAGACGCATGCAGCCCTACGTTCACTGCAGCATTATTCTCGGTGGCCAAGACGTGGAGACAAGCTAAGTGTCCTTAGATGGACGATGGGATTAAGAAGACGTGGTACATACAACGGAACAGTACTCGGCCATAGAAAGGGTGAAATACTGACATTTGGGACGACATGGATGGATCCTGAGAGTATCACGCTAAGCGAATAAGTCAGACAGAAAAGGACAAGAACCATAGGATTTCACTCATGTGGGATATAAAACAGAAAGCAACAAACAGACAAACTCATAGACACAGACAACATAGCATGGTGGTCACAAGGGGGGAGGGGAGGACGAAGAGGGTAAAGGGGTCACATATATGGTGACGGAAGGAGACTAGACATCAGGTGGTGAGCACACAATGCAATAGACAGATGTAGTATTATAAAGACATGCATCTGAAATGTATATGTTATTAACCAATGTCGCCCCAAAAAATTTAATTTAAAAAACCCAGCCAATGTTAAGAGTGAGGAATACTCAGTGAGGAATAGCTAGGGGTCCCTTAGTTCCCGAAGTTGCTTCCTCAGACTAAAAGGAGGGGAAGCGGGTGGAGAAGTGAAGATGCTGGTGGCTCTCTAAGGTCCTGGCCTTCTGGCTCGAGAACGCGCTACGGAGAGGTGGGATCCCAGAGCCGAGGGGCCACCTGTCTCGTGCTCCCCGAGGAGAGTTCCCCGGGACCCGGAACTGCCTGAGACCTGACGCGGCTGACAGGGCAGGGCGTCCCAGAGCATCCTGGAGACGCACCATGCCCCAGGGGGCACAGACGCAGCAGAGTGGCCTGGTATGCCCGGGAGTGGCTTGGAAGTAGCCGTGAGAGTCTGCACCTGAAGAGATGCCCTACTATGCAGTTGGGGGTTAAGGGGTTTTTATGGCGGCTTGAGTGCAGTGGGGCTGTCACGGGCCACTCTGTAAAACCCAGATGGGACAGCGGGACCCTCAGAAGAGGCCTGCATGAGCAAGTATGCAGTCAGACGTGCCAGCCCCCTGAGCTCTGGAAATACGTTCCCGGGCTTCCCAAAGGGAAAAAGGGGGGGGGGCCTCACCGTGACAGACAGCTCACCTAGCAGAGCTTGGAAACTTGACCAAGAAATTAAGCTGAGTTACTGAAAAGTAGTGCAAGTGTTTATCTTCTATCTTTATGTCCGTGGCTGGGGACATGATTTCCATGCATGGATCACGAACATCTGTGTAATTAGACCACAGTCCATTACACGGCTGAAGTTCAATGCTTCTTCCATGATCAGAACACATGGAGATTCTCAGTGCCGAGAACATGAATCACGGCCTGGGCACCCGGCGGCCGTCAGGGCCTTCCGTCTAGCTCCTAATCTGTGAAACTTGGTCCTTGGACGAAACGCTGTGTAACGTGAAACAACACAGTGGCACTTGTGGTAACATCACCAAACGCCCGCCCCGTCCTGGTGACTGGGGGCTCGCACACGCAGGAATCACGGGCGCGAGCGGCCGCGGCAGATGGAGGCTCAGGTGAAGCCCTGCCCAGGACGCAGCCTCTCCCGGCCTCTCCGCTATGAAGGCGCTGGCTTTCCTCACTGACCCTCCCCAGCAGCACAGCTGCAGGCTGATGTGGGGGCCGGGGGGCCGGTGACGCGAGCCAGGGCTGAGGAAGGGGCTCGGGACACCTGAGTGTGTCCTCCACGGAGCTTTAGCTTGTTTTCAGCCCCACCTCACAGTTCTGATCTCCAGGATGCTGCGAACCCACAAGGTCTAAGCATTTTAATTTTCTGTTTTTTTTTTTTTTTTAAATCAATAAACAACCACTTCAGCAGGTGGTTCGCCACCTCTGATCTGCTAATTCAGTGACCACCTGGCAGTCTTCTTTCCATTTTTCAATATTTTCTTGAAATCTCTTACATGACTATTTAGTTAGCTTTTTTCAGTTGATGGATTTTTTTTTTTTTGAGAAAAATTTACAGTGATGGTGATTAATCTCATGTGTCAATTTGGCTGGGACACGAAGTGCTCAGGTATTTGGCCAAAGATTATTCTGGGTGTTTTCATGGGGTGTTTTCAGATGAGGTTAACATTTAAAGCAGCTTGGTGTTCATAACGTGGGTGGGCCTCGTCCAATCAGACGAAGGCCTGAATAGAACAAAAAGCCTGACTTCTCCCAGGTGAGAGAGAGGCGTTCTCCAGCCCACTACCCTCAGAGTTGGTCAATATGAGCCAAGGAGAGGCCATGGGATGTTTGCTGGTGCTCGTGGCAGACAAGTCAGCAGGGGCTGTGAGCAGAAAGCATGATGTGAACTTGGGGTTGCTGGGGTCAGCCTGGGGGTGTTTGCAAACAGGAGAATCCAGAGCTCAGCAGCGAAGAAGGCAAAACTGGTGCTGAGGAGAGCATTTGAACTCCTGAATCGAGCCATGCCTGAAACCCACTGCAGCTGTTTTCTCACGTAAGTCATAAATGTCTCTTTCTCATTTCGCCCAGGTGAACTGGGTTTTCTACCAGCTGCCACAAAGAGTTTTTTTACACAGTTTCACATCTGACTGATGTTTCTCCAGCGCACACTTTGCTCCCAAACCACTGAAAGCAGCTCAGAGAATGTTTTACACATGATAACTCGCGGCAGTCTCCTGCAACCCCGCCTCGCATCGACTGGACTCGCTGAATAAGCAGCGTTTTTAAACCCTTGGAAACCCGTGAACACTATTAATAATAAAATATCATTTCACATCTTCATTGGTATTAGATGTAATTCCCTGCCGAGACAAGGGGAAGCTGAGGTGACAGCTTTCCCAGGTGTCTCCAGGACGCTCGCCTGGCGGGTGAAGGTCAGGAAGCTCGTATTTCTAGAACCTTTTGTGCTGCAGAGTAAACCGGTTTCTGCAGGAACTGCCCAGACTGACTGCTTCCCAGCCGCCTTTCACCATCCTCACGCCAAACACCAGGCCTCGTCTATGCTTTCAAAGTCTAAAATAGTCAGACATACAAAGACAACGTCAGTGCTTTAAAGGGTGATAAAAAAAAAAAGGTGCAAAACTGAAGAAGAAAGAAAAAAGCTCACACCTTTTCTTTTGCAAACCTCCACGCACATTTGCAGTTTGGGCCCAAAGAAGATTCACAGAATAATGACGGTTTTAATGGCCTTTCAAAAGGTGCTGGGGGGCCAGGTAATCCCAGAGGCACGAGACAAGGTCTGGTGCAGCCAGTGCTGGAGATGCTATTAGCCTGCACAGCAGGGCACGTAGCCCATCGTCACCCAGTAAAAACAGAGAACTCTTAGCATCCTAACAATGGGAATGTCACTGACCCAGTAAGGTAAAAAGACATTGATGCCTGTCAGTCGCGGGGGCTGCAGACAGCACGCCATGATTACAGGTGATCACTGGGCACCTGCCTCAGGTATGTACTCCCAGACGTACCACCGGCCTGTCACGCGCTGGGTGACAGCGTCCTCTTGCTGCGGTAACCCAGTGCCTTAACACAACGCCGACTTGCTCTCTGGTGCTGCGGAGGAGAGCTGCGAAAAACCGAGGTGTTGGCACAGCGCATTAATGAGGGATTCGGGCCGAACCCCTTCCCTTGCTTTCCCAGACATCCAGCCGTCACCTGCATTTCTCGGTGGTGGCCCCCTTTCTGAACCTACCCTCCTCCCCAGCCCACTGGGTGGGTGTCGTTGGCCATTTTACAAATGAGGACACAGAGGTTTGGGGGAGATGAAGTAAAATACCGAACAGCAAGCGCTAGTAAATGGCAGCTACAGGACTCCCCCTGCCCACAGTCTGATGCCCAGGCTCTGCCGTTAACACCACCGTCTGATGTCACCGGGAGGGAACATTGTCCTTTAGGCGGGGACGTTGGAAGAGGCCTTCACGGCACCTGCCTAAGTGTCCCGGAGAACTGTCGCCGCTTTCTTTTATCTAGTATCTATATCTCTCTGAAGGACAGAAGCTGTAGCCACTGTGACTCCTAGCAGGTTTCCGTGCCCCAAAGACTTTGCTCAGATAAGTTGAACAGAGCTTGTTAATTAGTACCTGCCGGCCTTGTCTGCCCGTTTCCTGTGGCTGGGGCAGGACGTCTGCAAAGGGCTCGGCTATTGTCAGCCAGCGGCACACAGGACGAAGCCTTTACTCCAGCCGTCGCTGATCTGTGGGTCTGCAGGACTGGGCCGCAGGGTTCAGCTTGGGTTTGGCTCTGCCCCACATGCCTCATTCTTCTGAGACCTGCGGACTTTCCCCATAGTGACGGCAGAAGCACAAGAGAGCAAACATGACGGCTTAAGCGCGTATCCAGCATGTGCTCCGTTCACATCCGCCCACGGTGCCATGGCCAAAGCCTGTCACGTGACCAAGGTCAAAGTCCGTGGGAGAGGTCATGAACCGCACTCCCCATGAGCCCCGTCAGGGATGCAGATATAAAATACGGGGGCCACCTGCCATGGGCTGCTCATTCCTAGTCCTGCTTTCCTGGCTGTGGCTCCCTCACTTCTTCCGCTTCGGCCGAGGAAGAACCAGGGAATAAACCCCAGGGTCTCCTGCCCCACCTACCAGCCCTTGCTCTTTCTCCGTCGTCACCTGGACTCGCACACCTCGGAGCAGTACCACTGAGTCAGCGCTTCCGGCTGGTCTCCACACTGTCTGGTGCTCATTACAATGTACACCCCCAGCTTTCAACATGTACTCCTAATACAATTCGGTAACAGCACCCTGTTCTCCTAGGCCTTGCAGCCCACCTGCCCTCACCCCACAGCAGTGCCCACCCCACTCGTGTCCCGGACACACCTGGGCCTTGGGACCCGCTTCTCATCTAGGGCTCCTGGGCCCAGGTCTCCGCAGGGCGGCTCTGCACGTTTGCTGGGTCTCACGGGCCCCGCGTCAGCCCTGAGCTGCCTCCGGAAGCACCCGCCCTCCCAGCCCACCTCTAACTAAACTGCTCTGATTGTTTTTATCATTTCGGTGGTGCCAGCTCCTCCCACAGAAAGGGGTTTACTGAGAGCAGGGGCCTTATGGGACTAATGCTGCATTGTGCCCAAACAGCGGGCACAGTGTTCTCGGCTCCCAAATACGCGCTGAACTAAACACTGGCGAGACACATCCAAACAACAGACTCACACGGGGGGCCGAAAGGTGGACAAAGCGACGCTCTGCAGGGACCACCCCACCCAAGGAAGGCATGAGCTGCCCAGCAAATGAACACACGGCTCCACACGCCTCTGACACACGGGATGGGGGTTGGCTGTTTCACGGAGTGCAGGTGCCCCGGTCTCCCCTGGGGCTTGGCAAAGTGCCTCGTGTAACCATCAGAGAGTGCCACCCAGTTATGCATTCGTTATACATATAAAGTAAAGGAACTGGGCACAAACGTATGCCTGGCGACAGACGGCGGCTCAGTGACAGGCTGCACAGCTGATGGGAGCCTGAGTTAGAATCTCGGACAAGTTTCCTAACCTCGCTTACCCTCAGCTTCACCCTCATTAAAAAAGGGGGTGATAACAGTCCCAGGTGATGGTGACAATTAAATGGGTTGGTTCGTGCAAAGCCCTGGCACACAGTAAGCCATCCATCTGGGTTTGCTATTATTAGTATAAATACATATTAATTTGGATCGAACTGTAGATACAAAGCAGAGGAAAAAC
>NW_017732598.1:285289-286927 GCF_001890085.2 Hipposideros armiger
ATATTTACAGAACTGTATGTATTTATGTGGAAAAAATCTGCATATAAGTGGTCCCACGCAACCTGTATTGTTTAAGCATCAACTGTATACGTGCCGACTGGATATTGACATACATTTATATGCAAGTGCGTTTATGTATTCACATAGATACATAACTTATGTATGAATGAAGAAAACTCCACAAAGGGCTCTTTATGAAGAAGGAATAGAATTTGAACGCGTGGTACACTCTAAATAATTTGCACAGCATCCATGAAAGGACAATTCATTCATTAATCCCCTTTCACTCATCTGCCACAAAAGCCACTTTTGCCGACATATGAAACTGCATGCAGGACTCGCCAACTTTCACTTCCCTTTAAACTACACAGGGTGACCTGCCTGCTGCCAGGTTTAGAAATCATACACGAAGTACAGAGGCAAAGCAAAAGGACCCTCAGAAAGGGAGGCATGCCTGCCGTTAATTCTCAAATGAGCGCTGAGACACACCAAACAGCGCACGCCTCTTAGGTGTGGGACGGATTTATTAACCGGAGTTTGGGAAGAGAAACAGCAGTCATGGCTCAGCTGTTCTGCTTGGGCGAGTCTCAGCCACACGCGGGCAGGGAATGCCTGATGGAGTGAAAGTGTCCTGGGTGAGAGCTCTCTGCCTGGAGAGGTCCACGGCAAGCTCTACAAGAACACGGGTTTTACAGACGCTAATCTAAGTGATGTTCTTACAGCTTCTCTAGGAGAAGTGGGCAGGTATGGAAGGAAAGCGGGTAATTAGGTGTCAGTCAGCGTATACAAGGGAAGCACCTAAGGGGAAGCTGTCTCTGCTCGCGGAAAGTCAAAGAGCCCGAGTGCTGAGGATACACAGGACGGTCAGGACAGCCTCAGTTTACCCATCTTTTTAATGGAATTCTGCCCTCCCTCTCTTTATGTCACGCGTGTCACCTCCTGAACAAACACACTCGAAGGCAATGACGTCCAGTGCGTGTTGATGGCAAAACACGCCGTCATCGCCGCCTTCACGCAGGGAGCTCCTGATAAGGCCCACGTGACACAGTCCCTCTGGTCCGTCTCCATGTTGATTTTTAATGTTCCTTTTACGGTTGTTGGTGACTTTTTTTTTTTTTTTGCTGTTAAATGCAGAGGAAATAAACGGTCCAATTACCTGTCGAATTACTAGTTCAATAATTATCACTACTTAGGCACGAATTATCTCAACAGCTTTCCTTCCAAGAGTCATCATATATTCCTCTTGGGTTTGTCCCTCCTACATACTTTCGGCCCTGTCTCTTTTCTCACGGTGACACACTGTGGGGTGGGCACTGTCCTCAGGCGTGCAAGCAGGGCTGTGACTGCGGGGTTCCTTGTTCGAAGTTCTACCTAGATGGTGACCAACCTACAGTCCAACTTGACCAGCAACCCCAGCAGACCCGCTGCAGGGCAGCTGGGCTCAGTGCCAGGTCTGCGAAATGTCACCTCCTTTGCGGTCACTACAGTCACTCAGTAGCCTGCTGGCACTAGGAGGGCGAGGAGTCACACAGAGCAGTTCGAACGTGCGCAGTGACGCTCTTATTGGAAAAGGGAGCACGAGGCATTTCAAACTCACTGAAGATTAATAGGCGGTCAGAGCAGATAACCAAGGACTCC
>NW_017732598.1:287628-291581 GCF_001890085.2 Hipposideros armiger
TGGGTGGGGCTTCCAGAGACTTCTCTGTGGCCAAGCCTGGCCGGAGTCCAGAGGCCCTGGAAGCTCTGTATTATAGACCATGCAAGAGAATGGGGACCAGTGGGCCTGCAGAAGCACGGAGAAGGCACCAGCTCATCCAGTAAGAGAAGGGCTTCCAGAAAACGGTAGAAGCTCCCGAAAGTCCTCGTTCCCACGTCGGCTTCCCTGGACTTTGTTAAGAGTCACCAAACCAGAAGAAGAGCAGGTAAGGAGCTGGGCCCGCACCTGGTGAGCGCGCTGCGAGCCAGCGCTGAGCCTCCGTAAGCGAGGTGTCATCAGAGCCTCCGTGTACTGTGAAGAACAGCTACCAGGACGGCATCTGGGAGCCCAGGATGCCCTCGTGTGGGTCTCAGCAGCTGGAATGAGGGACCTGCCCCGGCTGAAGCGGGGACGTCTCCAGGGGGACATGTCTGGAGGGTGGAGAGCAGGGCCTTATCTAGGACATGCTCATGGGAAATGCCTCCTAGACAGCCAAAGACGGTCATGGAATCTGGGGTTCAGGGGGGAACTTCCAGCTGGAGACACACGTTTCGAAATTATCTGTGAATAGATGATACGCAACATCACAGGAAAGGATGGAATCACCTAAGGATGACCAGTGGGCAGATGGGAATTCTAAAGACAGCTCCCCAGAGCAGAAGGTGGACGAGGAGAGAGTAAGTGAGGAAGAACAGGGAAGAGACCCATGTGCGAGGAAGCAAACCCGAGTGGGTGCTGCTGCAGAGGCTTTGGGATTCCAGAGGCTGCTGACCTCACCCCTGCTCTGTTCAGAATTTCAATTAAAGAACTCAACGAGGAAAGGGATAGCACACTGGTCACATTGACACATGACACAAAGCTAAGAGCTGTCATCAAAACGCTCAGTCACAGGTTCAGGATCTTCAGCTATTCATCAGCTGGAAGATCATGGAGGGTGTCCAACGAGCCTAGAGTTTTAGAGACCGAAGCCAAACCTATCTTCCTGGCTCGAAACCCTCAGTGTACTAGGACAACCATGGCTAATATGCAGCTGAGGACNACCTCGCCATTAAAATACTGCAGGTTATTGAGTCTTTATAGGACATTCAAAGTTGACTTTTAATTTCTTGGAAAGCTTGTAGGAGAAGAATACAGGGGTGGGGGTGGTGCAATACCTACTTCAATTTCTGGTACTAATATCTCCAAACGTAATGTCTTTCTTGCTGTTGTGACTAACAGCAGCAGGAGTATTTATTGTGCAGCCGCCAAGAGCCAGGCCCCGTGCCAAAGCACTGCTTTGACCCATCGCATCCCCCTGTGAGGTGAAAATGCCATCACTATCCCCATCCTACAGATGAGAAGAGTGAGGTGCAGAGTTATTGAACTTACCTGAGGCCCACAGTTACAAGTCGGGCCGTGGTGTGACTTCGGCTGCACGTGATTCTATACGGCCAGCTTGTCGATGGAGTTTCTACTGTGATCCAGACAGCGATCTCAGTGTTTCAGACACTGCATGGACCCCACAGGCAGAACCCCTATTCCTCTGGGTGTTTGTAGGCCGGACAAAAACAGTATTTGCTATGTTAGGTTTCCAGAAACCCTGTGGTGACGATAAAGGAATGCAGAGTGAGAGAGTACGCCCTTTGCATAGGGTGGTCAGGTGCTCAGGGAAGGCCTTTCTGGACCATGACCTTGACCACGTGCTGTGGAACGCCAAGCCCTAACTGACCCCTAACATATATACCAGGTGGAGCTGATGGTGCTTCAACATTACGTGGCGCCTGAGGTTTTCCAAACATTTGACTTTGGGTTTAGGGGGTCTGTCTTGTGAGAAATGTAGTAAGTTTCACAGATAGAAGAGACGGCGCTGGGCTTGACAGTTGGCGTATGTGTCTGAAATGCCCGTGTAGCCTCCATGCCACCCTGAGAGGTGTTCTCACCTCCTGAGGGGTGTTTGCGCCGTCTAAAAGTTGCTGCTGAGATTTCGGAGGTCGTGGAGGGAGCCAGCCTTTTCAAAATAACTCAACATGCGAAGACAGGTTGAGCTAGCTGCAAACAGGCTCTGAAGTCAGTTTCCACGTCTCCATCCTGGGCCACCTTTGGCTCCCTGATAATAGGGTTCATGGAAAGGTTAATGGCACCTGGACAGCCACCAGACTTTGNGGAGGGAGCGATTTTGAAAAATCCTACCAGTCAATCTGTTGTTTGATGGCACAGCCACCTCTTTGCACAGAGCACAAAACAGTCCCTGTTTCCTAGTACTATTTAGGCTGCTCATGTTTTGACAATCCCAACAGCTTAAATAGCAAGCTGTCTATCTTTTCTCGTCTGGTTATGGTATTCTCTGACCCACAGTCACTCCGTGAGGGAGGAATGGACACACATCCACTTGCTACAATTCTGGGGGGTTAACACCAAGCTCTGCAAACATTTTCCAAACAGAAACGAACACACGAAAAACACCTAGCGTGAGATGGACTAACGAACCTGAGCATCAGGACCTGTGAGCATCAGGACTAACGAAAATTAAACTGACTCTGAAGAAGCGTGTCGACTCCTTGGGGGAATACGATGAGGAGCAGTTTGGACTTGAGCTTAAGATGGTCAGGTTACTCCTGTAAAGTGTTTCTTAAAATCCCTGTTGATGCGAAATTCACAGGTTATAAATCAATGCATTGAAATGGTCTTAAATTTTGGCTGAAGCTCAATCTTCAACTTTTAATATGACCACACGCTTTAGTTTAGCTTTCATTGATGAGTTTACTGCAGGTCCAACATTTGGGGTTCGTTAAGGACCCCGGTGCCATTGGTGAGATCCCAGAGATGGGGGTCATTTGTTTCGTTCTATGAGCAGGTGTGTTTTCCTGACGAAGGACAGTGTGTCTGTTCCTTTTTCCCATGCCTGTTATTTTGAGTTTTCAAGCACCTTGTCTAGAGGACATTTTTGTTGTTGAAGGATTTAAGATTGGCTTTGTAAATAAAATGGAAAGGCAGTTCTCTCCTTCACCTAAAATCCTGCAGTTTTCTGCTGCAGGTTTGCAGGTAACCTCCGTGTATTGCCGTGCTTCCATTCCTTCTACTTTTCCATCAGAGCCTGATTTTATTCAGTATTCATCCTTCTTGACAGCCTTGGGTCCAGAGAATGCTGACGCCATCCCCGTCCTTAGCCAGGCGTGGCGATCCTATCTGCATGGCTGTGATGAGTTTGGCAAGCTTGCCTCAGACTAATGGGCCCCCATTATAAAGATGTAACCTTGTATTTCCCACCCATCACACAGAGATTGATAGAGTAAAGAGCTTGCGAAATTGTTACCTAAAATGAATTTTAGCTGTATACCAACTTGCATTTTAGCATCCATTGAAATTTCTAGCTTTCTTAGCATCTGTCAAGAAAATAATGCCTTTGGCTGATATCATCTGAGTTAAAGAACACTAGAAAAATATTTAAGTCCCACATGAGAAAACCACTACTTTGTGAGAATGCATATTTTCATGTGCTAGTTTCAAAATATTTTTAAATCAAGTATTGCTCATTGGGAAACAATGACTTTGGAGTCACGCAGGTAAGTTTAGGTTCTTTGGGCTCTGTATTGAAATGGAAGCTCTCAACATTTCCACATACTTCACAGCCATTTCCTGGTGAGTGCTGAATGACTTCTCTATAAACATGTTTTAAAAGAAAAAAAACAAGGACTCCCTTCAGAATCTCTGTTCTGGGGCCACGTTTCATAGGCTGCTCTACGTTACGCTGCCATTTTAGAGTCTTGAGTTTTTAATGAAAAGACAACCAGTGCTTCCCTCGTGTCTTGAAAATTCTGCTGGACGGTGGAGGCATCAGGTTTCTGAGGGACTATGCCGTCAGACATCTGAATTCAGTCTAATGGATTCCATCTGGGAGGAGGAGGCACTCTCCTTTGCAGACTAAACCTTCGAAATCTCTGAGCATTCCTCTCCAG
>NW_017732598.1:303011-304649 GCF_001890085.2 Hipposideros armiger
GCGGCATCTTGGAGGTAGATGGGGAACTTTTCGGTAGATGGGCCTCAAGCTGGGACCCATCTTTTCTCCCCGTCTTTCCTTCACACCTCCATCCAATGCATTGGGAAGTCCCATCATCAATCCACTAAATGTTCACAAAACGGTCCTGCTCTGCATCCCTCCACTGCTATCACCGAAGTCCCCTGGGTGGTCCAGGAGAGCAACAGTGTTCCCATACGCATCCCTCCCTCCTTCTATTCTACAGTAATATATTTTCAGCTGGACACATGGCCTCCTGGAAAAGCTCACCCTCCTGGCCTCGTTTGCAGCTGGGGGTGGTCACTCGGCTGAGTTCACGGGCTACCGGGGAGGGAGCAGGGAAGTGTCCTGTCGTCATGGACGGAGAACCACTGCCCCCGCCCCCCCTCTCCCAGCCCCCTCAGCCCCTTGCTCCCAGCTGCCTCGTGGACGTGGTTGATATTAATTTGGGACCATGGGGATGAGATCGGTATCTTTGGGATCACTCAGCAACAGCAGAGAAAGGGGCTGTGTCCTAACCTCCCGGGGCCACCGGACAAGCTCCCAGCCACTCACATTCGCACAGGAAGTGAGGAACAAGTAGCCACGTTCATCAGGTGACGTCATTTCACAGCCGCCAGAGCCAAGCCCTCTCTGCTGGCTCCTTCCCCTCCCAAATCCACTCTCCACACACAGCCAGAGCGCGCTTCTAAAAACGTGCATCCGTCCATGTGCGCCCTGCGGAAAGCCTTCCGGAGTTCCCATCACAGCCAGAGATCCACGTCCTCACGCGAGCTGACAAGCCCACAGGGCACCCCAACCGCAACTCAAGTCACCCTCTCCTCAAGCTTCATGGTCCCAGAGAGCCGGCTCTCCTTTTGTTTCTCTAATATTTCAAGAGTTTGTGACATAAATGAATAAATAAATAGATGGGTGGATATCAGCGTCCTTTCAATTTTCTCTCAATGAACATATAATGAAAAACAAAAAAAGTAAGAATGAAATAAAATGGCCAAAGGTCTACCTGATGAAAGTAACCCCCCTACAATGGCAGAAGGTCTTTTGCCAGCCAAGTCACCAGTGAAACGACGCAGCTCTCTCTGAAAAGGGGATCAGAACACTCCTAACAGGGACTATTGGGGGCCAGACTCAGAAGGCATCACTCTTAGTTCCAGAGAAGGATGCTCGGAGAGTCTGAGTGAAAACTCATTACACCAAAAATGTCTCAGTCCAGTCCATTTGGCTCAGGAACCATGAACATCGACACAGCGCCCAGCACTCTTCCAGCATCGTGCAAGGGGGGCTGAGGCCCCGTCCCGCTCCTGAAAGAACTGACAGCGTTTTTGCCAGGCTATTGTTCACACTTTGCATTCAGTAATTAGTGGTGATAATAACAGCTGACATTGTTTGTGTGTCTGCTCCACACGGGGCGTTCTCCTGAGCCATCGTTTTATCCGTACAACAACTTGTCAGCAGGTGTTCCCTTCCCCATTTATAGATGGGGAAACTCAGGCATAGGGAACGAAGTATGGCTGCAGAGCTGCCACGTGGAGGCTACAATTAGTTATGTTATTTTTCTCAATAGGAGGCTCATAAAAACCAACACAGAGGGGGTGACCAGTTAGCTCAGTTGGTTAGAGC
>NW_017732598.1:306804-315317 GCF_001890085.2 Hipposideros armiger
GGTTCAGCCCCCGCCCCCTGGCTCACTGACACCTCCCCACGTCTCGGTCACGCTGCGAGCCTGCCCTGTCCCCGAGTTCTGTGTGCACAGCCCAGGGACACTCACCATGGCCAGTGGTATGACGCCGATCAGGTCCTTCTGGCTCACGTAGATCTTGGAGACGCCCAAGTCCGATGTGACGCCTCCTGGGTACTCCACCTGCCACGTGACCAGCTGGGTGGCAGGCGGGTCGCTGGGCTCTTGGATTTCCACGTCAATCTGCATGACCTCATCGGAAGCTCCGCTGGCACTAGAGGGAAGGAAAGGGAACAGCTTTGAAGCCTGGGGTGCGGGCACACTTGGCGGGCAAGGGCAGCACATGGCTGTGACCCAGGGGTGCTCAGAGCATCTCAGAGGTGCAATTACCCAAAGGATGGAACAGGAAAAGGAGATGCCTCTTCAGGAATCAAGGCTCAGGTCAGCACGGGCTCAGGCAGCGACCCACCCTCAGGCCAAGGAAGAAGACTGACCTGGAGGCTCTGGAGGGCCACCTCTGCACATCCCAAGGTCAAAAAAGGCATCATTTTCAAAAGAAAGAGACAAGTCTTATTCTGGGGTTGTCATGCCTCTTGCCCAGTGTGATGGAGCAGCGCCCACATTTACTGAGTATTTCCAACGTGCCCAGCACTGACTGAAGGGCTTTTTATGTCTTCGCCATGTCATCCTCACAGCATCCCTACAACTAATAGTTTACTCCCAGTTTATGAACGAGAAACCTAGGCTCAGAGTCACCCGGCCACTTCCTAAGCGAAGCAGCAGCTCTGACCAGAATGTCTGGTCCTGGTCACTGAGTGACGCCCCCACCGCCCTCCCCAGCGCAAGGAGAGACGTGTTCATCAGCAATGAAGAGATGACTACAGCCACTTGTCACCCCAACAGAAGTACAGGTCAGCACGTCACACGGGTGTATTCAAGACCCACACGCCGATGCTTCACATAAATTGTGTACGAGCAAAGCTGGGACAATCCTGTAACAAGATGCTTTGTGGTTCGCTTGCCTCTAGGGTCTCCTGCCATCTCTTTAAGTTCCATGATGCTTCTATAAATCAAAGCAGAGCTGTGCTTTATCCACAAATGAGTGCTTTAGATATGACAGCCCACCATTCATCTGGGGGGATAAGGAACCACACAGACTTAGGCCCACTGGCAACCGGGACAGTTTTGGGCAAGTATCGGACACGCACATCAATACCTCTTGACAATTCATTATTTTTTTTTCCAGAGTAGAAAACCAACATATTAGGGTAGGTCCTCCGAAAGCACGCTGACGATCACACCTCCCTCTGCAGCCGCCCACGTGGGCAACTGCCTTCCGACGTGTGTGTTTTGGGTGAGCTGGTGGAGTGGGTGGGGACGCAGAGAAGGAAACTCCATCTCCAACTTAGGTCGTTCCAGGTGGCAATCTAAAAGAAAAATGTCTGGAAACAAAAGTACAGCCAGGGCGACGATGAAATCTAGAATCTGAATGGCCGTTGCCTTAGAAAAGAGTTTGAGATGCGTGCCAAACAATTCAGGGCACCTTCCAGAGGACGTCTGGGTGACAGTCACCTGCTCCTGGGTGGCACGTGCGCTGGGCAGTGTGGGGGCTGCACCCGGATGTCCTCACTCCGCCTGTGTCATTTCCGTGCGCCTGCCTCTGGCTTCCAAGCGCGCTTCTGTTGTTGCTATTTNATATCTTTTTGTTTTCTGATGGTCTTAGGCGACCCCTGTGAAAGGGTCGTTCGACCCCCAAAGGGGTCGCGACCCACAGGTTGAGAACCGCTGGTCTAGAGCGTCATTGCAGCTCGGCTCCTCAGTGGGGTCGCCTGGGGCCATTCTTCAAACCCAGGGCACCTGCATCCATCTGTGAAACGGGGATAAGAGCCGTGGTGGCCTCACTGGGTCAGCGTGAGGATGAAATGAGTTACTACACTGAGGAGGTTGAGGGAGCCATGCGGGGTGCACAGTGAGCGGCCTGGGGTCATTAGTGGGGTGCCGCGTGGGGAAGCCACGCCTGCTCACTTGACGCACAGAGGGGAATGTGCCTCCTCGGAGAGGTAGCTTTTCTCCAGGGCTGCCAAGCAGCTCCGTTTGCACTTGGTGGAGGCAGTACAGAAATGAAAGCAGGTTTGTGCGATGCAGCGGGGATGGATTTTCCGAAAAGTCAGAGAGCCACAGTGGGGATCCAGCATGTTAATTAGCGGGCTGACACGGGAAAAGAAGAATGCCATGCAAAGTCAAATCAAAAAGAGCCAAGAATCTGCTTTTTTTGGCCAAAAATAAAAAGAAATTTCATGATGGAAGCCAGGAGAGACGGTTCCCTTCCGTGATTTGGGGGCCTTTTCTAAAGCTCTGATGTCAGCAGGTGGTAACTCCAAAACAGACGGCAGGTAAACAGCCCAGGGTTAGCCCACCTCTGCAGACCCACGGGTACTCAATGGGTGGCACTGACCACTGAGCTGTCACCGCGTCTTCTGGTGGGTATTCAGATACGAAGAGGACACGGTTTGACGGGAATGGATAACACACGCTGGGGAGATGCCAGGGGAGTGAGGCCTCCAGGTCCTGAAGACCAGGGCAGGGTGTGGTGGGTGAAAAGGAAGTTCATCGTACTTAAGGAGAGAAATGCATTAGGTTCAGGAAAGCTTATTTAAAACGTATTTCACCAGAAGCTTTGCAAGAGCAAATTACATGGTTATAAAAATGTGGGAGAGCTTCGTCTGCTAGGTTTACAGAAATGGAATATTCTACTGAGTCACAGATTTAGGAGAACCTGGAGCAGTAAGATTTAAGAAAATGCAAATGCCACAAGGAGGGAAGAGGTTATTGAATGATTACGTGCGTTCTTGTCACCCCAAGAATCACTTAAGAAAAGAACTTGGCGTTCCGTCAAAGGAGGGGTCGGGCGGAGCAGTGCCCCCGTGAGGTCGTCCGGGTCACGAGCGCCTCACTCAGGCTAATGAGGACAGGGTTTGAGTAGGACACAAATGGCCAACCAGGAGTGGGGCCTGGAGTCTACCTGTTTCTACTTTGGAAGAGGGGTTTGAGGATGGGGGTGGGTGGGTTTAGGTGGGGCTCAAAAAGAGGATGAAATGAGGAAGGACTTGGAGGGAACAAAATGGCGCATACTGAGCTGATGTCCTTCCAGGAACCTTGGGTTCTTGCTAATATGGTTCCTGATGGTGTGATCGCAACCAGCAAAATAACACGTGTGTGGCGCCACTGTTCTCGCCGTGTGCAAGGGAATGGCAGGGTGGACAGAGCACCTGCACCAGCACGGGTCACGTCTGACTGTGAGGATCAAGGAGGACCCCTTGGAGGAGGTGGCCCAGGAGGGGGGCTACACAGATGTTCTGGGGTGCATGTGTGCTCCCCTTAGGGTCTCGTTTGAGGAAAAGCTCAGAATGGGATGGAAAATCGCACTTGGCACAGGTGACTCTTTGATTGTTGTTTAAACTCTGTTGCTCTTCCCCCAGCATCTGCAGGGCTGGGTCCTGCACTTTGATGTTATTGTAAATATCACGGGACACCAAGTTACTTCAGGGTGAGAGTCGTCCGGTTATTTTCAAGGACAGTACACTGTCTGTCCCGGTTGTAGCTCCTGATTAAGTCTCATCAGAAGTCCTAGCTCAATTCTAGTAACTAAACCTTGGAAGTCGAGATGGCGACACAAAGTGGAATGAGAGGATCATCAGAAACCAGCACGGGAGGCAGGTGTGTCGGGAGGCAGGTGTGTGCCCATAGCGCTGGGGGTCTGCGGCTTCCACTGCCGCCTCCCACACTTAGAACAGCGGCCACAGTCCTAACACCAGAACACACGCTACCCGACAGAAGCGAAAATGTTTGCTTTCGTTTCAAATGAAGAGCCGTGCTAATACGTCTCACAGGACGCGTGGCATGGCATTCAAATGGGTAAATATCAAATTGGTAAATATCAGCACCGCTATCTCTGAATCCAGCAGAAGCTCACAGCCCTTGTTTTAGCCAAAGCTCAGAGGGAGTTTGGAGAGAAGGATGTTGAAGAACCTTAAGAAACGGGGGCCTCCCCTGCCCGCAGAAAGACGAGTTCTGACTAAGAAACGCAAACACCGCTTTCCAGAATCTATCACTGACAGGCAGTTACAGATATGCACTGATGAGATTAATGTTAATACACAGTTATTCTTCGCCTAAGGACAAAAATATATTGGGGGAGGGTGCCAAAAAACATGGTAAAGTGGACACTTTGGTCAACGTTGCTCAACCAGTAGTTCACTGTCATCAGAAGTGTCTGGACGCTGATGGGAACCACTCTGAGCACCTCTTGTCATTGCAGACATCAAACGTGACTTGTATTCATCTTTTGTTATCGGTATATACTGGGTATTACAATTTTAATACAGTTTTCCTTTCTTAAAATGTGTATACATTTTTTGGCACCCTCTGTATATATATATATATATATATATATATATATATNGCTCTGACAAGATCGCCTTAAATGTCACACAGTCAGGAGGGTTCACTCGGGAGGGGGACTTGCCAGCCCAAGGCGGAGCTCTGAGACCTGAGCTGTGACAGTGTGAGTGAGGAAGACGGCAGGCTTGAAGCACCGGCTCCGGTTCTCCCAAATCAGGTGGAAACTCTCCAGGGAGTGGGACACAGGCAGACACACATCCCCGTTCCCTGCAGAATTCCTTTCTCAAAAAAACATTACTTTTAAACATTGTTTTTATTTGTAGGGACCCCTCCATTCAAGGAGGTCAGACTCTATGCCACGATTGGGCCACGGAGGAGGGCTGTTCTCAGCCTCTAGGAAAACCTGTGCCAAAGACAACAAAAGGCTCTGTCTGCCCGAGACGGGGTCACAAACATGGCCCCCGAGCTGCAGTGAGGGTACAGCCAGCAGCTGAGAACGGTCTTTATAATAGTCATCAATGGTCGGAACAAAAAAGAAGCAGACTCCATGTAAATGATACGAAATCCAGATTTTTCTCTGTTGGCACCCGGCCACGCCCTCGGCTTACCTGTCACCACTGCTGTGGGCTATAGGACAAGGCGGAACTGTTACCATGGAGATGATGTGGCGGCCGGCAGGACTGAAAATATTTACTACGTGGGCCTTTCCAGAAAACATGTGCCAACCCCACTGTTTGCAGCCTGACTGGAGCTAATGTTCCTTTTATAGAACAAAGATTTATATAACAAATTAAGAGTGCTGACTTTATTATCCTGAGTAAGAACCATAATGAAAATAATCTACCAACACACATGCTTAAAAAAATCAATATAACGTCTTAACTGAATTACAAAGGAGAAATAAAAGCCAAGAGTTCATAATGCAACAATATGACTCCGACACCTAAGTTCCGGGCAGGAAGCACACTGACCCGCCGTCATGGTGCACGTGGGCGCTTTCACCTCGACGTGGTTGTTGTAAACGAGACAGACACGGAGCTCGTGTCTGCAACGCAAACACTCCAGCTGGCACCGCTGTGGTCCTTAGTGACAGAGGGACTGACTGACAGGGGCTGGCCCTTCTGACAGACCACCACAGCCATTTACAGCCTGTGACACACTCTTAGTGAAGGAACGAGGGGATGAAAACCGACCTTTCTCTTCGCCCTCTGTCTGATCTTCTTCTTCCCCCGCCTTCCGTTGACTGAACCCATCCAGAGTCCAGGGGACAAGGCCGCCACCTGAGGTCATCCATGCCAGCAAAGCTCCCAGGGGACAGAGTGCGGCACAGGGTAAGCGGAGGATGTGGAGACCATCCGCTCAGGAAACGGCATGACTGCCCCTCAGTTTCCCAAGCCAGAATGTTAGAAGGGTACTGTCTAATCTGGTAGCCGCTCTCACATGTGGCTTTTAAATTTAAATGAATTCAACTATGTAGAAGTTCAGGTGCTCCATGACACTAGCCACACTGCCAGAGCCCAACAACCACACGTGGCTGTGGCTGCCATATTGGATTGTCATGATAACAGACCATTCGTCTCGTCTCAGGAGGCTCTCCTGGACGGTACTGCCTGCTCGACCCCCGAAGTGATCGCTCCCATTCAAGCCCACGCTGTCTCGTCCGTGGGCAGGTTCTGATGGCCGTGCTCAGGAAACACACCCCGACCCCTTGCGTTTGTCTGCAAGGCTGCCGCCATCAGCCAAGTCCAAGTTCTCACCCGTTCCCACCGGGCCCATCAGAGTGGCTCACCTCAGCCAGCCTTTCTCCATCACAACACCCCGCCCCGTTTCCTTCCAAACACAAATCAGTTCTGCATTCACTGTGCACAGCTATTTTTGACTTATTTACCAGCTGCCTCCCCTGGGTTGCGGGGGTGGGGGGGGGGTGAGCTTTGCTAGATCCTCTCCACAAAGCAGAGAGAGTTTGCACACAGTGGGAGCTCACAGCTTCCTGAAAGCATCGCCTTTATTTCATGCCTCCAAGCTGAGTTACATTGTGAGCATTTGTTCACTGATAGCGACTGGCTGTACAATAGCGGGGGCTGCAATGACCCCACGACAAACAACAATAGCAGTGNGGCCGGGTAGGAATTAGAAGAGGCCCAGGAGGAGGACCTGCACGTGCAAATGCCCTGTGGCTGGAGGGAGCAGGAGGGTGAAGAAGACAGAATCCCGTGTGGCGGGGATGCCCAGAGGGCCAGGGATGGAGGTGCGGGGTGCAGCTGAGAGTGGGTGCGGGGGGCCATGGAATGCCCTGTGGGCCACACGGAGTGGTGTCTTCTTCAGAGTCAGCAAACCAGGGCTGGGGGGGGGGTCACATCCAGGCCACGGCCTGCCTATGCATAGACCCCAAGCTAAAAACGGTTTTTAGGTTTTTTAAATGTTATTTAAAGAGAGGATATACGGCACAAAAAGTCAATGGCCTGCCAAGACTAAAGTATTTATCATCACCTTTCACAGAAAAAGTTTGCCAATTTCTGGTCTTTAGCGTAAAGAAAAATGGGAAATTAGCAAGCCTTTAAATATAGCAAGATAGCATTTAGTTCAATATGTACATGCTTGGGAATACCTTCGCTAGATGACACTGTGAGGTGGTCAAATACTCATTCCCACTGGAAATGATTATATTTGGATTTCAGAGCTGACCTGAGACTGTTCCGGGTAAGAAAACTGAAAAAGCACAAATGTACGCCTGGGGGCCCTGGAATAAAAGCTGCAGCCAGGATACAAATTCATAGGCCAGACTGATTTGTGATGACAATAAATAGTACGGAACAGTCTTAACTGAATGAGGAACAATAGGCTAAACCAAATTATAGATGGTGGAAGTGGGGNTTAGAAAAGAGTTTGAGATGCATTCCAAACAATTCAGGGCACCTTCCAGAGGACGTCTGGGTGACAGTCACCTGCTCCTGGGTGGCACGCGCGCTGGGCAGTGTGGGGGCTGCACCCGGATGTCCTCACTCCGCCTGTGTCATTTCCGTGCGCCTGCCTCTGGCTTCCAAGCGCGCTTCTGTTGTTGCTATTTCCGGTCCCTTTCCTTGGGTGGCTCTTCTCGAGCTCTGGAGCCACTCTGCCCACCGTGCAAAGTGCAGAATGTTCCTCAGCGCTCACAGCCCTGGGAGGTGAGATGGCCGAAGGGGTGAAAGCCCAGCTCTCTTGTCCAGCTGGGTCCTGGTCAGAGAACCACTCACACCCCAGAGTCTCCCCAGGAGATAAGGCTGAAGCCCCTGCCCCCCACGGAGCTCCTCCAGCGACTGCCCAAGTGCCCGGGTCCCGCCCCCACCCTCTGCGCGCCAGGTGTCCCGCTGGCTTCTCCTGGGACGCTTCCTTCATAAACCACTTGCACACAAATGCTTGTCTCAGGTCTGCGTCTGGGAAAACTGCAGGACCTTCTCTAACATAAGGACACCAAAGGCAATTAAGAGACGCTAGGTGTAGGGTTCTGGCAATAGAAGAGAAAGCGGGGATGAGCGACGAGGCGAAGGGGCCGTCATGCCAGGCCCTAAGCGTTGCCAGCTCCCTACCCAGGGGTCCCGACCAAGCCAGGATCCGCCCGCAATGGTACCTGGGAAGTCTGCCTCAGACCCGAACACCGGCTCCCAGGTGTCTCCCAGATGGAGCAGCCGTGGTCCCCCTTCCCCTCCCTCCCTTCACACCTCACTTTCAAAATTCAAATAAGGATATTACTCAAACAAATTGTTTCTTCTGAGACATTATTGCAGTATTAAAGTTTCCCATTACGGACGTCTTTTTTTTCTAACTTTTTCATTAGCATTTTCAGAATAAAAACCTTTCATTATGCAGTAAAATATGCACGATCCCCCTTTAATGTATGTACTTTATAATGAGATTTTTGTCACCATAAATTAGTCTTCTCATGTTCTCTATTTCTACCTCGTAATACTCTGAGGTCTGGTAGCCAGACTTACTCTGGAAAAGAAAAATGGAAAGGCTGTGGTTTGAACCAAGTCACGCTGCATTTCTTCCTGTTTCACTGCTCTCCACCCCACTAGTTTCCTCATTCATTCCTTCCTTCATTCATTCATGAAAGTAAT
>NW_017732598.1:316392-339008 GCF_001890085.2 Hipposideros armiger
CCAGACTGATTTGTGATGACAATAAATAGTACGGAACAGTCTTAACTGAATGAGGAACAATAGGCTAAACCAAATTATAGATGGTGGAAGTGGGGGGGGAAAAAAAAGAGAAAAAAAAAGTGACATGCTTTCCGGTGAGTGATGGTCCCGTAAAATTGTCTACCGCACATCTGACTGTCGGACAGAGTAACGGGCACTTCCTCGCCCTGTGGGACCCTCCCATGCGCTGCAGGGCATCTGCCATCCTGGGCCTCGCCCTGTTGGTGCCAGTGGCAAAGCCACAGTCACGATGACAGCCAACGGCACAGCCAACGCTCTCAGAAGACAAGCACAGGCGGCAGCTTCTCAGCTCCTTGGGTTAGTTTAACCGTCCGCAGGGCGTCCTTCTCTCAGCCGGGTGGGGTTCTTGGCAGACCTGGGCACCCTTCTTTCCTCCAGCTGCACACCCTGCTTTCAGCACCCAGCTCCCCTGTGGAAAGGCCTGAGTGTGGGGTCAGTGGGGACGAGGGTGGGGACAGACAGAACCAGGGTGGGCGCGCTTGTGTAGGCATGGGTGCCTCTGAATGGGGAGGGAGCAGACAGTGGTTACTTGTTCTTTTCATGGTGGGGAGGTGGGTCAGCTCCCCCAAAGCTGTGACCACAGCCACCCTCCATCTGACCACCCCGTCTGGGGCCGTGACCATGGGATGCTGGGCGTCAGGCAGGGCTGCAGTCAGGACGATGTCCACCTGGAAACGTGGTCACCGTCTTCTTGGCCAAACAGTTCCTGACCCCTCACCTGGATGCCTCCTGTTGTGCTTTTTCCTCCCTTGTTCTGATGACTAAGGTGGCTTGTGGAGTCCCTATTCCTGGGATGGGTCCACTGCTGGGGTGGTGAATCCAGTCAATCCATGAACAGCTGGGCCTCGTCTAGCAACACCAATGAACCCTGCTGTGTTCGGGGCATCCTGGGGCACACCGGGGTGACTCCCCGAGTCCTTCACATCTAAATGGAAGTCCACTGAATGGCTTTAAGCAAAGGGCAAGTGGCTTGAAAATGTCCCTGTGATTGCAGGGTTTAGAACGGATCAGAGATGACCCAGAGAAGACATGTTGACGTGGAAATTCAAAAAGCAATGAGGCTGTAGGAGATACACCTGAGCGTGTGTGGGAGGTGGGGGCGCCTGAGGACCAGTGGTCACTGTGTGGATCTATGAGCTTGTTCTGATTTGTTCTAGGTTTTGTAGACAGTCACCACCTTCCTGTCCAATGATTAGCTCCACTGGGTACCACTCACTAGTGCGGATTTGCAGGAACCCATGTAGTCCCTGCGCCCGATCGCCACGAAGCTGCGAAAGTGTTCAGACCATTTTTTCCCTGCAGCTGGCTAAGGGTTACGGCCTGTGCCAGTGGTGTAAAGTTCCATTCTATTCAGTGATCTCCCCTCCCTGGGTACCCTCATCCTAAGTGGCCGTGACAAATGTCATCAGTGATTCCTATTTGTACACACAACACACCAATATGCAAATACCATGCAAACCTACTCCAAAGGGATATTTCAAGCCTTTTAAATGGCGTCATGTTTAAGAAAACCCACGAACAGAATCTTGGCGATAACGGCTCGAATTAGTTGAGTCACACACAAAACGATTGACAAAGGAGGACCTGGCAGAGTTAAACATGCTGGTGTTTGAAAAAGGGGGAGTCAGCACGGATAATGACAAGCTAGGCGCTTCAGAGACACACGATGTGATGAACAAAACCACAAGATAAGCCTCTGCGAAAATCTGATGAAGACCTAGATTACTTTTTTTGAAACTGATCAAAACTGAGTTTATTTGTTTGTTTCCTGAAAGATTACCTCTCCCACCCAATCAATCCTGGTTTCAATCTTCCTCTAAGAAGGAGGCTGTGGTTCTAATGAGAACTTTCGCTCATTTAAGATGAAACAACCTGATCATCTCTGTCTTAAGCTTCATTTATAAAAGGTAAGTTCCTTCCTAATCAGGCCTCATTTATAACTACTTGTGTTATGACACCTCAGCCTCTATTTTACATAGATTGACTTTAAATGATCTGTTAAGGGGTGCATGTTTTCCTCAGAGAAAGAGGGCTTCCTACATTTGACCGTCAAAGAGAGATGGGATTGAGGTGGGAGGGCTGGACGCAGAAGCCACAGACAGACTTCACTCAGCAACAGGGAAGAAGGCAAACTTCTATTTAAAGTGAAAGGTCCGTGAAGCTCCCCCTGTCCCCCATCTGGACGTGTTTCCCACTCGCGAGCTGGCGCTTGTGCTGCAGACGAGAATAGAAAGGAAATAAAGCTGCCTCGTGTATCACCACATCCTGACATTTTCTTACACATGTTCACTTGGAGACGGAGAACTATTTTATTTTTAAATATTTCTTTTTGTTGGGATTTTTTTTTTTTACTGCAAAAAATTCTAATTTGCATGCCACAGACAGATTCTTGCCAGGGCTGCAGACCGGTCCAGATCACATCGCGTCTGCCTCAGCAGGTAACGGGATTCCGTAAACTCGCTCTGCTCAGCATCTCTGATGAAACCGAGATGGGACCTGGGCAGCACACACAGGATCAGAGCAAGCGGGGGGGCTGGCGAGGAAGGTAGCTCTGGGACGTCTCACTCTCTCCTCTTTGGGGGCTGGAAAAAGGGTCTGCCTTTGAAGCACCAGCTCTGCACGTGGGCTCCATCCACCTTCTAACTTGAACTGACAATCGTATGGGCATCACCTTTTCCCCTTAGACGCTGCTCTCAAGAATTTCTGATGAAAAACACTTCCCCAGCTGTATCTGGCAACTCGGAGCTGCTGCTTCTACCACTCCCTCCATTTTAATTTGTTTTTAAAGAGAGGACATGCTAACAGGGAGTTCTCCATCAAGACTCCATCTTCGCAGGATATGTCAGCGGACAGGTCAAAAAAGGGTGGTCAGGAGTGAAATCTTAAGTGTCTTGACAAGGAGCTTGTCTTAAGGGAAGCACTGCCGCTCACAGGGAATGGCCCACGGCCAGTCTCCATCAGGGAAGGGCGTCCCCACATGGCTACACCTGACAGAGAAGCTGCATGTGAAACCCTAAGCTCATCAAAACCTAACACCTCAGCGCGATACTGGAATGGAGAATGAGCAAAGACGAGTTTTCGTTATCCAGCCACGATCTCTTTCAGCACGCAGCCGAACTGCTGGGTGGAAAGCAAGCTTCTACATTCATCTGAAAATGCAAACAAGATTACTAATGGATGGTGATGATGACTGCTAAATCTACTAATGGTTTTCTCAACTCCCATCTGACATGGCAAATGAAAGCGCTGACGGGCTCCGATGTTTCATTCTTTTGCAATAAAAAAGAATTCACATATGTATGTAGGTGATTTCTCCTAAAAAAGAGGCGGTTCTGTTTCTTGAGGCTGAGCTGTTAACTCCCGAGGGACCAGCTGATCCACATTCTATGACCAACACAGAATTGCACTCCAGCCTTCAAGGCCTGCAGGTCTGAGGTTGAGAATTAATTTGCTGGTTGAGGTTAATAGAATGTCAATTAATTTCTTGGTATAAATGTCAATACATTCAGTTAAGCCTTATAATTTAAATGTAATTAAAGGTAAACTTTAAGTCAACGCTGCCATGTTGGTTTGGGGCATGATGAGTGGTTTACTAAAATCTCGCAAAGCTGCAGAGAAGGAGAAATTCATCAAGAAGTTTGTTTTTCTCATACAAGCAGAGGGACTAGAACTAACTGTGTCTGATTTTATCTCAGGCTTCAAAGATCTACCTATTAACCTTAACCGTTCATGTCACTCACATAGAGTTTTTACAGCACGGAAGGCCATTTGGTCATCATAAACACTCTCTAGATTAGATACTGGCTACAGGCAGTGAAACATACTGTCTGAGAGAATGGACTTTGGGGTGAATTCCACCCAGAATAGAACCCTGACAATGGTATTAGTTATGTTATCTAATACTTAATCTCCTTTTGCCTCTGGTGTTTCAACTATGAAATGGCCAATAATCGCAACAATCTCTCTGAGTAGTGGTCAGGCCTCTAAGCATGGTGTGTACGCAGGGCATTTGTCACAGAGTCAGGGTGGCCTGTTTTCAAGTTGCGCGATACACAACCTGCACAACTGTACGAGTCTTGGCACTGGCGATGATGATTAAATGAGATCATTCATGCAAAGTGTTTAGGGCCGTACCTATGCAGCGCTCGCCAGGGGCTTTGGGGAGCTGCCCAGTGTAAACTGGCTGCCGCAACTGGGTGTGAAGGCGGAAGTAAGTTTTGTTTGATGTCTATGGGGGGCCATGGTGATGTCCACTGCTACGCTCAGGAAAGTTAGTACTTTTATTTCCCCCTCTCTAGCATTGGTTTCTGATCTCTACCCTCACCATGGGCCCAAATCCAAGAGCTGAAGAAGCAGAAAAGATAATCCTTGAAACAGACACGTTTGTTCAAAGCATAGTGATCGCAAGTGCTGTCCAAGGTGCTGAATACACAGCCATGGCCCAAACACACATGGCCTCAGCTCTCATGGAGATTGCATTTCAGTGGATGTAAGATCGCCATGGAAACAGATACTAGTGGTGAAAACTCCACCTCACCTAGCTGGAGATTGTAGCTAGTATTTGTCCAAGAGGGAATCGGTCAGAGGAGGTTTTACTATTCACACCCTCATATTCTGCTGACCACACTGATTCTCAGGTAAAATAGAATTTGCAGCTGCGATTACATTAAGGATTGTGAGATGGGGAGATTATACTGGATTAACCAGCTGGGCTCTAAATGCCATTACAAGTATGCTCATCAGAGGGAGATTCTACTATAGGAGAGAAGGCCATGTGACAATGACGGAAGCAGAAATTAGAGTGATGAGCTTAAATGGAGAGGCTACAACCAAAGGAACAAGTAGTTTGAAAACACAAGGAAACAGCTTCTCCATCAGAGCCTGCAGGAGGGCCGAGCCCTGCCCACAGCTGGGACAGAGACTTCAGACTTCTGACTTCCCAAACTGCAGGAGAATACATCGATATCGTGTTACGCCACTAAGTGTGTGGTAATTCGTTACAGAAGCCATAAGAGACAAATACAACCAGGAATTGGCTCATTGTTAGAAAAGTCAGCTTACGAGAGCAACAAGCTATTTCAAATGCTGAGAAAGTCAGATGCCAAGTGCTACAGACTGACTGTCTCTGTGCCTCCAAAATCCAGTGCTCCATGTGATGGTGTGAGGCGCTGGGGCCTGTGAGAAGAGATCAGGACGAAGACAAGGTCTTGAGGGTGGAGCCCTCATGGATGGGATTAGGGCCCAGAGACCCCAGCGAGCCCCCTCGCCCCTTCCACCATGCGACGATGCACAGAAAAGACAGCATCTACGAACCAGGAAGTGGCCCTAGCTGGACACTGAGTCCTCCAGCACCTTGATGTTGGACGTCCAGCCTCCAGGATGGTGAGAAATAAGTGTTTCTTACTTACATTCCACCCAACACGTGGTATTTTGTTGTAGCTGCCCCAGTGGGGCAAGATACCACCCTCTCATGGAGATCCGCGCACCTGAATGCTGACTGTCTGAAACAAGGATTGTGAAATGTGCCTCTGCCATCGCTCACGCGAACAAGTCCTCCCAGCCTGATTACATGCAAAAACTCCACTTCTTTAAAGTGGCTTTTTCTCTTTTCTTTCGCCTTGATTCAAACTGGCCTTGTACTCACTTGCTTCTTTGCCTTCCTTATCTTCCCACCTTTGCACACACCGCACGGCCACCCCCTTCCTTAATCAGGAAGCCCCAGGACGTCAGACACTGGTCAGCATCGAACAGTCTGAGGAACAATGCCTCAGGTCTATGGGCCACAGAAACAGTTTTGGTCAAACTGAAGGTAACATCGTGACCGCAGTTGTATTTCAGCTCCAGACTCAGGAAGGCAGAATGACCCCCACCAGCCACATCCCCTGAGAGCTGACGGAACAACGCCATGATTGACATCAGGACCTGAAGCCACGACCAACTGCCTCCCACCCCAGCCCCCACCAATCAGGAGAGCCCGGGACCCCAACTCCCTAAGCCACCATGATTGATGATTTTCCTCTTATATAACTCACCCCCTAGAGACCCGGGGGACCCAGCTCACCTGTGTGTCCGGCTTGGCACCGTTTCCTTAAATAAACCTTTACTTTCTTTGCTGTAAACGCTGCTCCTGCCTCCTCTGCCTTGGGAGCGTGCCGGGAAAACGAACCCTTTTTATTTTGGTAACAATTACCTCCTCCACCACCCCGGCCCGTCCAAGCCACATTCCAGTAATAACTGTATTTAAATGATTAAGTTTAGGCCTCATCAAAAGTTAGAAACAGATCAGGATCTTGCTCTGAGTAGCATACATTTGTAAAACAAAGCAGGTAGGAAATTCTTGGCATGTAAACAAACACTTATTTCCTGTTTCTGATTGGTATCCTGCGGGACGCATTTGTGTTACGAAGGCAAACATCCCAGTGATCCTTATGGTCTTCAAGGAACAAAATTCAGCCAAGACCTCTTAGGACTGTGGTGGGTAACATTTAAAAAAAAATGTTCCCTTTTCCTCCCTTTTATCCATTCAGGCAGAGGGGCTCCTTGGTGCTTAGTGCTTCTGGGAAGCCAGAAAAACATGGAGTTCACTTCCTGGCCTGGAAATTTCAAAAGCCTAGGGCCTCAGGGAAATATAGATAATAAATAAATATAAGAAATAAATAAAAATTTGGGAGAATGAAAAAAGATGTGCCGTAATGAGTTCCCCCCTCTCCCCAGAGAATAGTCTAACATGCTTTCTTCTCCCGGGCTGATGGACCACACCACCACAGACTGGAGGCTGGAGGTCCAAGGCCAGGGTGACTGCATGGCTGGGTCCTGGTGACAGCTGTCTTTCTGGCTTGCAGAACAGACGGAGACCTTATCTGTGTGTCCTCAGGTGGTGGAGAGAGAGACAGATCTCTTTCTCCTCCTCTTCTTATAAGGACACTGCTCCTATCAGGATAGGGCCCTCGTCTCCTGACTGCTTTTAACCTTAATGACCTCCTAAAAGCCCTGTCTCCATTCTCAGTCACTTGGGGTTGGGGCTTCAGTGTTAATACGGGAGGCGGCACAATGGCAGTGCGTGGCAGATGCCTTGGGCGGGGAGAGGAAGGGGACTCAGAGATGGTAAGGTGAAGAGATCTCTGGGCGAGAAGTGAGGGGCCAGTGCTGAAGAGGAGAGACGGGGAGCAGTCACAGATGGAGAGCACCAAGGCGGCACCAGGACCCAAGGGCTGTGCCTGGCCTTTTTCTTTTGGTGGTCACAGCACAAAGGCTGACAAGTGACAGCAGGGAGGACACCAATTTTTGCCCCAAGACTGCTGCATACAGTTTGCCTGACTCTATGCACACAACCCACTGACCCAACAACATCTCAGGGGGCCTTAAAGGAAGAGAATGCAGCTAGTCGGGAGGGTGGTGGTGATATGGAATAAAATGCTCCCTAAATACACTGGGGAGGGACTTCGTCACTCCTTGGGGAACCACCCTCCCCATAAGCCGGTGGAGAGCTAAAATGCCCCCCAGCTCCAGGACATCACTACAACCCGTCCTGGGCACTCTCCCTAGCTGGACGTTTCTGGAGGGACCTAACCTACTCCAGCGACTTACATCAGCCGTGTCCTTGTATGGGCGACCAGAGGAATTTTCAAAGTGACATAAATCTCAGCCACAGCCCAGTGCCCAGAGAGCTAGGGTACCACGTAGCTTCCTTTGTCTTGCCTTGTTTCTGCCACAACAAATTCAACAGCCATTTGCCAGTGTATGTAAAAGAGATGATAAATCAATATTATGCTCAACCTTATAATAATTCAATAACTTCCCCAATGTAGCAGATTGTAAACACAGAGCAGTCCACAAACAGCCAATCACGAGGTTTTATGATTCAGGCAGAACATCTGCGGTCATGTCCCACCATGGAATTACCATCAGTGTCGCCCTACACAGGGGCCAACAATGTTGGCTACTTGTTGGGGATCACCTGCGTTGCCAGGTAACACTGAGGTTGAGGTCCCAGCTCCTACAGATTTTGATTTAATTCATCTGGGGTGTGCACTGGGACTGCCTCCAGGTTTTAAAAGAACTCCTGGTGTAATTCAAATGCAAAGCCATGGTTGAGAACCACCATTTTTGAGCTGCAAGGAAACCCAACTGTTTGGAGCAGGTAATCCTATCAGATTTGGGAAGTGTGGAGCAGGTACCATTTAAATCAGTGTCCTCAAGCTGAACAGCACATTCAAGTCGCCCGCGACGTTCAAAACCCTGACTCGGCCTGGGTCCCAAGCTCAGAAGTTGATTCCGTTGCTGTGGAATGCTGCTTGAGTACCTGGATTTTAAGAACCTCCAGATAACCGCAGCGTGAAACTACTCTAAACTGTGGTTCTCAGTTCACCCAACATGTTATAATCACCGGGAGCTTTATGGACGGATGACTGAACCCCCAAATTCTGACTCTGAACCAACTGGGACTATATAGCCTGGGCAATAATTATTGTGAAAGCTCTCCAGAGCACCCTGCAAACACCCAGAGTTAGAAACCAGTGGTTTAAATATTTTAGGCAGGAAACAGTGATGCTTGGTTGAAACTAGGATGAACATGTGATGCTATTGCTCCAGAGATAAATGGAGGTGTCAGGACTCTGTAACTTTTCAGGGGTGGCCAGGAAAGGGTACGGGTGGAATTGTATCTCCCAACAAATCCGTATGTTGGAGTCCTAACCCCGTGTACCTAGAATGTGTCTGTACTGGGAGATACGGCCTTGGAAGAAGCATTAAGGTGAAGTGAGGTCGTTAGGGTGGGTCCTAAGCCAACAAGACCAGTATCCTTAGAAAAAGAGGGGATGGGGAAGGCATGCACAGAGGAAGGACCATGTGAAGACGCAGAGGATATGGCCGAGGAGAGGCCTCAGGAGAAACCAATTCTGCTGGCACTTTGGTCTCAAACTTCTACCATCCAGAACTGTGAGAAAATAGATCTCTGTTGTTTAAGCCACCCAGCCTGGGCACGCGGCCGTGGCAGCCCCAGCCAACTAATAGGGAAGGCTCCTCTGGGGGTCGGACACTTCAAACAAGTCATAATTCAAGAGTGGGTACGAGCTAAGGGGACATCCTGGAGAAGAGCATTCCAGGCCGAGAGGTGGGCAGATGCATTAAGCGCTCGGCCTACATGGAGAAATGTGAAAAGCAGCAGAATACAATTAAATATTCCTCTTCATTGTGGAGGTCTTGTCAAGGGCATGTCTGCTGTATTCCAAACTGGCCTTTCTCTGAGGATCTGTGACAAAAATCCCATTTGAGTCCTGTTATCAAGAGAAGCTGTACCTCTCCTGAGTAACTGGTTCGGTTCCATTTTGTGGTTGCTTTCAACCTTCAGTTTAATTACATTCTTTTTGTCTGATGATGAGTAGAACTTTTAGAAAGGAGTCTCTGGTCTACCTCCTTCAACTGTGGAGAACCACATTGCAAGTGTTTCTGATATGACTCCTAACTTGGCTTTTCTATGTCCGTTCATATTCTCCTTTCACATGGGCTCCCTCAATTAATTAATTTTATCTCTGCTATGGTTAACTCTGGCAATCCAGCAGCTGTAGATCATTCTGGAATGCTGTTGGTATAAACAAATGAACTATGAGGTATTAACATCTTTGGCATGTTTGTGCTACAGTCATCGTCCTCAGAAAAAGTCAACCCATCACATTATTTTGCCATTTTGTCAAGTGTCAGCTTTCGCTGGGCAATGCCCTGAAATATTTGGACACGCCCCTTTGAGTGACACTGAATAATCACTTCAGCCTCTTTTCCTTTTTAAGGCCACATCAAAACAATCGTTTCTTCACAGTGAAACTTCAGAATATCCTGCAGAACAAGTAGGGGCCCCACACCTCAAAGGGTGCTTCAGTGAAAAGAGTGAGGATGTGTGAAGGGTGAGAACGTGCACATTGGTCTGCGGAGGCAGCAAGTGCAGCTCCGAGCCCGCCCCCTGGGTTGCGTTCGGATATTCCAAAGCTGATCAAAGCCACGCAGCTCTCAGCTCCTAGCCGGCACCCTGGGGCACGGCTGTCACCCACCACTCCTGAAGCTAATTGAAAGCTGTGGTCAGGCTGCGATCTGAGACGCAGACACTTCTAAGATTCTCAGGAGCTCGGGAGTAGATTTCTCAGGAGCTAATCAAAGGTTTGTGGGGAACCTGAGACAAATGATTTCCTAGGCAGCTGAGAGATGGAGAGCTTTGGCTGAAGCAGAAAATTAAATAATGGGGTCTCTCCACGCTCTGCCAGCTCCTTCTCGGGGCTGCCTGCCCTAAAGCAGAACTCGTCCCAGCTCCTGGCTGGCTATAAATGGAAGCGTGTCACCCTGTTTCCATCCAGTCACTTGCAGAATTCCATGTCCTGGCAGTGGAGGCTGGGTGGAGCGTGGCAGAACCGAGCTATTTTGAATGTAGCCATCACCGCCATTATTCTTGCTGTACTTTTTCAAGGGACGCTTGGATGCCAGCGGGAAATTCAGGCAGTGGGAGTGGCAGGGGTTGATGGAGAAAATTCTGAAACAAATGTCTTCACCAGCTTCAGAGATGGAGGCGAGGGCGGCCTCTGAGCGTTATTTTCAATCATGATGTGCCTTTGGATGCTGTCAGAAGGTAATCACCCGGGGAACACTGTTGCACTCAATCAGACAGGTCTCTTGAGTATATGCTTTTAATTCAATCAGTGGATTGCATTTAATGAACCTGATTATGGGTAATAAACGATAAAAATGTGCTATCCTGGGGAGGCTTTCATCCTCATATGCGATTTAATGCCGTGGAAATCCTGGTTAGCCCTGTCTTTTAGTCTTGTCTAATCCATATCTGCAACTGGCCACAACAACTTTGCTGTCAAGTGCAGACACACACACACAGACACACAGACAGACAGAGACACACACACAGAGACACACACACAGATACACACAGACACACAGGCAGACACACACACACACACACACACACACACACTCACATTTGTGGTTAAATCACAGGCTTAGTAGTTTGCACTCAGTAAAAACCGAAAGGAGGAAACAGACTCTGCACACAGTTCTTAGAGCTGTCCCTGTCGCCCCAATGGCAGCAATTACTACAGGTCTATGAATGAATGAATGAATGAATGAATGAATGAATGAATGAATGAAACTGTGATAAAGACATCTGTTTCCACACAAGGAATTCAGATTGATAAGTGGGAAATACAACTGCTGAACCTGAGAATTACTCGCAAACCCTACATTCCCAGAAACCCCGTGGCAATAATAACGCATGCCCAGATCCCAGCATTCCTGTCCTGGAATAGCTGAGTTTTCATAGAGGAAATACGTTACAAAGACACATTTCATGAGCGGTAGTTGGCGATAAGGTTTCTTTCACATGCACACTGAGATGCTAGGGAGAGAGAAGTATTTTGCCTGTAGGCACAGCTCACAGACCTGGCTAAACCAGAGAGTTTATTTCCTGGCACTGCAAGTGACAAACCAAAGCTGGCTTTCTATTGCGTTATGACATCTGTCTTTGTGGTATTCCCTAGGCCTTCGGAACGGCATGGCTCCCTGGCCAGAGAGGCCAAGGGACTGCGTCTTTCCATCAACTGTAAGGTGACTTTTCCTTTTACATTTTAACATCTCTGCAATTGGCATGACGTTGCCTTTGTAAATGTGTGAGCTTGGTGGTTTTGCTGGTGATATAATGACATATCAGGTAGGAATGTGATTCCTGGTTATGGTCTGGAAATGTTTCATTGACATCTGATAAGATCAAGAGCGTGTCAACGTGTAACATGGCCACCGGAAGAGATAGAGATGGTTTGGAAGGAAATTCTGAAGACAGTGGCTGAGAATCCTTTTAAGAAATGCCTGCCTCTTGAAGGTGAGAGGGTGATACACTGGAAAATCGGGGTCGCTGGTCACTCAGAGTGGATGTCACTCAGACACTGGACTCAATATGAGGGCATTTGAAATGTCATCACCAATTTACTGTGCTTTTATCTCACTTATGTATGTACAACACAGTCATAGGATAAAAACCTGAGTCTAAAAGAGATCTCTCATTTACTATAAAAAATTATGAAGAAGAAAAATTGTGTCATAATTTAGATGGCATGTTTTCTTTCTTACTGGTAATCAAAATAACAGTACATTTTATAACCTATGGCACTTTATCCCGATAAAATATGGTAATAACAACCTCCGCTTGCATGAAAATGTAATTAATAAGGTGAATTTTTAAAAACACTACACAAATAAGTAATAACCTGCTAGTTCTCTTCTGGGTTCACTTAGCAGGCAGATGGGTAATCTCAAAACTAAACTTTTCACTTCTTACAGGGGATATTTTCACATGATCAATAATCAAAGACTTTGCTTTTATGGTATTGAGAATTAAGTATTTTAGTTTAAATTTATATTGACATAATTGTGGTTTCATGTGCAGTTGTAAGAAATAATAAAGAGGCACCCCCGCCCCTTACCCAGTTTTTCCAAATGGAAACATCTTGAATAATAACTACAGTGCGATCTCACAGTCGGGATACTGGCGATGATACGATCCACAGATATTGTTCAATATGCCCGGTTTTACTTGTGCTCGTGTGTGTGTGTGTGTGTGTGTGTGTGTGTGTGTGTGTGTGATAATCGGCAACCAGAATCTGAGTTGTTCTATCACCACTGACCTTGTACAGTTGCACCCACTGCCCTCCTGCCTCCCTACCCCCCACCACTAATCCCTGACAAACACTATTCTATTTCCCACATCTAAAATGTTATCATTTCGAAAATGTTATCTAAACGGAATCCTATTGTAGGGAACCTCTCAGGGCTATTTTTTTTTTCCCACCCAGCATAAATGTCTGAAGAGTTTTCCATCGTGTTGCCCGTACCAATAGCTCACTCCTTTTTACTGCTAGATCAAACACTTTTTTTTAAGAAAGAAAATGGATATTGGATCCTTTGAGAATTGTTTTGAGTGGACATTGAGGGAAGTGTATAAAGCATATTGTTTGTATGGTCTTCCTGAAAAACAGAAGGGCCTTCAAGCTTAGTGGTAGCGACTTTGATGGGAACCCCCCGGTCATGTGATCGCCTGTGAAGTGAGACGAACAGCTGAACGTCAAGGCAGTAATCCCAGGAACCACTGCATCCCCAAGCACCCTTTCAACGCCCTCACTCGCACCCTAAGCCAGGCACTGCTAACAGCAACGATGCCACTTGGTGCTTGCTTTCTTGTTTCCCTTCCTCCTGTGAACTCTTCCACACACACAAGTAAACAGTGATGGCGCTGCCCAAAAAACCAGCTAGCAGAGGAGGGAGATTAGGCTCTGAGTGACGCACGCAAGGATTACCCACCTCCGCCAACGCTGGAAAACACTTCTTTCCTTTCAAACATTCAACCAACGAGGAATTCCAGCCTCTCATTGCCATTGGGTTTGGAACATCCTGTGTTTTAGCATTTATGTAGGAAAGCCTTCCAGCGTTCCGCCTGCCGTCTCCGGGGTAGGTTTTTGTTTAATGATTCCCATCCTGCATAAGAGGAAACGTAAATCCAGCACGATGAAGAGATTTTCCTCCTGGTTCTGTGGCTCCGAAGTGAAAAGCCAGCGTCTGGCTCCAGGAAGTCTGACTCTAGCGCTGTCTGTCCATCCCTCTCCACCGAGTGTGTCACGCCTACAGAGAAGGGCGCGTCTTGTATGGGTACTTGACAAATTGTCACAAATGAGCGTGTCTTGTAATCAGCACTGGACCGAGTTAGTTATGGACACATTACAACGGTCTACAAGTTCCTCTCCAGTTACTGCGTTTAGCGTGGCAGTGACACCTCACTGGCTTCTGAAAGCAGTGCTGCCTGTTTTGGTACCTGCTGAAGATGGAATCATACACAGTGGACTCTCCAGCGTCCGGCCATGAGCCCGTCCACAATGGTGTGTACAGCTGTAGCGCATTATTCTCACAGCGGTGTTGTGTTCCATTGTGTGAATGAGTCGCAACTTATTTATTCATCCTGCTCCTGGCAAGCACGTTCGCGGCTCACCACTCTGGGCTGTGTTCTATGATCGTTCTCGCACACGTCTTTTGGTAACATACATGCACCCCTTCCTTCTGGGGTGTAATTCACCCAGAAGTGCAATCGTCAGGTCAGAATCCACACTTAAACACTGCCGTGTCCTTGGGAAAACTGTTGTTGGTGGTGCAAGTATTACGAAAGCCTACGAGCTTTCGGTAGCAGTTGAAATTTCCATTCTGCTGCCAAAGCAGAACTTGAATGCTGCAAGAGTCAGCAGTTGATTTACTACCAAACCCTCCCATTTTGATCTGGCGATTAAACATCAACTCAGAAGCCGTTCTTTCTTTGAAATTTACCACCTTTCCTGCCACAGCCATTTTAATCCGGGTTAGAACATCTGAGCACAGTTTTGGGGACCTCAGATTCCTTCCAGTCCATTAAGTAGACATGGGACATTCAATCACCAATGGAAACATTATCAATGGAGACAGAAGTGGCCATGGTGCCACCTCATGTAAACCCTGTACTTAAGTCAGGTCTGTAGACAACCTGTGTGGAAGCTGAGATTTCCATGAGTGAGAACAGAGGTTCTCTGCCCTGACTGGGCATCAGACTCACGAGGACAACCTGAGACAGGCAGAGGGCTGAGACCCGCCCCGGCTGGGGGGCTCAGGGTGCCCCTAGTGATTCTAATCAGCGGTGGGGACACTGGGGCAGAAGGGACTGCCGCCTTCCGGGGCTGCTACCTCCCAAAAACCACAGGACCCCACAGAACGTAGCAGACTGTGGTCGCGTTCAGGACCGAACTGTGAAAGCGGACGATGTGAAAACGGAGCTTTACGAACATGCCCCCCATGCGTGTGGCACCTGTACTGGCCACAAACGACGGACAAGCAGTGCAGATAAAGGGCTGCCGGTGACTAGCAAAACCTCGTGTGGAAGGTAAAGGAAGCGCAGAACTCAGCCGCCAAGTCAACTGCCGACAATATCAGAGCTTCTCAAAACCTTGAGGGGGAATTAGGTAAAACAAAACAAAGCAAAAAGCAAAACAGACCACAGACGGCTGCCAGCCAGTCATATCACAATAGGACCGGGTCTGCCGTCCGTCTGAGGGCGCGTCTGAGGCACCAGCAACCATGCTCTCATCTTCTCACCACAAAAACATCTCACAGCTCAAGGTCGCCACGGGTCCTAGAAAGTGGATGAAATGCGAACACTCTGCTCTCCTGGCCTCTGAACCAGTGACGGCCTGGGGGTCTGCTCCCAGGTCCCCTTCTGCTCCTTCTCAAGGTCAGACCCCGGTGACTCAGTGTGTGGCCCCCAGACCAGTGTCCCTTAGAACCGGTGAAAATGCACGCTCCCGGACCCACCCAGACCTCCGGGATCAGATCCTGTTTCGACACCCTTGCCGGGTGGCTCCCCCATACATCACCGTCTCAGAAACATGTTCCCTGCCATCTTAGACCACGTGTGCTCATGCTGCCGATATAAAGTGCAGCATCCTGTTTAGAAAGTCTGAGAGCAGAAGACGGAAGCAGCTCCTCAGTTTGTGGATCTGAGCGGGTCGGTCTCCCCGCGGCGGAACGCGCTGACGTGCTCTCACCGCCTGCAGCTATTCCATTCGTCTCCAACTGCCTGTAACCACAGTTTTGCCTATTCCTGAATCCTAATGAGCACTTTAAATTATTTAAATGCTTCTTAAACATACTGCATTACAGATTTACTAGGACATTTAGGAAACATATAGCTTTGTGTCTTGGTTATTTCCAGTGACTTGAACCTAAACAGGCTGTTGGCCCCCCCTCCCGCCCACCAGCTGTTTCAGCAGTTGATCTGACTGTCTGGTTGGTTGTTAAAAGGACACTACTGAAGGTTCCCTCGTCCCTTACATACGCAGCAAGGATACCTGGGAAACGTGAACCCAACCTCCTAGACGCTGACAAGAGAATAAGGGGACAAGATTAACTGCTGCAAACATCTCTCCACCTTAGTTTCAGGTTTAATAATTTAGAGCTTGAATTGTTTGCTCAGAAGGTAAATGTATCTTCTGTTGCAAATTTCATGAGCGTGTATTACAGAGAGCAGGAGGCGAGCCCGGCAAACCATTGGCGCATACTTAACGGACTCCCCAGAGAGCAGGGGCAGCATTCATTTGGAGGAGGTGGCATCAGTCCTGACAGCCCAGCACAGAGGCTCGGGAGGCGGGCTTATGGGAGGTACACGCCCCTAACTCCTGTTGTTACACTAGGATATCTGACACTGAAGGGAATGGGAACGTGCTTTCACCCGATTACGGAAATGGTGCTTGTTGGTCCTGAAGGTTTTTGTAACAAAAGCATAGGGTGATTCTCTATTTCTCAGGGCTAGCGACACGAGTACTAACAATAATGCAGGTACGAACGCTAAAGCTAACTAACGCTGAGAGTAATCCTAAGTACTGACACTTAAGAGGAATACTATACTACGTAACACTCGTGTGAGTGCCAACACTGTGCTAATACTACTAATGGGACTCCATACATAAAACCATACCAGCTGACTCACACCGAGCGCTTGCTACGTGGACTACGCTATTTAAATGTTTTACTCATTTAATTCGCAAAACAACTCTTGGGAGTAGAGATCACTACCATTTCCACGAACAGATGCGGAAACGGAAGCAGACAGCGGCTAGGTGACTCGCCCAAGGTCAGACGGCTGATAAACAGAAGAATGAAAATGTGGGGACAGGCGGCGTGTGCCATAGTTGAGACGAGTATTTTCTGTTCTACTGCAGGAGACTTAAAAGAGTCGCTGAGTCACACTGATGAGTCTTTAGGAAATGCTGTGATGGGATGGGTCCTATGGCGGGGACTAGAACATCTCTCGATGGCACTAGGACCCATCTCCCACCTCCCAGCCTCGCCACAGGCAGTGATGCTGCAGGACCAGCGGGGGGGTAGAACGACGGTGTGGCGGGGACCGTCACTGCTGTGTAACACACGTCCAAGCTGCCTCTGCACTGTCCTCACACTGGACTTTTCCAGAGTCTACAATGGGGCTGAAGAGGTGCAGCCAAAGGCCAAAGCAGGCTCTCCCTCATCGGGACAGCACACCTTCACCCACAAATCTCCTCCGGCTCTCTGGCCTTACAGGGGCCACACTGAGCGGTCGTGCCAGAGCACATGCGGTCCAAGCTACAGATTCTGACCCCTGGCGGTCTTCTGCTCTGCAGTTTCCTTCCTGAGCAGCCAGACCCCTTCACCTCCTGCCCTCCTCCCACGGCATTCTGGGGTCTTCTACTATTTCGGAAGTTTCTAGAAAGCCTGTGGCTAAAAGGCACAGACAAGCCAATTCAACCTGGCTTCAACCACAAAGAAAACTTGGTGCTTCCTGAATGGGGAGGAGGTTCAGGCTCACGCTGGCTTTGGGTGTGGAAGGGGCCAGGAGTCAGAGCGGTTCTCAGCGGGGACTGTGGTGCTGGGGTCAGGCTGCAGCCCACCTGGAGGTGACGACCTCTGCTCGCGTCCCATCCATGCCACAGGTGGCAGCACAGCCATGCGTGCACAAAGGGTTTTGATTTTTTGAGAGGCTGGAAACCCAGATTTTCAGGTGAAAGCCTTATGAGTTTTCAAACAATTAATTTTAATTTAACACATGGTTCAAGCCACATCGTGTGGGACCATCGAAGCGTCACGTGTGGGACAGACTCAGGGCCTGACTGCGAGTTTCTGATCTAGGTTGTGAAGGAAGCAGCATATCTTCCTCATCTGTACTGTGTGTGTGGCTGTGGAGCACAGGCTCAGGTCCACTGAACAAACGAATGAGTGAATGAGTGAATGAATGAGTGAATGAATGAACCAACACTAGCACTACCCAGCTCTGTAAAAAATGTCAATCATCCTTGTGTGCCAACGTGTTTAACTGATCACAATTTAGATGCAGTGACTATGGGGTTGTTTTCCTGGGGTTTTTTTTTTTTCCATGAAAGTGGTGGCTGTCTCTGAGGCGGAAGCTGAGAACATGTTCTGGGGTTTTCTGAGGACACACTTAAGCTTCTTCCGCCTGGATGGATCCCGCCTGTCTGCAGCCTTCATGCTTTCTTTTCGAGGGGAGCGAAGTCCCCATGATTGCCTCAGGCTGCTCCCCAGAGTCTAGGCGACGTTGAGAGTGCCTGTCCTTTACTGACCTCGAGAAGCTTTGCAAAAGCCCATCCTGAAAAGTCCTGAGCGGCCTCTCCTTCATGGGCTCCCGCTAGCAAGCGACTCATGCCACACCAAAGTCACTTCCCTCTAGCGGGTGACACCCATCACTCAAAAGTGCCCACCACAGTGCACGGTGACATGTGCGCCACACAGAGCAAAGACATGCTCTCCAAGTCCCGGGAAAACACTTCCCCCCATCTCTGATCACTCCATCACTGACCTGCTGGGAGCCACAGAGAAGGCATCCACCCTGCGACCACACAGAAATGCTTTTCCCAACGGGGTCATCATTTAAGATTCATATTTCCATAAGAGACAACGCTATTCATTATCACCACTTGCTCTGTAACGAGGCAGAATTGCAAATTGAATTAGACGACTTTGGTCTCCAAGTGGTTGCGTGGCATCGCACATTTTTCAGCAGCCAGCAGAGCATGCTGCGCCATTGATCAAACGGTGCGACCTCGGAATGACGGGCGGGAAACCCCACCGAAAACAAAACTGGCCTCCAAGCCGGAAGCTACAGCTATTACTGTCAACTGCAGTTTCTGCCCAGAAATGTAAAGAGGTTTTATCCTGGCTGGCTGCTGCTTCTCTCAATTTATTTCGTAAAAACTGGGAATGCAAATCCTGACCAGGGGGGCCCACCAGTCCTGGCCCGGGCTGGAAACTGCCTCGGCGTGTAAGCACCAAACCCCGTCAGAGGATAAAGTTAATGAGATCAGTTGGCTTCGAAATGACGGTGAGGTTTTCTCGCCAGTCCCTACCACGAAAACAGCCAGATCTCTCGTGACCTGCGTTACTTTTTGGGAACTTTAGTGCGGGGTTCCTGTGCCAGGGATAATAAAGGACCCCCAGATGGGGCCATCCTGGCATCGGTAAGTCACAAGGGGTGTCCTCAGGGAAGGGTTCTGAGAAGCAGGGTCCAGCAGGGCAGAGTGGGGTGACCTCCAGGCTCAGTAGCTCTGCGGTGCCAAATTATGCCTGTAGGATGCCACTAATATATGCCATGACGTCACATCATGATCGCTTGGGGACATGACAACACGGAAAAGACCGCATTTTATATGGTTCCACCTAGAGGCAATGTCCACAAATGGAAAATCTACAAAGTATGTGTGTGGTTTTCTGGGGCTGGGGTGGGGAGGAGATGGATGGCGGAGGCTCACAGATGTCCTTTGGGGGTGACAGAAGACAACATGTGGATTGTGGTGGTTACACAACTCTGTAGACGCACTAGAAGTCATTGAATTGTACGCTCAGAACAGGCGGACTTTGTGAAATCTGAACTACACAAAAATTTGTAAAGCTCTTACAAAACAACGGCATTGTGACTTTGTCACCCATCCACTGTGCCTCCATGTAAATGTCCTCCAAAGGTACAAGCACCTCGACTTACCTAACAGTTTCCACCCCTAGGGAGACTGGGGGGCTCAAAACAGAGAGTAGCTTTTATTATCGAAAATAAGAGCAGCCATTTTTACTCATTAGATTGGTGCAAATTGAGACACTGACAACCTTAAGCACAGCAAGAATGGGGAAGGGGTATTCTGGTGTAAAACTGGTGGGATGGTGAATCGCTACAAGTAATTTGGAGAGGAATTTGGCAGTATTTGGTAAAACAAAAAGTATTTATAACCGAGAGTCGAGTAACTCTAAAGTGTGCTCGACTCTCATGCAGGTATGTACAATATATTCATTGCAGTAGTGTTTATCTTGGTGAGAAAAAACAACACAGATGTCCCGAAGCGCCAATGAGATCCTATATGCTTGCCTCCGTGGCACATGTGCGGATACATAGGTTCACACACATACTTGCATATATACAAACAGGTATCTCTATATATCCATATATGTGAATACGTGTACAAATAAATCTCAAAAACAAATTCAGTAACAGAACTGCAAAATGATTACGTGTGGTATCATTATTTATGTACGTAAATTAAAATAAATGCACAATTATGCAAAATTAGAAGACGCATGTCCAAACAAGGACAGCAGTGTGTGGCGCGACGCTGGGGAAGGGACAGCGGTGGCGGTAGCAGGGGTCGCTAACCGTCTCCCACGTTTCACTCCCCTTCTCTCTCCCTTTCAATAATAGAAACGCCTGATTTCTAAACTGGGCATATAACCTGCTATACTCCGAACCATGTGGTTGGCATGGACATGTGACTAAGTTCAATCAACGGAAGATGAGAAAAAAACCATTTGTGCAATTTCAAGGTCACATCCCTGAGGGGAATCTGCTTGTGAGACACCTCCCCTCTCCCTTCCCTGCTAACGAGGTAGAGCCTTGAACTGCTGGGCCGTCTGTGTGTGTGGACAGGGCAGCGTCTAGGAGACCACACAGCAGCAAGGGGACAAGGGCCTGGGGCCTGCCAAGCTGGTAAGACTCACCTGCCTTCCTTACCTGGGTGGCTCAGAATCTAGGACCTTTATACGAGAGATAAATACATCTTTTATCTTGCTCACACATTGCTAGGGATGCTTAAAGCGCCCCAACCCACCATCCCACATAATGTGATATTTAAAGATGATTTTACATCTGAACATTTTTATTCCTCAACAAATCCAAGAGCAAATCTGATAAAACCATATTGTTGTTAATTTTCATGGAGGTGAGATGTGTCTACGTAGCTATTTCCATGTCTCTGTTATGTTTTGTGCCTTCCTGAAACTTTTAAATGTATCCAAGGAAATATAAAGACAGTCACGTTGCTTGTACACCTGAAATGGTGCTTGAAGGTTTGTTTCCACTAGGGACGTGTCACAGAAACACACTTGCTGGGTTGCAGGCGAATCTATTTAATGTCTCCTAACTTCTCCCAATCCCTGAGCTGAAAAACAACCCCATTCTTAACCTTACAGGAATATTGACAATATTGTCCTGGTTTTAGCTCCCAGGTGACTAGTGAGCCCCGAGCCTGCGTTCCATTTTCAGCAGCTGGCCTGTCGCAGCAACTGTCAGCACAGGAAACGCAGCGGTGACACTGACCTCATCGCTGGGAGCTTGCGGGGGAGTCTGGCGAGATGGGGGATGGGGTTCTCCATGCCATCACTCACCACCCGCGTGGTTGTCACTTAGGGTCGGAAACTAGATTTTATGGTGTTCTTCGCGTGCAGGGGTCTTCACAATGTTGCCTGCCCTTAATCACGTTACGCATTTAACCTTTCCAACGGACACCATAAAACTTAATGAAATACAGCCCTGGAAGGCATGCGGGCGGTAACCACAAACTTGATTTAATAGTTTCCCATTTGGGTCCAAGCGATTCCATGAAGCCTATCTCAGGACTGAAGATAAGCCGAGAAGAAAACCCGGGATGCAGGAGTTCAGGAAACCTGTGGCCACGATGTGTGCCTTTCTCTTCCCCAGTCTCGGGGACGTGTCTGACGCCATCAGTGGTCATCTCCGCCTGGCCGCAGGCTTTGCACACATAGCTCCCTGCCCTCTCTCCCAACCGTCTCTCCGGCAGACCGCCTAGAGCTGAGAGTGACACTCGGCAGTGACATCTGGCCCCGAGAGCTCATGTCCGCTCTGAGCCTCACGCTGGTCCATCTGAGGTTGTGGAGCCAATGCTTCCGAGAAGCAAAAGCCAACCCCAGATACGGACCTGACAGCCCCTGAACCAGGGACTTGCGTTCGGGCTAAAGCTTTGCTCCTCGGTGGGGAAGGCCTGGGGAAACAGGTGGACACAGTGCCTGAAGCCTCAGGAGAGGAGAGAGGTGCTGGGAGACGCGGTGCCCAGGGTTACACGGGAGGCCCAGCGTGATGACGAGCAAGAAGCCAGGCCCACGGGGGTTGGGGACACACATGAGGCCGAGCTCCACAACTCGTGCCCAGGTGCAGACGCGTTCAGGAGCGCGTGCTCTCAGTGTGAACTTGGGGGTGATGCTGGCGAAGCCGGACCTGCCCCTGGGGCAGTGCGGCCCAGACTTCACACGGGAGCCCCCGGGCTGCTGGCACCGGGAACGACTGGTCCTGGATTCTCAGACGCAGTGAGGGCAGCTCGGGGCCCCACTTCCCCCACGCTGGTGCTTTCAGATCAGCAGGGTGGGGAGGGAGTTGCACGATGTGCACTTTCTTGAAGAAAAATTGTTGGGGGAAATATATCATCTTGATGCCAACTTAAATATATAATATTTTTTGAATTAAGTACCAGTTGCTCCATTGGAGCGGGAAAGCTACCAACATCTTTGTGGGGAAACTGTGAGTCACATCAAGTTGGTCATTTAGAAAGTACTTAACAAAGATAAAAATACAGCGTCATTTGTCCTGGTCTGACTTTGCAAACGTGGAAAAGCGTGGCACGCACGTTCATGTCTTCTGAGGACATGTCTCCATGTCCAGACCTGGCGTGAAGCATCCC
>NW_017732598.1:342876-347988 GCF_001890085.2 Hipposideros armiger
AATTAGCGTCTTGGGTTTCTCTGGATAGATACCCAAGATGAACGTTAATTTTTCTATTCCTATGTCAATACCATGTAGTTATAATTGATTCGTACAATCTGTCTTCCTTCATTACATCTCTTCTATAAAATATTTTGCCTATTTTTAGCATTTGTTCTTCTTGAATATTTTGAGAAGGATTTTGTTACTTTTCTAGACACTGTCAGGATTTTAATGAGCATAATATTGCGTTTATAGGTTAATTAGTCTATATGTTTTGACATTAGTTTTTTTAAAAAATTACCTAGGAATATATGGAATGCCATTCCAATTACTTAATTGTTGTTTCTGGTCCCTTGGCAAAGTTTGGGGAATTTTCTCCATATTATCACCAATCAACTGTTTCTGAGTTTATTCTCGGGCACTCTAAGTTTCATGCAAGGCAGTTTAATACCTTTGATCAAAGTTCAGAGGAAAAATCATGAAGTCTGCTCTAAGCAGTGGCCTCTGACTTCTGGGTCATGAATCTCTTTCAAAACGTGATGACATTGAGTACACTGATGAACCCTCTGTACACATAAGTGTGTGCGTGCGTGCGTGTGAACACGTGTGCATATATGCACATGTATCACACCATTCATGGACCACATGCTAAGGAAATGACTTTTAAGTAAGCTGCACATTTGAGGGAGGAATTCTCCTTCATTCCAAGTGGTCAGTATACAGGGAAGTCTGTGTTCCAACTTACTGATGTCGCTCCTGGGGAGAAAGAAAAGGCAAGTTGGGGAAACGAAAGTCGGGAGCCTGTCTGTCTGATTCCCATGCACACGCACACGCACTCCCATGCACACGCACTCCCATGCACACGCACACGCACTCCCATGCACACGGGCTCCCACACGTGTGTGCACATGGACTTCTGTCTTCAGACACAAAAACAGCACAAGAGACATTTTCACCCTGTGGGTGCCGAGCCCCTGCGGGTGACTCACTCGTGAATCAGGAAATCACCACGTTCAGCAGTTTGGGAAACCACTTTGTCACCAACATTAGGAAGCTCTCCTATACTGTTCTAACATCTATTTAATAAACAGAAGCGTTTCCTCACATATGGAGTGTGAAAACCGTGGGTGCCCGTAAATAGCCCACACGCACATTTGAACACTATGTTACTTCGTATCTGTATATTATAGCGTCAGGTTGTGGAGCGTAGTAATGTGTGTAAAATAGTAAACATCATTCACCCGGTTCGATACACACACGAAAACGCCACTCAAATGCCCCAACGGCCCAGCAAGTGGTCTGTAAACCACAAACATCTGTGAACTTCGCTAATGCTGTGGCAGCCTGCCACGCTCTTGGAACAAATTTTTGTATCTTATACATTTTTAGTTTTAAATACTTTCATAACGAACATTTAATAAAAATCTTAAGCAGAAGGAGCAGTGAACTTATTTCCATTTGGGGAGAAAAACACACAAACTACCACAACAAGGTACACATTGATTTGAATGGACTCGATGACTCCTAGCAAAAACCTACATATTAGTAGATCACTGACCGACGTTACATGAACAGAGCCAGATGTAATTTCAGGAGCTGCCTCCCACCCACTCACTCATCAGCTGAGTGGATGGTGTCAGCTCTGGAAGATTCTGGGGCTGTCACCCTGGGAACTGACTTGACACCCGTAAAGGGCGCAGGCAACCCAGGGCCAAGCCCAGTGTTGGTGCAGCCGCTCTGGGGACCTGCTGATGTTACACAACTGCTGTTAAAATCACCCTCTCAGGTCCTCAGGCACATTGTTAGGAAAACTGGCTCCTCGTAATAAAGATGCTGAAGAACGTGTTACGATTAAAGGGGAGATACCACAGCCTTCCCTGGGGGCTATTTTTTCCAGGATTTTATGTCCTCTGGTCCTTGGGTCACCTAGTGGGGTCACCTGTCTTCCTAGTGTTGATGGGGAGGCCGAGGTGTGGGGAGTCCATGTGCCTCACCCCAAATATAAGCTGTTCTCTCATTTCCCCAATGAGAATGCTTTTCCAATGTATGTATCACCACGTTGGCCACATAATCCCTCGGGGATATAAATGAACTCATCAAATACTCAGCCATCATATAAACATCTTTAAAGTTACACAATATACTATACAGTGAGCTACTGGTTTACAAATGCTTATTTTTCCACGGTCACATTTTATGAAATAGTTTTGCACCAACTCACCACNTTTTTGTGGAGTCTTGGTTTCCAGCTCTGAACGGCTCTGCTGGAAGCACGCCCCCGAGGCTTTCATAAAAGAAATCAAACTCATGTGGTGGCAGAATCCCACCTCCCTTAGAGTCTGCTCAGCTCGGCCCAGTGACATTTTCACTACGGGGCCAAGAGGAAGACCGGTGTCATGGGCCCTCAGAGTCCCTCCGAGAAGGTGCCCTGGGAGGTGGGGGTCACCACACATGACACAGACTCATGAGCCTTCCTCACTTGGGGCCTCAGCAGGAAGTGTTCAGTCTGGACAAGTGAACACGCCTCAACCCTTCGGTTCAAGGGTGGGCACACGACCGATCCACCTCATTTTTTTAACTGGTGGAGTGGAGAAATTCTCCCCACTGGCCAATGGTGCTGAGAGGTGGCGGGGGGCGTCTGGTGGAACAGCTGCCGTCTTACCAACAGGGAAAGACTATCCAAAACTGAAGCGTAGAGGGACTCAGGATGAGATCCTGGGGGAATTCCTTGCAGCAATTCGAGTCAGCCTTATTTATCAGCTCCCACGCACGTAACCCAATGACCTCTCCTTTCTTGTACTAGTTGGGGTTGTGTTTTCAATCATGGGCTCTCTAAGGAGACCCGTTCAATAGAAACATCTGCCAGGATTATAGCAGGACTTTGATAAATCCAAACTCAGGGCAAAATACAAGCTAGTAAAAAAAAAATTTTTGTTATCAATAAACAATCATTTCCAGCTAGAAGTTTCTTCCAAACCAACTCGCTACCCAAAGGATAAAGGTCCTGTGGCTTTGGGGAGTCCTGCCACTTGTCAGGGAAGGTGCTGCAACAGCTCAGTGAGATGAGACCACTCGTCTAGAAGGCGGAAAAGCAGCAAGCGGCCTCAGGAAATGCACTCAGGCACGCCTCTCCTCGAGAAATCCAGACACACACTTCAGAAGGCGCACATATCCCACCGAAGGAGGACAGTACAGCAAGGATGAAGTTCCCGATGCAGGTGTAAGAAGTGACTGCAAGGCAGTCATTCCTGTGGGGGGAATGCTCTCAGACACAGACCGCATGAGGCATTTACGGCAGGTTTGAACTGACAAAAATTCAGCTCATACGTCACCTGCAAGGAACGCATGTGCTGCGCCACGTGTAGCACTCTTGGAATGGGGGAAAAAATCAGACCAAAGCGAGGCCCAACCCCTGAATGATCTGTGAGTCCAGTCACTGTTTAATGAGCACCTACTGTATGTTAGGCACGGCTGTAGCAACTGCAGACACAGAGGAACAGGAGGGACGGGGTCCCTGCTGCAGGTGCTGAGTGGCACGGGGTTAGAGGGTTTTCCCAAACAACCTCCATCATGACAGCAGCATCCGCTACAAGGAGGATGGCGCATATGATGAGGGCACTGATTCGAAAGGTCCGCGGGGAAGGGCCTCCTGCAGGGGTCCCATGACATTTAGCAAGGACCTGAATGAGGAAAAGAGCCAGCCGAGGGATATCAAAGGGAAGCAGAGTCTTTGGTTTTCAAGTAGCTATAATCCATACATGTAAGTTTATATATATGTACGTGCATGCATACATGTGCAGATACCATGCACATCCCAGGCATGCACGTGAACTTCCAGTACGAGACGACAGAGACTGGGTTGCCGCATATGCCTCACAGGTCGTGCGTTGTATAATTGGACTCCAGTGTGAATGGCAGCCCTGCGTCCCACCCACCCGAGTTGTGCAGTGCACAACCTACACCCCCAGTAGTACTGTGTCTGGATATAAACACAGAACCTGAGTTTACAGCCTCTTCTTTTTTCTCCTTGTCTTGTTTCTCTCTGCCTCCAACCCACTCTGCATATTAATGACATTAATTTTCTTTTTAACAATGGTCCCTAACAGATAAAGCAAAGGTCCCACTGACCAAAGAAAATCTGCCATAGGAAAAGCCAGCTTGAAGTGAGTCTTTTTACACCAGGGTCCAACATGTCAAAATCAACAATGAAAACAAATTTTTTTTTTAAGGTTTGATTCAGACGAACTACAGAGCTAACATTATTAAAATAAGTTTGCATCATATCACATCAGCAAAATGTAGGTGATAATTGCAACTACGGACTAATTCTTACAAAAAGAAAATGCAGGACAATGCCTTCTGCAATCAACACAATTTATACAGAGGCTAAAAATGTTGGTTTGTTAAATACAAATATTTAAAATGCAACTCTTGCTGTCATTTCTTCATCTAGGAGAATTCTGGAATCCTTAAAAATTGGACGTGGCCCCAGCCTCTACCAAGTCTCTGAGAAGCTCAGAGAAAAAGGCATATGGCTACGGTTTGCACTTATGAATTTATTTTATTAGAAAGAAATATAAAAATCTCTAAACAACCATGATGGAATTGGTTTAAAACGTCACCATGAATAGCTGCTAAATTATTGAAGTGCAGACTGTTTCTGGGTTTTAAGGATCGGTAGCAGTGACCTGTATCTTTCTCAGATGGCCCGTTCCGGGAGACCCATCTCAGTGTAGCACGCAGCTCCCTCAAGGCGCGTCCCCTCACCACACACTCCTATCCTGTCTGCGTTTCCCCATGTCCCCTCGTGTTACACTGGAGGGGACCTTGTCGCCCCTGCTTACTGCTAGCACGAGGACAGTGTCAGACAGAGTAAGCCTTCAGTCTGTACTCACTGAACGTGAATTTTTTAAAATTATTTTTTATTATGAAATACATTTTTTAGAATTAGCTTCAGCTGTATAACACAGTGCAATAGTTATACTTTTTACCCCTTGAAGTGACAACCCCCCTCCCCCAATCCGCCGCCCCACTTCCCCCCAATATCATACATATCTATTACAAATCCCTTGACTCCACTCCCACACTACACTCCATGTCCCGTGACTATATATATAAATATATTCACTT
>NW_017732598.1:351498-353034 GCF_001890085.2 Hipposideros armiger
TTACTATATTGCTTTTTTGGACTGAATTTTGTAAGTCTTGCTGCCAATCATGAGTCATTTCTTCAGAAATAATGACTAAGGTTGTGTTCCACTGTGTCCCCCACCCCCTTATTTTGTTTTAAACCAGTGATGATTCAAGCTCTGTAACCATCTAAAACTAGTGGCGACTCAGTGAGGGGGGGCCGCTATGTCGCCCCAAATGGTTATTATCATTAGCAGGTAGAGAAGATACACATGCGCTCCCTTCTGTGGTCTCTGGCTAGGATCCAACCCAGCAATATTTCTTTTGAACATCTTTGTTTTTACAAGCATGTGGGGCTATAGCGTTTTTCCCATAAGCGATTATACTCAGCATGATGTAATTCTTCATTTTCCCCCTTACTGCTGTTTCAAAAGTTATACGCTTAAAAAAAAACACCCAAAAAACATTCTGGAACGTGTTCAAAATCAAATGTCATAAAGTAAGAAACTTCTTAAGAGTTTCAATGGAAGAATTCTCCCTCTTTTCTAAAGAATAATTTTTTCAGGAACAACCCGCCTTATATTTGTTCCTGTAAATGTCTGAGGCCTGGATTAACCCTTGACTTCTGACTCCAAAACGTTGTCTTCCTACCGCACCGCCACTAGCCACGCCTGGCTACTAAGTACGCGAAACGTGGCTAGTGCAACCGAGAGACAGGATTTTAAATTTAACTTTACCTGAAATAGCACAGGTGGCCAGTGGTGTCCACACTGGCCAGCATATTACGAGAGCTCACTTCCACAAGGAGTGAGTGAGACCGTGAGATTTAGGCGTCCCTGGTCTGTGTGCTGGTCCTAACACTGCCCGTGGGTCGGACACCCAGCTGCCCTCTGCTCTCGGGTTCCCTCTCGAGCCCCTCTTCGCGTGCTCGCCCACGTCCCTTTTCAAGATCTCCCAACCCCTCTGCTTGGCTCCTCGCCCCAGGTGGAGCTCACAAACCAGGTGTCGCTGCCTTAATTCCTGTTGCTATCATTCAATAGCCTTCTCCAGTGTGTGCGGTAATTAGCGTGCGTGGGGTGCTGCAGTGAGAGCCGTGCAGCTCAGGGCTCCCTTCCAGCTGCTGAAACCCCGTGTGCGTGCACTTTTACAAACAGCTTCGCAACGAATAGTCTAGGCGCGTTCATCTTTTCACATGTGTGGCCAAATACACTGGAGAGAGACCTCCTGGCACGGACCTGTGCGTCCGAGAGCAAAGGTGTATACGCAGTTTGGGGGGTGTTGTCAAATTCCCTCTCAAGGGTTGTGCCATGTTTTATTCCCCAGAAATGTAAAGAGGGGTTTACCTCCTCACAGCCACGCCAACAGCGAATGTGTGAAACCTGCGATTTGTTATTAACCTTTCAGGAGACACGTGGTGACTCAGAATACTTTTAGGTTGCATTTCTCTTTTTAATGAGTAAAAGTTGGGCATATTTTTGTATAGTTAAGGTCCCTTTGCTTTCATTTTCTTTTTCTGACCCTTTTTCTATAAAGGAAATTGACTCCTTTCTTTCTCTGCTTTTAAAAACTCACCA
>NW_017732598.1:353433-392311 GCF_001890085.2 Hipposideros armiger
GAGATTTTGGATAGTGAGCTATTGAAATATATACACACATCTGTTGTTAAAATTTACAAAAACACATATTGCTTTGCAGAGTCCAAATTCCTGTTTTTCATAAGATATGACGGGGCTCTTCCCAGAGCATAAACGGCCTGACTAAACTGACTTGTTTATTCAGGAGCCCCCTGGGGAAGACACCACTAGCCGCCTATCCAAAACCCATTTCCCCTTTTCCTCATTGTTAAAAGAACCTTGATTTGGCTGGCAAGGACTCTCGCCTGACAGACACACACCCACTCCTCTTGCACCCAGCGGGAGCTGGGGCCCACTTTGCCTGGGATTTAGGAAGGTGGCTGGGATTCTGGAAACACTTTCCTCTCATTCTGAGTGTCGGCCTTTCCCCTCATTCTTCCTTCAGAGAAGGAAGAGGGTGTGGGGCGGGGGGACGCGGGGGGAGATGTCTGAACACCAAGGGCAAGAAAGTCACAGGTTTGGGCTGGGAGACAGGTGACAGGGAGCCAGCTTCAGACACTGGCCACAGTGAGGACACCAAGGCACCAGTCCTGGACGGTCCTCATCTGGACTAATTTTTTGTAAAATAATCCTCTTATCAGGTTAAATTACAGTAGTCCAGTTCCTACCACACAGCCAAACAATAGCTAATCACTACTCTTTTCTGGATATTTAATGTTATTAGTTGGAGACAGAAAATGCATATAGAAAGCTACACCATTTCCCACCATTTGGGCATAACACTCACCTGGGAGCATGGGATGATTTGGGCACCCTAGAGAAATACAGGCTATATTACGCATGCAAGAAATGAGATAAATCCCCTTTTTAGCAAGCACCCTTCCAGTAACCTCAGTCTTCTGAGGATGACAACACATTTCCCCAAAGCTTTGAGTCCCACGGATATTTACTGCGTGCCAAGAACTTTGCTGAGAGCGAAAGGAAGACGGAGCTCTTACCTTGACCTTGGAGAGGTTACACTATCTGTCCTAGGAGATAAACAATATGGTCAATGCTACAAGAGAGGTTTTGGACAGTGAGCTATTGAAATGCAAAGAAAGGAGTAATTATTCCTTCCACGAAGTCCTATGAATTAAGTATCAGGAACATCTTAGCTGGCCATGAATTAATGTCTTCCATTCAACAGGCACTCGCAGAATATTTTCTGAGTAGAATGAACATGCTGGCCCGCCCCTCCAGCCAGAACACTATGTGAGGCCCCTGGCACTGGAACGCTGTGTCATGAAGAACCACCATCAGCGCACTGGAGCAGAACGTGGCTGCCTGGCTGCCTCCCACTCAGTCTGTATCTGCGAGCCCTCCTGAGTCTCTTAGCGTAAACCCAGGTCCTCATTCCTTCTCCTCACACCGTACACAGTTTCTCCTTAGCATTTGCTACAAGTTAAAATTATGGGTTTGTTTTGTGCTTATTTTTTTATTAAAGTTTATTGGGGTGACAATGTTTAGTAGTGTTCCATAGGTTTCAGGTGTACAATTCTGTAAGACATCATCTATATATCGCACTGTGTGCTCACCACCCAGAGTCAGTTCTCCTTCCATCACCATGTATTTGACCCCTTCACCCTCATCTACCACCCCCTCCCCCCTTACCCTCTGGAGACCACTAAACTGTTGTCTGTGTCTATGGGTTTTTGTTTCTTTGCTTGTTTGTCCTGTTCCTTTATTGCTTTCCGTTTTATATCCCACATATGAGTGAAGTCAGATGGGTCTCGACTTTCTCTGTCTGACGTATTTCGCTTAGCGTATGATAATCACAAGATCCACCCATGCTGTCACAAGTGGCCGTGTTTCATCCTTTCTAACGGCCGAGTAATATTCCATTGTGTATATGTACCACATCTTCTTTGTGTTTATTTTTAATGTCCTTTATTTATTTATTTATTATTTTTATTTATTTATTTTTTATTTTTATTTTTTTTTAGCTGAGCCATCCTGCCACCTGTTGGCAGCTCAGCGGCCGCTCAGCTCAGGCCGGGCATCGAACTGCTGTTGCTCAGAGCTCACACTCTTGAGCGAGCTCGTAACCAACTGAGCCCCTTGGCCGGCCCTAATGTCCATTATTCTGAAGATATTGAAACCTTCACGAGGGAAGGGAATGGGGTCCTTTGGCTCACACTTTTCCCCAGTGCACAGCACATAGTAAGCGCTCAGTAACCATATATGAGACACATGAATGAGTTTCGGAGTTGCTGTGGGTGTGTGACAGTCATTTTTTAAAAATGTTATTTAGAATGCACCCCTTCTTTTGCACATGGAAGGTCTCTTTTGACATGGGGACCATTTTTGATAGGGACATGTCAAGGCGACCCAAAGGAGTTGGCATTCGTGAGACACCTGCTGAGTCATTTAAAGTGTAAGAGCTACTCATGTGCAGCAGAGCCCGCCTCCGAATGCATCTGCAGTCCCCACATTTGTATCAGGGAGGTGCCACAGGAGCCACCTCTTCTGTAATGACACTGCCATCCTGTCCTCCAGGAAAGTCATCAAGCACAGTGACTGCAGAGGGAGCAGCACCTGTCTCTGCACCGCTCGTGCAAGTGACTCTCATCAGTCACGACGCCGGGACACTGCCACCAACACTGCTACCAGCAAGAGCCTGATTCTCCTTTGGGAGAATTCTTCGCTCACTGTGGGCCACTCTCTGTTCAGAGGTCAGCCCTTTCTGGTTAAGAAAGTTCATAATGAGTTTCTTAGAGAAAAAAAAGTTAAAATTTCCCTCCTGTACTGGGTGGAACAGTGTCCCTCAAATACTTGTGCCTATGTAGAACCTCAGAAAGTGACCCTATTTGGATCCAGGGTCTTTACAGTTGTAATTGGTTAGGATGAAGTCACGCTGCATTAGCGTGGAGTCTTGTCCAGTGCCTGGCGTCCCTCAAGAAGGCCACGTGACCACACAGGGTTACAGACAACACAGGGAGGGCTCCATGTGACAACCACAGCAGAGCCTTGAGTGATGCTGCCAGGCCAATGAATACTAGGGATTCCTGGCAACACCGGATGAGGAGGAAGCAGAAAGGACCCCCGGAGCCTTCCGCCAGCTGCCAACGCCTTGATTCCAGACTTGCAGCCACAGAACCATGCAGGGAGCTTCCTGGCATTTGAACTCTCCCAGTGTGCGGCAATTTGTTATGGTAAATGAAGTCAGGAAATTAATACACCATCTTTCCTGTATTCCCCTGGGGGAGTCAGCACTCCCCCAGTCCCACCCTTGGTTCAGGTGGGGCTAATGCCACCCCCACGCTCTCGGGGTGGTCACAGAACCGCCTGGCCAGCCAGCATTGACTGTGATGGGGTAAGGAAGACGGCTGTGACCCAGTGTGGGCCCACGAGAGAGTGTGGGTCCCAGAAAGTCTGTGGGCCCTCCTGGGGGAGTCGCTCTCCCCTCAGACTCGGGGATGAAGATGTTTTACCATGAGGGAGGCGGGTGCTGGCAGGACCACACGTGCTGCTGCAGGATGACGGCACTACAGAAGGACGGTGCAGAGGAGACTGAAGCCCTGCTTCTGTGACATCCCCTGAGATCGTCATTGAGGCTCTGCCTAAAACCAGGGCCGCCCCTTCATTTTTGGTTGCACGAGCCGACAGGACCCTTTATAGACAATCCCCCTCAACATGCGTTTTCTGTTACTTACAAGCAAGAGAATCCTAAATATAGCTCTGTTTGGCTAGGGCTGCACTACACTATGCTTTCTTTACTTCATCTGCGGTTGACTCCTACCCCACATGAATGTAAAACGCAAGTCCATGGCCTTTGGTTTCAGAGATGGCAAGTTATCCTTAGAGAACTGATAGTCACACTGCATTAGCATGCAGCCACGTCCAGTGCCTGGCGTTCCTGTAAGAAGCCATGTGAACACGCAGGGTAACAGAATTCAGCCCATGGCTCAGGTGTTTTTAATAAAAACTGCTTTATATGGGAGGTTATTTAGGGCTAATTTATTTCTGGGGAGAGGGCTAATTTTTGTTTTCCCCTATTTGACTATATACTGCACTATCTGACCAAAATGAACCTAGGATAATAAAAGTGTTATAAATTTAAGACAAGTCGGGCAAATTAGTTTCATTTTCAAAGGCCGCCCTAAGAGCTTGGTAGTAATTTCTGGAGAACTGTGTTAAGGAGGATTCTGAGTCCACAACAGCTCGGGAAAAGTGTGCTCGGTCAGTTACTGATGCCTGTTACGTCCCAAGGGGATGGGTGCCAGCACAGACACGGTCCCTGGCTGGGAGAAACCAACAGCCAAGATGCTCAAGATTCTGTTCTTCAGCCCCCACAAACATCATTCTGAAGCTCATTTTCAACAACCACACATTTCGGGAGCTTATCTGAGCCACCGCCCTTGGCAGGAATAGCTGTCAATCACCTTCACACCAACAGGACCCCGGCAGGCTCTCCACTTCTTTCCACAGGAGCGCTGCCCAGCTCCAAACCAGCTCTGCAGCAGACACAGCGCGGTTTGGTTTCCATGGCACAGCCTCATCGGGGCCGATCAAATACGTAAAGAAAGCAGCGGGGGCTATCCGAGCCACCAGGCAGCCACAAGCACCCCAAGGAGGCTGATTCTTTGCCGTTTGGTGTGCGCTGTGTCACCAATCTCAGGGTCTGCGGCACAGTCACCAAGGCACATAATTAGCCCTGCTGCTCAGGCTCTGTCGGGTGTCCGTCCCCCCCCCCACCACACCCCACGGGCCTCACTCTAAAACCTGTCTCCAGCTGAACTGACACAAAGTAGCTGTCCCCACAGCACCTTATCAGCACTGACATGACCCCAGCATTAACCTGGGACCCTGGGAGACATTGCAGGAATGCTACTATGTTGCAGTATTTAATCGTTACTTAATGGTGCTCGAGGCAGTTTTTTTGGTACACAGTCTTTATTCAGTTAAGAAAATTCCTATCCCTTTCTTCACCTAACAGTTTGAGCTACTGGTACATTCACTTTAAAAATCAAACGGTCTTATGTTTTATGAGGCATCTTATTTAGACATTTGTGAGGCATCCATTGAAACGATCGTGTTTGTTCATCTGTTCTGCTCATCAATTACACGGATCCTGTGGTCCTTGTCCAGGGGAGGTTATGCCGCCCAGGGACAGTTTGCAATTTGTGGACGTAGTTTTGATTGTCATACCTGAGTGGGGGAGGGTGCAATATCAGATAATGGGGTGGAGACCAGGGAAGCTCGTAAACGTCCCCCAGGGCACAGGAAAACATCCCCCACCCTTGGGAAAACGCACAGTGATCTCTTCCAAGATGCTGACAGTGCCGACATGGACACACCCGTGCGATGTGGACACACACACGATGGACAGATTTCCTAGGTCCTGATGTCCTTATGTGGGGTTCCTAATGAGCTAGATTCCTACATAAACTCTACTTGGTCACATTTTTAATGCACTGCTGGATTTGAATTTACTAATATTCTATGTAGGATTTTTACGCCTGTGTTCGTAAGTGATGTGACATACACTTTTCTTTGTTTTTGGACTATAGTCAAATTTTGTCATCAGGGTAAAGCTATACTCAGGATAGTTGGGGATCTTTCCTCTTTTAAAATTTATCTTTTAACTAACATGCGGTAAAATTCCCTCTTTTGGTGTATGTTTCTATGAATTTTGACAAATGCATAGAGTTGTGTGACTACCACAAAGTAAAAATACAGACAGGGCTATCACCGTCCCAACTCCAAAATAATTCCCTTCACCCGTTCCTTCATGGTCAAGTCCCCCCTCAACTTTATTTTGTTTTTTTACAATATTTTTTTATTACAAAAGCAATTCATAGTCATTGCAACTAATCAAACTCTACAGCGATGTTAAGAAATGCTTTTCTACTTCTAATTCCCGCCCTGTACTGACACTAATGTTTACATTTAAGAGAATATTTACATATTTGGGGTTAGGAAACATCCTATGCTAGAGACAAAAAAGGAACATCCATACAATTTAAACATTTATGTCGGTGAAACTCAGCATGAACAAAACCAAAAGAGACATACATTGTGCGGTATCAGTGCAGAGAAATGTCACCTAGCCACAACAGGACGAGGGCACCTACAAATGGATAAGGTAAAGACAAACAACGTGATATAAAAAAATTAGCCATGTTTATTTTGTTCTTTAGGTTCTATGTGTAAGTGAAATCATACAACATTTGTCTTTCTCTGACTTATTTCACTTAGCATAATACTCTCCAGGTCCATCCATGTTGTCGAAATGATTATAATAAGATTTCAATTTTTTTATGGGTAATAGTCTATTGTATATATGAACCACCTCTTCTTTATCCAATCATCTACTGATGGATGCTTAGGTTGCTTTCATATTAGTGGCTATCGTATAAAACAAAACAGAAACCAACTCATAGAACAATGTGATGGTTGTCAGATGGCAGAGGGTTGGAGGGCTGGGTGAAAAACGGGGTTGGCATTAAGAAGGACACATTGGCAGTTATAAACAGTCATGGGGATGCAAAGTACAGCATAAGGAATATAGTCAATAGCATTGTAATAACTGTGTGTGGTACCAGGTGGGGACTAGGCTGGTCAGGGGGATCCCTTCGTAAGTTATATAAATGTGTAACCACTAGGCTATACTCCTGAAACGACTGTAAAATAATACTGAATGTCACCTATACTTGAAAAGTAAAATAATAAGAAAATTAGCAACGGATTTCAACAGGCAAGTCACAGAAGAGGCCAGGAACCATCTGAAAAGTGCTTCCCTTCATTAGTAGTCAAGTACATGCAAAATAAAACCCCAAAGATAACACTTTACTGCATCAGATTAGCAAGAAACAGGCTGGCATCAAGGTCTGGGGAGGTTGGTGGTAATGGCTGCTTTTACAAAATGTTGTCAGACAAATGAACTGCTTTGGCTTTCTGAAAATTAATCTGGTATGTCTGTCATAAAAAATTCATATATTGTTCGACCCATACACCTCACTGGGGAATCCAGCTTCAGAAATAAAAGCAGAAGTCTGTAAGTATGTATGCAGAATCATTCATACTGACAAAAATATTGGGACGGAACCATCCATTCTGGTTGAATCAATTATGGTAAAACTCTTCTGTTGATGATTACGCAAATATTTAAAAAGGAAAGAATTCAATCTGTCAGTATTGATCTGGAAGAATATACCGGACCTATTTTTAAGAAAAAACAATAAGTAAACCCAAGATTAAAAAAAAAAAATGAGCACACATACACTCATTTAGACAGCCGTGGCTGACACTTTAAGTGTGAAATGCTATCGTTTGATAATTTCCTTCCTTTCTTCTTCCTCTGCAGATGAGAGCCGAGCCAAAGGAGGGAATTAGCCACAGCAGAGAAGACTGGCTGCCTTGCAAGTCTTCCCACTGGTGACAATGACTGTCCCTGTACTGCCTTGTCACAGAAAGCATTCTCTCCTCTGTAACATTCAGTGACATTCTCATTAAGGGCTCTGATTCTTCTAGAGTTAGGCTGGCAAGTGGGATTTGTTTCAAGAGCTGAATTTGGTGGGCTGGTGCTGTCTGCCTGGACCATTTCAGGGCTGGTTGGGGCAGTGTGATGACCCACTGTCAGTGTCTGCCACCGGCTGGGGTGGGGGACTGGTGATGAGAGCCAGCATACTGCCAGCCGACTTCTAGATGCCATTCAAGCAGACCTCCTGGGACAGTAAACGGAAACACAGTGAGTCCATCAGGGCAGGCAGCCAGGGTACTAATGTGCCCGGGTACTTACGAGACGTTTTCATCAATACGTACTAACGACCAACATTATTTACGGTAATATACATTGGCTTGAAATAGAACTATGTCACCACTTGTGACAAGGAAAGGCCATTGCATCCTAATTTTTTTTTAAATATATTTATTTCCAATCAGAGCAATTTTGGGCATGAAATTTAATTCATTAAAGCCAAACAAAACAGATCATAAGTGTGAAATTCCTTCAATTGAAAACAGCCTCCTGGGCTGGTCTCCTGGGCAGCTCGGGCTGAGAAAATATTTGATGTTTTTAGGAAATAACATAAAATGTTTCTAGCCTTTTTTTTTTAAAAATCATCTCTGCAAAACTGTATCACTTTCTAAGAGTATTGTATTTGTTGGCTATTAGTGGCAGCTGAATGATGACAATGACAGGAATCTGAAACCATCTCTACATAGGAGATGGTTTACTTCCCAAGAAGCTACTTGTAGGTCTTTTTCTGTCTAAGAGGCGTCGATGACAAAATGTCCACAAGTAGGCATTCCACTGTGTTTTCACGAAGCTTCCCAAGAAAGCTACAGTTTTCTCCTGAATTCCTACCAGGAACAGAGGTGCTGAACACTAAGGCTGACTCCCCACTAAAACACCCCAAGTTTCTCCCAGGACGCCATCTTTCCCTTGCCTTGCCCTGAGTTTAGCCAACAAAGGCCTTTTCTGCTCTCACACGGTACACTCTGTACCCGTCAGCGTTCCTCCTGCTTTCTAACGACTCATCTCATACATATGCGAAGAACTCTTCACTTTGAAACTACCATGCAGTTTTAAAGAAAGAGTATTGCTGTATAAGTGGAATGTTGGTGTATATGGGTGACTATTTCATTCACCCATTACGAGTATACATTTCAATGATCTTAAACTTACCAAACGGTACGGCCACCATCATGGATCAAGTTGAGGACATTTTCCTCGTCCTGGTAAGATCTGTCAATTCCAGTTCCCGTTCGTGTCCATCCGTGCCCTGGGCCTGTGCCAAGCTACACACCCACCTCCGTGTCTGCAGATCTGCGTTTCCTGGGCGGTCACAGAAACGGAAGCACTCAGCGTTGGTCTCTGGGGTCTGGCTCCTTTCACTCGGGATCGTGGCTGGAGGCCCATCGTGTGGGAGCAGACGCCGCTGTCCGCTGCCCTTCAGTGCTGACCAGGGTCCCGCTGTCGGCACACAACATGCCGAGCAGAGACGTGAGTTTGCACAGACGGCGGTGCCCCCGAGTGTGCAGCTACCGTGATCACGGCGCCAAGGACCTCCGCCTGCAGCTGTCTGTGTGGGTACACGACTCCGCTTCTCTAGGGAGCACCCCCGGCACGAAGCCGCTGGGTCCCCTGATGAGTTTACGTCTAACATTATAAAAAACTGACAAAGCTTTCCCAGTCGCCGCACCGTCTTCCGTCCCCACCAGCAAGTAGGACGGTCCCTGTTCGCCCCACGCGGGCACGGCGGGTTCGTGCTTGTCAATCTCGCCTCTTGTTCCATCATCACAGGAGCTGGTACAGTCCAGCTGAATTTCATCTAATTGACACGATGGGCTCACTGTCGTTTGAAAAACACTTTGGAAGAGCAGATGATTAATGCACAAGCCGGTGGTCAACAGTAGTGACTACACATCCACTGACAGCTTAGTCACGCCCCTTCTTTTGACGGGTAAGTTTTCTCTATTTGACGAAGTCGATACGTAGAAGTGATTCTGTCGTGCTTCTGTATACGGGGGCTGCGCCTGGGGCCTCAGCTGCCACTCACTGAACACGTCCAGGGATGGGCGCCCACCAAGGTCATTCCTGCTTTATGGTGTGTGGTCTACAAAGACCCACGTGACGTGGCTTTCACTGTCTCTGGTCTACAGAATCGAAGACTCATGTTTGGGGGAGTTAGGAGGTTCCCTGCAGCCGCACAGGTGGTGAGCGGACACACAAAGCCTTGCTTTTTCTGTCATGAAGTCTGAGAGGAGGGGTGATGGCTGGCCACCACTTTGAGGAACTGGCTGCTATGTGCATGCCCAGCACGGCAGGGCCCCTGAAACTGGAAGCACGAAGGCAGCCCCCTCTCCAGGCAGACCCCTGATGATCGCTGTCTGAACTGGCTGGAAACGGCGGTCAGCTGCCCGTAACTGAAACCAGAGGAATGATTCTTTTTACTCGAAGAGCAGCAGGCCAGAAGCGGCGCTCCAGGGCTCACAGCACAGCCCCTGTCTTCATGCCCCACCATTTTCAGTGCGCAGCCATCGTCCTGACTGCGTCAGGGTCGCAACATGGCTGCACCTCCTCCCTCCATCAATCATTCGAGAAGGGCGATGATGAAAAAGAAAACAGCAAGGAGAAAGGAGGTTGCCTCCGTGGGCCGAAAAGCACCACCTCTGCAGAAACCCCCTGGGAGCTGTTTCTATGGCCACACCTAGGAGCACAGGGAGATCGGAAATGCAGTTTGATGGCTGAGATGGTGTGTCCCCTGCACAAAGGCAGGATTCTGTCATAAGAAGGAGGGTGGCGGGGGTGGGGAAGCCTATTTGCAGTGGTGCCACATCAGTGTCTCAGTCCCCTTCAGGCTCCAGTGGCCCAAAACTGATCTGAGAAAGGTCTATCATTGTGCTGAGATGCCAAATATAGTCCCTCTCCCACCATGTGTCAAATTGTTAAAATACTGGAAGGAGCATTTACTGAGATGACGTTCTAAATCACCATCATCACCATCACCATCACCATCATCATCATCACTACCACCACCACAACAGTAATAACAGCAGCTGACATATTGCACTTACTCTGGGCCAGGCACTCTTCTAAGTCTGTTACATATCCTAATCAAGGATAAATCCCACAACAATCAAATGAGGGAAGTACTATTACCATCACCATTTGTCAAATGGGGAAACTGAGGCACTCAGAGGTGAAGCAATTTTCCCAAAGTCACACAGTTAGGAAGCGGCAGAAGTGGGAGGAATGGTTCACATGTGTGTGGTGTGGCTCCAACATGTGTGTTTCATTCATTCCATCCACTGGCTGTCACAGGCAGAAGGTGTTGTCTAGTTTAGAGACCTATATCCTCCAAAGAGCTGAATGACCTTGGGCAAGTAACTCGCCTCTCGCTGAAGCACAATTTGCTCATGAGAAATGAGGGTGACGAAGCAAACTTCAAAGAATGTTTCTGAGGAATCCATAAGACCCCGTATGCGAAACACGCAGGCTTCAACCATCTTTGCATAACCAGTGCTCACATATACTTTTGCAGAAATGTTTATCATCTGTCTGGAACTGAGTCCCAATTAGGTTAACAACAGGCCATGCGGATGGTAAGAGATGGGGAGACAGAGAAAGCACAGGAGGTAGACTCCCAAGGTACGGCAAAGTGTAATAGGCCATCACTGCTTCTCTTGTTCAGAATATGACGCCCAATATTACAGAAGCATCCACTGCTTGTAGTTTGATTCTGGTCATTTTGACTCACTGTGCCTTCCAGTGTTTGTAACAAAAGAGTTAAAATCAGAGTGTACTTTTTTCTTAAATTCTGCATTTCTGGGAGTAAGTGAATCTTGTAAATTTCCTACACGAGGAAGAGAAAATAGATCTTAGGGCACAGCAATGCAATAGGCATTAAGGTTCTGATTTTACTTCAAGGGGCATTTCCACTGTCACTGCTGTATTAACAGATTTTTCAGATACTGAGTCCCACTGAGCTGACCCCAAACACTGTTTCCCATCTTCTCCTGGCTCCTATCGCTCAGCATTTTCAATCCTTTCTGGGATTAACAGAAATTTCTGGACGGGTCATTTAAGCTTCAATAAAATTGTACACATCATAATCTAGTTGTCACCACCCTGATAAACAGAAACACTAAATCCATAAAGGGGAGGTTGACTACAGGGACAAAAACAAAACCAAAGCACCCAAAAAAGAGATAACCAACCAAGGAGAGGCCAAATGTGATATAATCAGGGGATAAGAAATGTTTCTTTTATGTGCATTTATAAGTCTGTTTTTAAGATGGATAACTTTTCAGTCCTCTAAATTGGATCACTCGGTATCCAGGTGTGCATTACAAATATGTCACAACACAACAGCACCTTATAAACAGCTGAAGGCATGAGGTTTCGGATTTGCATTTCTCTGTGTTGCCACTCTGTGGTTAATGCGACGCTTTCAAGAATTCTTAATATGTGTTATTACTTGCATGAGGAATTCTAATGCCTATATATGGTAGAGAGGATTGAAACAGAAACTCTGATTTTTATTCACTTTTTTAGCCCTAGGACAAGAGTCTAGCGTTCATTGGTAGAAAGGAAATTGCACATTGCATTTCTCCTTCCAACTCAGTTCCGAGTTTAGACTGCACAGGAGAATCTGATTGACAGGTCCCTAATCTGAAACATATCAGCCGCGCTCGGTCATTCTCCATGTACATTCACATAAGTCATGGAGGCTGATATGAAACAACATTTGGCTTAAGGAGGATTTATGCTTTTTATGTAAATGCACAACTTGTACATTTTCTCAAGGGAAAAGCTGTTATTTTTCATCACTTAGTCCTTATGCATAAGAAAGCACTTGATGAGAGAAAGGAATTCATGTCGCTACTGAGACGAAGGGGACAGGAGGGAAAATGGCTTCCACAGATGCTGGGACATTCTCAGAATTTGGCCTGGTGTGGCTGCAGAAGTGTCCCTGAGAGCGCCGCCACTTAGCCGCACCCAGCAGTCCACATTCACCAAAACCCAACGTCTCTTGAGTTGGTCTGACCAAGTCTTGGGGATCCTGCCCAGAACGCCACTGTAAGGACTAAGAAGTGGTTAGCTAGGCTGGCTCTGTCACTGGGGGGCACAGCCGCCACTCCTGGAAAACGCCCTGGCGGCTGAGAGCAGAAGGGAGCTAACGGATGGGTTTTGCTACACCATTATCGTCAGTGATGAAGAAACAGGAACCAGGCTGGGGTCCCGGGAGGGCTTCCTGGACAACCCCAAGCAGGAGGGTCACCACGGAGCTGCTGCCCTGGCAACATGAGGTGTCCTGTGATTCAGGTCACCTCCCTCCCCCCGGCGGCCCCCCGGACACACGCCCGGGAGGTTCTGCCTCCCTCAGGACTGCTGGACCCAGAACACGGCTGGTCCTGCTATGTCCACACCAGCAAAACGCTGCTGCGTGCACGTTGCGTGTCCCCCGTCGAGCTCAGCTCTGAGGTTAGACTATGCGCTCAAGAACCTGACCCTTAGGTCCCCAGTTGGCAGATCCTGGCTGCAGGGAGCCTAGGACATAGTTTTTAGCTTTTCCATCCTTGCAGCTCTGGAAAGATGCTGCACAGATGCTGACTGGGCCAGTGTATCATTCCAACCCCACTGGGGTGTAAGCCCAGTTCTCACTGAGCTGTGGAATGTGCTAGATCCCACTCGGCCCGGCTCTGTCCTCTGAAAAACAGTGATAAAAGTCACCTTGCTCATTGCGTTGGCGGAGGATTAAATAACTCCATCAAGTCCCTGAACACCTGCAAACGCACAGTGAATGTTGGTTCCCCTTGAGTCTCTGGTCCTTCTCAGTGGCAGCCTATGGGGCACAAACACGCAGGAAGGGAAACGTGGGGGAGCTGGGTGGGAAAACTGCTTGGCAGGAGGCAGGCTCACCTTTGAGCCAATGAGACTGAACATCTGGATCCTAGTCTGGCTTCAGGTGCCCATTCGGTGGAGGGAGCCTGGCCGGGACGAAATGTGGCTGCCGGTCAGGGAAGGCCCCAGCCAGCCCGGGAGCTCCGGCTTCTGCTCCTCCGAGCTGAGCTGGGAGCCCCCGAGGTAGGGGACCAGGATGTGACAGTGAGGGGGACGCTCACCCCCCCCCACCCTGGAGACCTCACAACTGCCCTGAGCAGAAGCTACGTCCGCATCCCTATTCAGGGGCTCACTGAACAGCCCCCCAGCTGCGCCCGGAGCCCCCGAGCCCCCCGAGCCGCGCACTGCCCCGTTCGACCTGCGCATGCGCACCCTCCTAAGTCCGCCCTTTGGCTTCAGGGTTTCCGGAGAGCCGGCTTCCTTCCTGTTTACCTCTCAGGGGGCAGAAGGGCAGAGACACGTGTGTGGGGTCGGGGCTGAGTGTCTGAGCACCCAGCTGCTGGGAGCGCCTCTGGGCTCCTCCAAAGCCAGGCACGCGGGGTGCCTCTGGGCCTTTGGGTTCCAAACTGGGGGTTCTACTTTACACAGCAGACCCACGCGCGCTCTGGCCACACCTCACCACCTCTGTGACGCCCACTGTGGTGCAAGCCGTCACCCCTCCCTCCTGGGTCACAACAGCCTCACTGCTCATCCTGCTCCCACCTGCGAGCCTACAGTTTCTTGTTCATGCAGCCGCCAGAAATGGCTCCGGTCGTGCCCCTCCCGCGGCAGAAACCAACCCTGGCTCCTCAGATCTCTCTGGACAGAAGCCTGTCTGCCCGCCTGCCGGGCCTCATGCGTCTGGGCCTTGGCTGTTTCCCTGACTCATCTCCAGTCCTTCTCTTAGGTTTAAAGGAGGGAACGGTGGTCAAGCTCACGGGTCGAAAAGCCCTTCGGACAATTCCATTGTTGGAGAAGAGACGGGGTAACAGGGACCCCAACACATGCTGGGAGCGTGAATTGGCACAAGCGCTCGGAGAAAAGTGTCTGCCAGTCAGTCAGTCCTGAGGCTGAGCCGACCTGCACCGTCCAGCACAGAAGCCCCACTCCGGGCACAGGCCCTTAGGAATGAACGCTGTGTCCCATGCAGTGACGTTCAGAGGACTGCTGTTGCTAAGAGTCCCAAACTGCAAAGACCCCACCTGCCCGCCAGCAGAGTGGGTAAGTCAGGTGCGGTGCACACACACAACAGATGCTGCACAGCACACTCCACGCGCAGTGACACAGTTTGGAGCTCACAGATGTGATTTGGGGACAGGAAGCCAGCACGAAAGAGTCTGTGCTGCGTGCCTCCATGCTGGGGACATCCGTAAGAGGGGGCGCTGGTTTATGGGGAGGGAGTCAGTCATCAGCCTCCCCGGGCAGAGGCAGACTGGCACAGAGGGTTGGGAGCACAGCTGGTTCCGAACTCAGGTCTCGGGTGGGTCCTGACTCCAAGCACACGTGGCATTTCATCACGATGTACCCATAAGACCTTCGTGCTTCTGTTGTATACGCTCAAACTCACTCATTCACAAAACATCCTTATGTCCCCAAGGAGGTGTGACTGGGAGTACACTGTTAAGGGGAACAGGTAACTGAGGCAGGATGTCTGAGCCGCTCGTGTAGACAGAACTGGCTCGCTCATCAGCTCTGTGTTGCGTGCTACGTGGAATCTGCTTGGAATGTTTTTTGTTTTTTTTTATTGCAATCCTCAGTGGAATCGCTGTTGCAACAGCTTCTGGCCACTATTTCCTCATTGCAAATCCCCAGGTTTTATTCCTGGTACAGGATTAAAAATAGGCCCAAAGCTATAGGATTCACACGTCCCTTGTGGGGTTTCCCTCCTACAAACATCACTGCAGATGGAAGCAGTATTTGGGGCTCTGGGAATTACCAAACAAATGGGAGTTAGGATTAAACACCCCAAAATGAAAACGCGCAAACTTCATAAGTTTACGTAGGGAAGTACATTTTCTTTTCCTTCGGGGATTCTGAAAAGCAGTTAAGAGAGCTTCGGTTTCGGCCAAATGTGCCCCTCTGGTAACAGCCAAATTCCTCTAAGAATAAGGCCAATATCCTGTTTTCATTTATGGCGGAGCCATATTTATAACATCAACCTGGTGCCCCCCTTTTCTCCTAAGTGTCTCTCCCCCATCCAAGCATAAGCTACTACCATATTTCTCCATGTATAAGACGTACCTTAATTTTGGGGCCCAGAATTTGAAAAAAAATTATTACATTAAGTTATTGAACTCAAGTTTTAGTCATCATAAAATTCATACAACTCCTCATCACTTGCGGGAAATGCAAGTAAAAAACCTACAACCACTGTATAAAGACGCACACAGTTTTTAGACCCCAAATTTTTCAAAAAAGGGTGCATCTTATACATGGGGAAATGTGGTATATCCTGTCCTTAGCACTCAGTATCAGGGCGGATGCAGAACATTTCCCAGGCTCTGACAATTTTAAATGTGTGGTAGATTATTCTGTCATTTCAGAACAGGTACCGCTGTCCCGTAGGGTTATGCTGTCCTGACTACTGTCCCCAGGCTTGGTCATGTGACTTGCTTTAACCCACGAAAGGTGAGCAGAAGTGACATATGACACTTCTGGGCAGATGTTTAACTTATTCTGTGGTTCTCACATCTCTCTGTCTCCTCTTCCCCAAGACAAACACGTCCTTGACAGCAGCAGCTCTTGTGGTCTTTCCACAGAATAAAAAAAGAAAGAGACACGCAGAGAGAAGAAAGCACGCTTCCGCTGTCACGAGCCTCTGTGTCTTCAGGCTCGTGTGCTGCCTAAGCTGATTTAAACAAAACCTAGTTACCACGGGAAACAGAAAGGGCTCACGTGCAGAGAAGACGTGACGGATTCCGGAGTGTCCGTGATAATATATGAGTAAGGCTTATTAAGATGGGTGAGGCGGTTATTTGAAAGGAAAGCCAGGATGGAGGAGAGAGTGTGGGTGTCTGAACAAAGCGGCCAGGTCTACCTCCCTGAGTCTCAGGAAGAGCGTGCCAGAGGCCATGAAGAGCTTTAGGAGATGACGAGGCAGAGACACTGACTCACTCCTTGTACAGAAGCGAGGAGCCAGAGAGGCAACGCCTGTGGTGACGAGGCCCCGCAGGGCTGACGGGGCAGGGTGGCGTTTCCCAGGTGCGGGGATGTGAGAGCAGGAAGAACCTCTCCTGTGTCCCGCAGAAGCGGGGAAGGTCCAAGAGGCCGTCAGACTTGGGGGCGGCTTGTAGAGGAAAAGATTCATGGTGCAGAGGAAGCCTGCAGAGACCAGACCCACAGCGGAGCCCAGGCAGATCCAAGACGTCTCGGGGACACCAGACAGCCCCTCTGAACCCTTGACAAGTCTGAGTCCCTCAGTACCTGGAAACAATTTCACAAAGAGGCTGGAAGTCTGGACTGGCGGGTGGGGGCGTGAAGGCGCCTGAGGGGACTGGACGGAAGTGTTTAAGCCAAGAGATGGACGTTTGGAATGGAAATGAAGACCCGCGGACACAACACGACTCCCGTGGAATTTCGGGTTGGGGTTTGTCTGCATCCATCACTTGTATTTACAGTTACCTGTGAGGTCTCCATCCTGCCGGGCCCTGATTAGTGACTGTATAGATTCAGCGTCTATTAGGAAACATAGTCTTTGGAGCTGAAAAAAGAGAATTTAATCCAGGGGACTGGTTTAGAAGATGTTGGGTGTTCACTTAAGACACAAAATCATGTGCACTCCCCTATCTATGTGTACATATACGATACATTTCTGTCAACACTTCAGAAGGTACTGGAAGAGCTGAAATCTAGAGGCAGTGCTGGTGACGCAACCCGGTGACCAGGGACCACAGGAAGGGAGCTGACGTCTCTAGGACGGAGGCAACAATGGGGGGGTGGTCTTACCAGGTCCATAAATTCAAGCCGCCTGACAGAGCCCGTCTGGTGGGAGGTGGAGCTGCGAGGGGGCACGGGCACCGTGCTCTGAGACGCTGCCCAAAGCAGAGAGAGAAAGAGGACCAGACAGCCTGGGCCCTCCCCTCCGCCTGCTCTCTTGTCTCCCATTGGCCAAACCTTACCAGCAGCCAGTGGGCAGGGGAGCCTGGCAGAGGGCATCTGCAGGGACCAGGTCCTCGCACTGGGAGCAGAGAAGGGCAGCGAGGAGAAGGGATTCTGAGCGCTGCCTGGCAGAGGCTCCTGCTTCTACACCTGCCCAGACCATCCTCTGTGCAGCCGCTCTCTGTGTGAGCTCCACGCACAGGAGTTATATGACCCCGGACTGAAGAATCCCAAGACTCTGCTTTTTCCCAGCGGTGGGACCTCGGGCGAGTCCCCAAACAGTCCCCACATCCTGGGAGGTACAAGCTAGGACTCAGAAAGTTGGGAGTTAGAGGGGAAGTCCTCTGAACACCCACCAGTTGCTCTTCCGAGCCACTGTGGTGCGTCCAGTGCCGGGCTGGGCCGAGGGCTCTGCAGACACTGGATTCATATGTCCAGTCCTGCTCCCTGCACCAGCGTCTCCCAAGGGCACCCCCTGAACCTTCCTGCACACGCAAATCTCCACCTCGGTGCCCGCTTCCCGGGGACCCCGCCTAAGGCAAGTGCCTCCCCCGCTGCCTCCCGCCCCCCACTGTATGCCCGTTCCTACTGCACAGCCCTAGTGTCTGAACCATTAAGCCCCATTGTGATGTCATCAAGAACTGCTTCACATGCTCCGGATCTGATGACACACGTGGGAAGATCAAAGCAGCGTGGAGTACGGTTACCATTCTGAGCACTGGACACTCGGGCATCCTCCGGTGTCCTCTCTGGTCCCCGTCCTCGGCCTCACTCCCTCTCACTCCCTTCCCCGCTTATGCATCCGTCTTCCTTCCCCTTTCCCAATTGCAGTGAGCATGTTTAAAGGTATTTTTATCTCCATAAGTAGTCTGCCCTGTCAGCATGCAGCCGGCACGATCTCCTGGGAACTTAGGTTTTTATTAAGTTGACTTAAATGCATTCCTTCTTGAAAGGAAGCTTTGTGGCACCCCTGTTAAGTGAAAACTGGTGGCGTTTGCCATAAATAGAGGGCAGCCATCAACAGAACCCGGAAGAAACTAAAGCAACGTTATTAATCCTAAGTGTGCACCGGTGCCACCCATGGCCGCCCCTGGCATGCACGTCACTGTGAAAAATGACACAAGCAAATATTAGGATTTAAAGCCATCCTGGTATCAGACAGAGCTTCTCCGGAAGGTAATCCAAATGTTGAACATGAATTAAAAAGAGGCCCGCTTTCTTCCCACGTGACTCACTGCTGTTTCTAGCTAAGTCTGTCTATTGTGTACATTAGCTCACGCCCTTTGGGGGGCACTGCGCTGGGCTGAGCTTTCCCAGATATAAAGTCTGGGGACACGCAAACAGCCCCATGATCACGGGACCTTGGCTCTGTGCTGTCTCTGCCACTCACGACGGGCTATGTGAGGTGGTCTGCCCATCGGGACGCCACGCCCCTGAATTGTAATCACCTAGAAGCTTTTTCTGGCCTCCAGCAAACCATGAGCTCTGTGAAGACAAGCGTCTTATCTCTCTTACTTCTCTCTCCCTTCAGGACAGATAGCAATGAGGGAAGGTCCATGGGACCTCCGGTGTCATGCTTGGCACTTTGTAGGTGCTCGATAGTCATGTCGGATCAATGACAGAAGAAAAGGTGCTGGGAGTGTCTGTGCCAGGCTCTGATGGGCACGTGTGTGCCACTCTCCATTCGTCCCAGTTACATGCAGGGTTCGCCATGGGCATTCAAGGTGAGCCCACCCAGGCTTCGTCCAGTTAAGGAACTTCTCAAAGGCACAGCAATCCATGGCGAAGTGTACTGTAACTCTCACTGTGAAACACCTCAGGCCACAGGACAAGCAGAGGGAAAGATGCAATGAACACTGGCTCATCCTGCTCTGGGTTGAAACGCTGTCTGTTGCTTTGTCGCACGGGCGCCATCTAACCTTGAAAGGCTGCAGTATTTTGATGTACTGGAGCATGTTACTAATCTACACTATGCGTACTGCTCCAGGCTGAATGTGTGTGTCCCCCCAATTCTCACGTTGAGACCCTACCTCTCAAGGTGATGGTGCCAGGAGATGAGGTCTCTGGAAGGTGAGCAGGTCAAGAGGTGCCCCCAGGAAGGGGATTGGTGCCCTAGTAAAAGGCACCCCGAGAGCTCTCTAGCCCATCCCACCATGTGACGTCACCATAAGGAGGTGGTCGTCTGCAACCCGGAGTGGCTCTCACGGGGACGCGACTGGGCTGGCAGCCTGGTTTCAGATTCCTCAGCGTCTAGAGCTCTGAGAACTAAATTTCTCATGTTCATAAGCCTCCTGTCTGTGGTACTTTGCTACCAGCTGCACCCCAAACTGACTAAGATGCCCTCTGACACAGTGCCAGCAACGTCGCAAATCAAATGTTTTCGAATGACCCAAAGGAATAAACACACTGTGTTCTGACTCTGAAAAGAAAGGTGACATGTGCCAGTGTTCCTGTAGCCACCAGTGGGGAGAAAGTCGTGGGGGCGAGTTCACAGCTCTCTCCTCCGTGCTGTCCTTCCTCTGATAAGTGGCCCTGCCTTGTCCACAGGGGGCATGAGCATGGCGGGGCCACAACTGTTGACGCCGGAAGACCCAAGGCTAAAACCCTGAGTCCGAAACTGCATCAGGCTTTGACCTCCTCTATTATTAAATGGTGACAATTTTTATAAAATCAACTTCAGGAAAATGCTATGAGGCCACGTCAGCTGAGGTCCCTGATGGCGCCCAACGCTGCCCAGGGTTCAGTTACAGACACATGACAGACCTGCTCCACCTCTAGTGACCACGCAGTCAGGTGAGACCAGGGGTCAGTTTCCACCACACCCACTGGGGGGGTTAGAGGCCTAGGAGGAGGCTGGGTGGGGGTGCGACACCTTTCACCTTCAATTCACCTTCATAGTTTCCTGAGGAAGCAGCAGGCATGAGACCTGCCGCCCCGATCTCAGCCCTGGGCCTGGGACACCCCTCACATGGAGGCCGGGTGCTGGGTGCTGCTCGGTCCAGGCTCCCCTCCCATATGAGGTGGAGCCTGGCCCCCAGGGGCACACAGAGACCCTCCTCGTAGTGCTGATGCCTGGCCAGCCCCCCACCATGTCTGTCCCGCGGGAAGGAAATGGGGTCCTCCCCTGCAGCACGAGACGGGAGCCTACGGTCGTCACCCGCGTCAGCTATCAGGAAGGACCTGCTGGCCGTGGAGACCTGCCCACTGGAGCCGCTGACTCTGCTGTCGCTTCTCTCTGTGAGCAGGTGCCCGCCGTGTGTGCTGAGCCCTCCTGGGTGGTTCTGAACCTGGAGAAGATGCAGTGGGCTGAGGTCTGTGGCACCTGCTGGTGGTGGTTGCCAATAGTAGGGTTTTGCCGTCCTTCGTGTGGTGGGAGCCTCGGTGGCTTGGTAGATGGTTTTCCACTGGGCCATGCTGGCACCAGTGCACGCACGGTGGACCCTCAGATGGTGTCTACTGACCAAACGCAGCTTCGCATGGTGTGGACGCCCAGGCTGGCCGTCACCCTGGCGACACCTTGGACAGCAAGAGATGGGGTCATGGGTTCACTGTGCTCCAATGTCTCCGGATGAGAAAGAGCTCAGCACATCACTGTGAGTCAGGGTTTGAAACCTGTCATTTTCTTCCAGCGTGGCCTGTGCCAGCCACGACCTCCATGACCTGGGGACGGCAGCAAAACACAGCAAACCTCCCAGACGGACCCCAGGAGCCTGCCTAAGGGCTGCAGGATACACTGCCGTTGAAAGTGGGTGAGCTGGGTTTGTGCTGAAGGATTTTCAAAAGTGATTTGGATTCTAAATGAGTTTCAACGACGCTGTGACTTCACAGACTGATCCGTATGTCAAGTTAAGGTTCCAGCTATGATTTTAAGGAGTGAAACGCACTCCCAGTTGAGAAGAAAACACAAGGCCAGGTTTTCAAAAAGTACTGATGGCAGATAACATGCTGGGCACAGTAACAGCAGTGGAAGCAGGACGCCAAGGTCACGTGCGTCCCTGCGGGGCAGACGGCGGCTCCTTAACGGTGGCGCTCAGCACCCAGCGGGCAGCGGGAGGGGCCCCAGCAGCTCGCCAGCCTTCCCGGACTGCCTTTTCTTCCTGATGTGCTGAAATTCAAGTCCACAAAGACACCCCGCCCCCCAAGAAGGTTCGTTTCTCAGCTTCCCACGGAGTGAGGAAGACCCTCCTGGTTGTCAAGGACGCAGGGAAGGGTGTCTTCATGAACACACACCAGAAACCTGCCAGAACGTACCCAGCTGGCAGCAGGGGCTGGATGAGCACCATTAATCACACAGGGGCACCATGAAAACAGACCTGGAGCAGAACCCCCGGGGCTCTCGCTTTCCTGCGTGAGCTCTCTGCTGCGCATCTGGTGCCCCCAGCAGAGCTTAGCCCCAGCTCCTACAGAAGCTATGGAAACCTGAATGGCACCAGGGAAATCACTCCCATAAATCAACGAAATGTTCCGAAGCAGGGCGACCAGCACACAGACAACCAAGCAGAACTTTCAGGGAACTCCTGTAGCCCTGAGGCGAAAGTGTTAGGATGGGGCAGGGGGCAGGTGACTTCCCTGACATCTACCAGCAGCCGCAGGCAGAGATCTGCACCCCCAGAGGCTGTGCTCCCGCATCAGTAAACCCCCAGAAGGGACGGCCAGACGGGAAAAGCAGCTCATGGCGCCAACAGGGACCCGGGCAGGAGGGACAAGGACAAGACTGAAGAAAGGTGCCACTTACATGTCGTTCTACAAGCTCCCCCAGGGAACGCCCTCTGCTCTTTGTCGGGGAGAACTGAGTCACGTGGCCACCACTAGTGGCCAAGGGGTCTGGGCGGCAGGACGCTGCTACTTCAAACACACAGATACCAGGTCCACAAACCGCCACCTGACGTCGTGCTACCAAGGCTGGAATAAACACCGCACCTCGAGTCCGGGCTCCTGGAGGTTGGCCTACAGGGATGGCAGAGCGATCTCCCAGCCCTGCCAGCCTTCCCGGCCCATTTGCCCTGAGATGCCAGGCAGGGCCCGTGACAGGTGACACCTCCGCACCCTCCATTTGGGCCCTTCTCAGCGCCCGGAGGAGCGTTACTGGATTTTGCCTGAGGAGGGCGCAGTGATTAATAAGCGCCCGCCTGCCTGGGAACAAAACAATAAGAGGCGCGCCACACATGGGGGGAAGGGCACCCCTGTGTTTACTGGGAGGGCAGCCACAGAGATGTGGGTGTGACAGACAGGACCCAATACCCAGACCGGCGTTCCTGCCCCGCCAGGAAACGGGAAGCATCTCAGAGGGCTGGCCCCGCTCCCATCACCAACCCTGGTCAGTGGAGATCGACTTACTCCTGTAAGGGCCACTCTGCCCATCACTCAGCTGTGACACGCAGGGGCCCACGTCTGTTCCCGGTCAATATCAGGAAAAGGAAACGGCGTTCCAACTGGCATCAATAGTACGTGAATGGAAACACCTTAACAATTTTCCTTTCTAAAGCTTTTGTTGATCCATGACTTCTGAGTAGTTTTAAAGACGAGAGAGAGAGAGAGAGAGAGAGAGAGAGAGAGAGAGAGACTTACATATTTTTGACGGCTGCATTGCCTCAGTCCCCCTTCTCCCCCCTGTGCCATAGTCTAACCATAATACAGTACAAGGTCACTTTGTAACCCTTTAAGGCTCTTTTGTGCCCAGCTCTGGGCTCAAACGCCGGTACACGGCAGATAACCTAACACCTGGCAGACTACCCAGAGGCCTGGTCTGTCTGTCTCTGCCTCTCGGCTCCTGCCCAGGCTGCCTCGGCCTGGGACTCCGTCCCCCAGCCTCCCGCCTCCTCTCAGTCCAAAGTCTGCTCAGAGAGCGGGGCTAACGCTGCGTCTGTCACGTGGATCGGACCCTTTCTAATCCTAACACGTTCTCATCTCAGTGGGCTGCAAATAATAGAAACCTCGAACTATGTGAAGGAAAATAATAATAATAATAAAACAATAATTTAAAAAAGGGTTTGTCCGCATGCCATGAAAAAACCTAGCCTAGAAGTGGCTGGACCCAAGGGCTGAAATCAGGCTGAGGCTTCGCCGCTTCCGCCAGCTCTTTCTGTTTGTGTTCTAGCTTTCGCGCCATGCTCTGGGGGGTGGGACCTCGTTCTCCTGCCGCCCCTGCCGCTGCTGTAGTGTCAGCACCTCCCTCACCACCTGACCTGGCAGTAAGATAGCTGGGGTTCCATTTCTGACACAGACCCTCAGCAGCCACTCCGGTGGTCACGCTGTAACGCCACTTGTTCTGTTCTGCATCACAAACCTCCGTACAGTGCCACCCCCTTTGGGCCAGCATCCTTCCTGGAGGTCGGGCTCTGTGTCCTGGGCCTCTGGTGCCTGTGCAGGAATGCTCTGCATTTAACTGAATGACAGTGTAAGCATTACCGCTATGATTGAACGAGAACAGGCATCTATTCTTGAACTCCCGAGTAAGCGACGTGGGGTTACTATTGCTACTGAAATACATGGGAAATTTGGAAAAGGTGGGGCTGCAGATTTAGGGCTTGAGATGTACGGCACTCCCTTCACTTCCTAATGTCCTGTTCCCCGCATGATGGGGTACCGTGCAGGTGACAGATGTGGGGACCACAGCAATGACATCTGGGAAGCACTCAAGGCAGGTTCTTGTGAGAACATCACCCAAGGGCTGCAACTGACTTGAAGAGTCTCCCGTTTCTCTCCCAGCTGGGGGCTCAGGGGCTCTGAGATGGTTGACACAGGGACATGTTGCTGGCAAGTGAAAAATGTCCTTCCCAACATGCAAACCTGAAGGATCCTTGAGCTGGTGTCAAAGTCATGCTTAAGAAGCACTTCATTTGCCTCTCACATGAATATGAGCTCTCTCCCCAGGAATCACCTGTTCAGTGGTTGCATGAGGCAAGGGTGACACTGTCTACAAAAGAAAGCCTCTACTTCCTGTCCCACTCTGTCCTGTCCAGTCTGTCAACACTCCGTTCTGAGCCTCCCTCTGGAATGATCACAAGCCACAGTAGTAGGCAGTGTGTCGGCTGGTCTCTTTTCCTCAGGGGCTCCTGGGCTGCATATACCGGCAGTGACCCCCCCATCTCTAACACACCCAAGAAATCTAGCTGATTAACAGCTGGCCTTACGAGACTTGGAAGGGTCCGTGGGACAATGAGCACTGAGAACCCAGCTCAGTCTCAGAACCTCACGCGGTGCATCTGACGGAGACAGATGCGGGTATGTGTCACCAAGAGCTTCCAGGGTTCACCAAGGAACACAGCCACGTGTGTGGGCGAGGGCTGCAGGAGGGGACACTGCGGTTAGCCAATGAGCATGCACTTGGCTTCTGTTAGGGTCCAACATTATCAAGTGTGGGGTATTCAAAGATGAGCGTGTGAAGCATGGGTCTGTGATGCACAGAGAGCTGAGGCATGAGTGATGCTAAGCTCGGGGTCAGCCTCCGGGGTGATGCGAAGCCCAGACGGTCGGCATCCCGGGCTCACGGCCCAGCTCCATCACTCGCAGGCTTTGCATCCTTGGGCATAATCCTTAACCTTTCTGAGTCTCCATTTCCTCAACCTGAATTGAAGACAATCATGGCACTAATCTCCCCAGGGTTTTTCTGGTACTAAGTGAGATAATATATGCAGAATGATCGTGTTACTATTTTCAAGATCACAGATTTGAGGTGGGAGCTGACTTCAGCAGTGTGTTTACAATCCCCTGTGATGACAACACATATGGAGCAGAAAGGGCACAGCGCGCTGGGGGCAGCTTCCGAGGGCGGCATGGTTTCACGGGGTGTTGGCTTGTTACCAAAAATCCTCCACGCAGAGAAAGGGAGACAGAAAGTGCAGCAGAAGTGACGCGTGTGCGAAGGCATGGAGACCTCCTAAGCGGCCACTGCGTGCTCTGGAAGGGTTCCAGGCGGCTGGGACATGAGACACGATGGAGTGCCTCGGTGGGAGCACTGGGAAGACAGGTTTAGACAGGACTATAAATAACCTGTTCTGAAAATTCCTACTGGTTGATATGAAAAGGACATTGAACTGCATTCTCTGGGGGCCAGAGAGTTTTAATCGGGGTGACACGATGGCTGTGTTTCTTAGGATGGGCAGCCCTACTGCTGATCTGGAGAATGGACTCAAGTGGAGGGACAGTGGAGACAGGGACGTAACTTAAAGAGGCCACTTGCACTGTCCAGGCAGAGACACCGGTGGGAGTTGCAGCATCCAGGGGACACGTAGGAGGCCACACACCACCGCGTGACGGACCGGATGGGCAGACAGGGTGCTGCAGAAGCCGAGGGCACAGACGGCAGAGTCACACGGAGCCTGTTTCTGAGCTTGATGCTGCCGCTTAGTGACTCCGTATGCTTATGTTGTCATGCCTGCTGACGCTGTGTCCTCATGTCTAAACTGGAGGTAGCTTCAGGGGCCCTTTCTGAGGCCCAACATAAGAAGCAAATAAAAGGACACACAGAAAGGTGTCAGCGTGATGCGAGATGCACGGAGAGCACTCAGCCAAGGCCAGCCGTGGCCTCTACCGGCTGCATTACTGCTGCCCTGTGATGACTGAGGTGACAGTGGTCGAGGCAAGGAAACAGTTCTCAGTTCTCTGGCTGAGCCTGTCTCAGAGGCGCTTAGGGTCAGAAGGCAGCCCAACCCCTTCTCTGTCCCCCCACAGCCCTCCTGCCGCTCATGGAATACAGACAGTCATGGGTGCACGAAATGCAGCATTTGAGTTTGTCCCTGAAAAAGGAAGTGGCAGGGCCACCGAATATTGTCTGGTTAGCTGTCAATACTGAGTCCTCTTCATCTATCTGCTCCCTGGATGGATAAATAATGGCTAGAGCTGGGATTTCCCTATTTATCCCCCTGCGTGCCCATCCGCCCCCGCAGCGTCACCCCCTCCTTTCTTCCCTCTGCTCAGAGACCCCTCCTGGCTGTGTGTCCCACAGTGAGAGCACCCACCCACCCACGGTCCCTCTGCCAGGGCTCCAGCTCTAGCTATGATCCCTGGATGGGACCTGCCCTCCATCCTGCCCACACTCAGGAAACAATCTTTCCATGAAGTCCTCCCGAGGCCCTCGCTGAGTGTCTCTTCTATTTCTCCCGAGACCCGGCTATAATAACAAAAAATGGAGCAAAAACTCAGTTGGGCTGGCTCATCTTTTGGTGTAAGTCCTCCCTCTGCACTACAAAGGATATTTACAAAAATAAATAAATAAAAAAACCACAATCAATCATGGTGTTGGCATTTCACAGTTAGTGTTGGCCTCCATCAGAGCGGGCAGAGGTTTGGCTGTTCTGTTCTTTTTCTTTTTCTTTTTTCTTTTTTAATGGGGTTTGAGTCCACTGATAATGATACCATGAGATGCAAGTTAAAGCCACTACAATTTTCTGTCTTTTCTAACAAAAGACCTTCTGAAATGGCTTAATCAGATGCATCAGATACAGGATAATTACCCAGTGAGGCTCTGGGCATCACACAGAGAGAGCAATGCATCTGGAAGAAATGCTAAGGAAATGTGGACCTATGGGATTCGAACTCACAAACTTCTAACAGGGCTTAGATACTCCAGGGAGGAGGCAACTGCTACAAATGAAGGTCAGATGCGGCAACTTGCAGGTGCTCAGATCCTCCCCAGAGCCGCCCACGTTCGTCCCCACATTCAGCAGATGCTGCATTACAGCCGGAACTGAACACACACAGAGCAGCTCACACCTCCTGCCACTTTCACCCAGTGGAGTGGGGGGAGATGATACCCAGCCAGGGGGGGAGGCGGGGATGGGGGAGGGTAGATAAAACCCACGGACTCTGGGATGTTGGTACCAAAAGGCAGCTCAAAACCTGTGGTCTCCACTCTCTCTGTTCAACAGAAAGGAAAAGCCATTTTTCTCAATTACCAAGAGAAAGCCTAAGGCGAGCTTTTGCCGTCTTAGGTCTGGGACATAACACGCCTCCAGAATCAGCACCTCAGGCTCAGCGCTCCGCGGGTTGTAACGGCACCAGAAACACCTCCTCGGTGTTCCCGGAAGACCGCCAGTGACTCTCCCTTCACCTTGGCTCACTGTGACACTCTACTTGATGAAGGTCCCGGGGCCGCTCGGCAGAGCACCTGGGAATGAAGACAGGCCCCAGACTGGCAGTCCTGCTGGCTTTCCTGAAAGGGTCCTTTCTGCAGCGAAAGGCAAGAAAGCCTCTTGTTCAGCGACCAGGATTAGAACATGGATCCACACATGCAACGCTCTCCCTGCACACGCTAAACAGTGAGTCATGCTAATTCGGTTCCTGATCCATCAAACGTGGATTAAACGCTATAACCGTCTGGGAGCTGTCCGTGGTGCTGGAGTCACACATGTGGGCAACACAGGCGGGGTCTTTCCCTCAGGAAGTTTCCATGACAGTGGGCGAGACAGGCCATAATCAAGATTAATTTCCATTTCAGAGAGAAATCTGTACTCTGCAAAATGCGACCAGCATGGCTAGAGGTAGTCTAGAGCACAGGTGAAGGGTAAGGCTCCAGGCAGTCCAGTGCGGTTTGGGATTGGGAAAAGAGAAATTAAAACATCTAGGCATTCTCAGAGCACTCCTGAAATCACAAGTCATTCTTTACATACTTCCAACATTCTTCACAGCCTTTACTCTTCATTATGGATAAAGAAAGTACGTTTAATGAATATTAAACTGAGTCGCACTTACCGATAACTCTAGCCTATGGTGAATATTCTGACACTACAAAACACCAGCGAACATTGTGAGGTACTATTTGGATAATCTGACATTAGTATTTCCTACAAGGTTGACAGCTGCACAGAATCAGGTGTCAAAATTCCCAATTCAAGGACGTATTTTGCTTCCAAAATGTGTTATTTCCTGATACACCACCCTGAGGCTTTGTATAAAGTGCACTACGTGTGTAAGCGTATTAACATGTCTTCTTTCAGCAATAAAGACTCACTGTTAGCAGAAGACAGGGCCACTGGCAGGCATCATGACGTGGCCACAGCTACAAGCAGGACCAGCCGATTAGATCCTGAGGACTTCACTCCTGTGTGCTGATGCCTCAGTGGCCCGGACATCCACCTGACCCCTCAGGGCTCCATCTCGTTTTCTTCTTTGACATCGGTGGATTCTTCTATCCACTGACCAGGACGTCTCTATGTAGATTTAATATTCTCTTAAGAACTTTATTTCTTTTTTTCAATTCCTCCACTGATTTTTCCCAGGATTCAAGATTTGAAAAAACAGATGTATCTGGGGGCATGATGGGAAGAAATTCCTGCATGGGAGCCCCACCGCATGCTGCCTGGGTCTGAGTGGCAGCTGTGCCACCTACTGGCACATGCCAGCTCTGTGGCCCTGGGATGTTAGCTAAACTCTTGTATATGGCTCCATTTTCTCATCTGTGAAAGGACATGGTAATGAGCACCTGGGTCTTGGGATTGCAGTGAGATGAAATTCTTTCACATGTATGAAGCAGTCAAAACAATGTTTGGTATGTGATCACACCCAACGAATGTCACCTCTTGTTAAAGAGGGGACAGTGGGGGTTTCTGAGGACCACATGCAGATGACGAGGGGTGGCTCTGTGAAGACTGTGCTGTAAGTGATTCATTTCCTATGTGTTTGCATGTGCAGGTGATCAGTGCTTATGTAACTCAGCTTGACCGAGAGGACAAAGGCACTGGGAGACCCACTCAGAAAAGGCTTACGACAACCATAAAGACCTTATGTGCCACTGGGGCGCTGACTGTCACACCTTTTCAGATGACTGCCGCTACAAAGGCAGGCCTAGATTGCTGGAGACGGAGACACGGAAGTGCAGGTGAGAAGCAAACGCATGACTGGATTTCACTGGATATTAAGTATGCATCAAATGAGATAAGGACATAGGGCTGGCCAGGTGTGAACTGAGGTGACTCCTGCAAAGGCTGTGGGCTCTCTGGCTGCCACACTCACTGGTAGAGTTAGAATTATGGTAGCGCTGGCAGTTTCATGCCACTCTGCTAAGAGGGTTAGGGGTGGCCAGGGGGGAGGAGGGCACGGTCCAGTCATTATGAGCTATTATATAAAGCACAGAGGTAGAAAAAAATTGGCTACATGGAGGAGGGGAAGGCAAGAAAGAGCCAGCATGGAGGCTTGCAGCTGAAGATAGCTACCAAAAAAGGAAAGTTGCATTCAGGGAGATGAAGCAACAGCAGGAGGAAGACCCAGAATGGAGACTCTGGGAGCGAAGCCAGGTGGGATTTGTGACCTGAGCTTTTCAGTGGACGATGACGGGGAATGCATCTAAACAGAAAGCCAAAGGACAGGAGTGGAGATGTGGACTGAGAAACCAGCCCAAAAGGCTCCACTGGTCCAATGGTCTGAGAGGTGGAAAGGATGTTTAGTTCGTAGACAGATGTAGTTGGACTGGTAGGGAAGAAAGTAAACAGAGGACTCAGGGAGATGAGATAAAGTCTATATCCTTGTATCACATGAATACACTCCATCTTTCTTTGACTCATTCATTTGTCTTCAAGTCTTCACATCCATCTGGAAAGCGGGGCTGAACACATGTGTGAGGTCTTCTACAGAGACCAAGAGAAGAGGAGAGTAATGAGAGACAGGTGATTGGTAAACAGAGATAGGTAGGTACATAAATACCTGTGTACACAGTCTCATCAGAGATGGGAGGTTCAGCTCAGGAAGACTCAGCAAGGAGCCATTATAGGATAGCCATGCTAGAAACTCCAAGAAGTTATCTCATTTGATTCGCCAAAATTCTAGAAGGTAAGTATTGCTATCACAGGTAACAGATAAAACATCTGAGCAGAAAGAGTCAAGAAACTCATTCAAGGCCATGGAGCCAACAGGCTGTGAGCTGTGACTTGAGCCAGTTCTGAGTGACATCAAACCCCAGGGCCTTTCTCCTGAGGGGCGTCCTTCGGCAGACGGGGCGAAGAGAAGAAGAGAAATTACCAGTCTGGGGTGGAGGGAATGTCTGGAGTGTGATCAATGGGGAAGCATCTTGTTCTGACAGTTACTGAATGAAAAATGCTGGATAAAAACGCACTTAGGAAATGTATTCCATGGCAGGAGAGAGAAGCAGAGACATGGAGACAGGGAGACAAACTAAAGGAGGCAGAGACAGAAAAACAGAGAGAGGGACCACAAGGGAGACCTAAAAGAAAGGATGGCTTGATTCTCATCTTAAACTGGACGAGAGTTTTAAAAATTGAAACGGTATCACAGAGAAAAAAAAAAGTGTTACAATCTGAGTTGTAATTTTCACATTTGTGTGATGGAGCTAATATGGTGCTTAGGACAGAATTTCATGGCAGCCCTTGCAAAGGAAATTATTATGAAAGCTATGTGGTTAATAAACACTGTTCACGCTACCACCCTTTCAGCCCTCTGACTGTGGGGGCTGAAGCATAAGACATCCAATTAATCTTACAACAGCACTAACTATTCCTCCTGTTAAACAGAAATTGCGTCCACAAACAAGGCTCCAGCAATTAAATTTTGACTACCCTTGGCATATGGTAATGAAGAATACTTTTGTCCAATGAACGATTTCAAATTGATTATAAACGGGACTTTGAGAATGGGAGGTCACAGCGACAGAGAGCTCACTCACTGGATCCCAAGCCTTACGGAATGAGACCGTGACTCCATAACCATGTGTGGGGGCGGGGAAGTCTCGGCAAACAGCGGGGTGGGTCCCATCGCCTCTGGTTCAGGGAACCCAAGCCGGCAATGCTCAGCACGCGCAGCAAACCCCAGAGACCTCAAACTGGCACACATTTGAAAGCCTTACGTTAAGGAATCTGATCCAAGGGACACACAAAGGGAAGCTGAGTCCAGCCAGCCTCACTTGTTCCCAAGACAGTCCATCGGGTTGTTTTGGACATGAGCTCTGAACGGAGACAGTCCTGCATGGGATCAAACTCTGGTTTCCTCTCCTACTAGCCTTCTAGCCTTTGAACAAGCACATCCACTTAAGGGCCATTAAATGATCTCGGCCAAGTTGCACAACATCCCTTAGCCCCATTTCTCTCAGTTTAAATGGGGACATTCACAGCATCTCTGCCACTAGATTAACTTAAACTGAGGTAGGTTGACACAATGGAAGTCCCTTGCTTAGCATAGTTCCTAGTAGAGAGAAAATACTCAACAAATAATCACTCATTGTTATTAATATTTTTGTTGTTATCATTTTCTGCATGCCTAACCCAATGAAATGACAAAGACTGACACGTGTGCTCCCTCATCTAAAGTCACCAGAATGCTGATTTGGCAGGGAGGACTGCTGTAACAGTGGCTGGTTGAGTAGACTTTGTCTTTTCGTATCACAATTTATTTAGCTGAGTCTCAATTCATTCTTCTTATAGCAGCTGCCATGACTCCTTTACTACCTATAGTAGCGCTGTACTCTCCAGTGATGGTCATTCCTTAACTCATTCACTCAACCAACATTTATCAAGTGCATTCCCTGGGGAAGACACGGGTCTGTGGGCACTTCCGAGTTCTGTAGGGGACACTGGACATTCTTCCCCGGGACGAATCATGTGTATCTCCCCCAGATTTACCACGTTTGCTCGTAGTCAGCCTCACACATCATTCCCTTAGCCTGGAACGTGCATCCCTCTCTCTCCCTTGTGGCTTCGGGAGGAAGCTCCTATTCACCCTTCAACACTCAGCTCCCATGTCGCCACTCCAGAAAGTCTGCACAGACACACGCAGGGGCGCGTGAACACCACAGATGCTCCACGGGGCCTACTGAGCTTCTTCCGTGGCTGTAATTATCGACATCTCCCCGCTTCAGCAGGGTTAAGAGCCCGTAAAAGCCAGGAGCTGTCCCTGGTGCTGAATAAGGACTCTGACAGAAACTAGGCACTTAATAAAAAGGTACATTCAATGAATAATTGAAAATAAAATTTAAAATATGCACCCATTATGAAAGCCCAACAAAGAAAATAAGTACTACTATTGAAAGCACTTGGGGTGAAAAAGACAGTTAACACAACTCTGGCTTAGACCAAAAAATACTAATCATTTATTCTATTCTTGGGAAATTCAAATGGTGGGTCTTGATCCAGACATGGCTGAATTCGGGGCTTAAACTCTGTCTTCAGGACATTTTCTTGGCCCTGCTTTTCTCCATCTCGATCTTATTCCCAAGCAGATGATGAACAGTTCCAGGCTTAAGTGCTATCGGCTCCACACCATCCCTGGAAAGAGAGCTGTTTTCCCAAAAGTTCCAGCCAGAATCCTGAGAAGGAATCTCGCTGGCCATGTTGGATCATATGACCACCCCAAACCAATCACCATGGCCCAGGGGATGGGCTGTTCTGATTGGCTGGGGCTGGGTTGGGTGCCCATACCTGTTCCCAGGGGTGCGGAGTGAAAGGGACGAAGCTCCCCCTCTAACACTCAGGGTGTGACTATCAGAAGAAGAGGACAGATGCTGGGTGGCCAGAGGGGAGCCTGCCACCTCACCAACCTTATGAAGGAAGTGGGATGTATCATGGGTTTTGGAAATGGTATCAGGGCAGGCATGTGGGGTCAGGCAGGCAGCATTCAGACCTAAGACGGGACTCACAGGGAAGGCATGGCAGCGTGACGAGTCGTTCAGTTCTGTGCTTCAACAACCATAATAGGTTACATGTCTGGAAGTACAGATTAGCGCTGGCTCCCCAACGGCCCTGACTTTTATTCAGAAGGCAGGGGAAGGCCACAGAGGCTTTTCCTTGGGAGGAGGCTGAACTGGAGTGGTGCTTTAGAAAGATTCATCGGGCAGCTGTGTGTAAAATGCACTGTGTGAATGGAGAGAGACCACTTCAATGGCCCAGGTTACAGATCACGAGGGGCTGAATGTGCTAAGAAGGAAGCACATGGGGGCAGTCAGTCAGCAGCAGCTGGGGACAGAAGTGACACTCCTGCAGTGCTTTTCTACCCAGGTCAGCTCCTCCACTTCAGGCACTCTGCCTCTGGGGACGGCATTGAGGGGACAAAGCAAAGACATTTTCAAAGGCTATCATTACCGGCGTTACACAAAGCTGCATTTGTTTCTCTGGCTGCTGCTCCGAGGGACTGCTTTCTCTTCTCTTCTAGAGAGAAGAGGGGGGCAAAGCAATGCAGTGGGGCTCCATCCAGTCTGTGGCACTGTGGCCCTGAGGCCCTGACCAAGGCCACCTGCAGGGGACTCCTGCAAGCTGTGATGACTACAGACACACAGGCAGAAAAACACACCCTGGTTGGCCTGCCCGACACACACATTAGCATTTGTTACTGCAGAGGAGACACCAAAGGCTCAGTGCAAATGTCACCCATACATCATTTCTACACCCACAGGAGGACAACTAAACAAACAGAACTTGTCCCCACCTCCCTCCTCAGAGAGACTCCCGGTGGCTGCCTAGGCCCTAGAGAGCGTCAGTCAGGAGGTCTGGGTTTTCGCTTTTTACCATTTTGTATTTCCAACAGGAAAGTCATGAGACAGTAATTAAAAGTGCAAGCAGTTCCATAAGTCTCTCCCCCATTGTAGCTTGGTGACGACACTTCTCCTAACCAACCCCCCCGCCAAGCAGCCACTTTTCTCGTCCTAAAACATATTTCACATCAGATCCTCTGCAAACTGCTATTCCCTGGCAGCTGTATATTTCTAATTACTCTAAGCCGAGGGTGCTTGCTGCATTTTATTTTGCTTTATCTCAATGATTAGATAAATCAAATTTAATGTCACGCCTTTAAAACCTGGCTTCTTCCAGATGGAAACAGATGTTTTGCTTTCTTTCCTTAAACATTTTATTTTTTAAATGTGTTTTTCAGTTACATTTGACATACAATAAATACATTAGTTTCAAGATGTTTTGCTTCCATGACGGGGCATGTTTTCATGGGGCCCGCTGGTACCAACAGGCCACTTAATTAAGTCTCTCTCTCACTTACATGGCTCCAAACCTGCACATCACCTAACTTACGAAAAGGACAACAAAACGTTTCCTCCCTGACTTCATGAAGAACACTGGCCCACAAACAAGGGCCCTTAGATCTATGAGGAAGGGCTTTGCTACAATAAACATCCTAAAGATACACAAGATTGTATCTACACAGCCCCCGAGAGAAGGCAAGCTTGCTACTTTTCATCTTTCATTAGAACAACAGACATTCATTGTCTCAAGTCAAGAGGTTAAAAATGCCTGTCTACACCTACTAAATGGGTGAAGACACTCACCAATGATACATCTGATAAGGGGGTTAACATCTAAAATTTATAAAGTACTCATACAACTCAACACTAAAAGAACAAAAAATCCAATTAAAAAATGGGCAGAGGACCTAAACAGACATTTCTCCAAACAGGACATACAGGTGGCCAACAGACATATGAAAAGATGTTCAACCTCACTAACCGTCAGAGAAATGCAAATAAAAACCACAATGAGATACCACCTCACCCCTGTCAGAATGGCCATCATCGATAAATCAACAAACAAGTGCTGGGGAGGCTGTGGAAAAAAGGGAACCCTGGTGCACTGTTGGTGGGACTGCAGATTGGTGCAGCCACTATGGAAAACAGTATGGAGGTTCCTCAAAACATTAAAAATAGAACTACCTCATGATCCAGCAATTCCACTCCTGGGTATTTAGCCAAAGAAATCCAAAACACTAATTCAAAAAGATATGTGCACTCCTATGTTCACTGCAGCATTACTTACAATAGCCAAGATATGGAAGCAACCTAAGTGCCTATCAATAGACAATTAGATAAAATAGATACAGTACATATACACAATGGAATATTACTCAGCTATAAAAAAGAATGAAATCTTGCCATCTGCAACACCATGGATGGACTTAGAGGGTATTATGCTGAGTGAAGTAAGTCAGGCAGAGGAAGACAAATACCATATGACCTCAGTTATATGTGGGATCTAAAGAACAAAATAAATGAACAAACAAAGTAGACACAGACTCATAGATCCAGAGACCAAACTGATGGTCACCAGAGTGGAGGGGTTAGGGGGCTGGGTGATAAAGGTGAAGGGATTAAGAAGTACAAATTGGCAGTTATAAACAGCCATGGGGATGTAAATACAGCACAGGGAATAGAGTCAATAATATTGTAATAACTGTGTGTGGTGTCAGGTGGGGACTAGATTTATCAGGGCGGATTACTTTGTAAATTAAATAAATGTCTAACCACTATGCTGTACACCTGAAGCTAATATAAAATAATACTGAATGTCAACTGTAATTGAAAAATAAAATAAGATAAATGACTGTCTTTTTTGGTGTCCAGGCATGCGAGACGTTTTTGCTTCAGAGTCTAGAGATGCTTAAATCAATTAAGGGGATGAACTGTGACAGGACTTCTCCGAGTGTGTCCTCAGCATCACGTCGTTAGAAATGCATGTTCTCTGGACCGATGAAATCAGAAACTCTGGGGGTGGGCTCAGCAATCTGGGAGTTAACAAGTCCTCCAGGCGATTCTGATGAGTGTTAAAATTTGAGGAACTGCTGTTCTAGGGTAAGTGAGACAGTGAAGAATCAAAAGGGTCTAAAGAACAGAACGTTCACCCGGTCCTTCCCTGAAGCATCACCGATCATGTCATCTGTCCAAGATATGCAGCACTGACCATCCCACCCAGCACAGGGAGAGCGTAATGCTGCTCATTAGTGCTGCTCCGGTATCACACTGCTTTCTTACAAAGCCAAAAAGAAAGGTCCTTGGAGGCTTCCAAAATTTACCACAAAGCCTCGGGGTTACAAAGAGCCAAATACGCTGGGCTTCCCACTGGGACAAGCCTGTGTTAGGGGAAAGAAGGTTTTAGAAAGCTGAATGGACAGACTGTGTGTCTTTACCTGACTGCAATTTTGCCTTCTCTGTTTGAGAACAAAACCACAGAGGCACCTCCTAGAGTGGACCCACAGAACATATTTTGCAATGCGACACGAAGAAACTTGAAACTGAAAGCGTCGGTTCCTGTCGCAGGCAAAGCTAACCTCTGAATTGCCTGCTCCCTGCAGTCTTCTCGCTGGGGCCCTATTAACCTTGAAGCCTTTCTAAGAGCTGCTGAGCAGAACAGGCTCTGACTGTGTAAGTGTGAATCAGGACACAGCGCGGGAGCCTGGCCTGCACACGGCATGTGAACACACCTAGAATCCGTAGGTGGAGAGGCGTCGGACTGATCAATCCTTATTCCTAGGCAATTAAGCAAGGGAGCGTCTTGAGGTCTCTACAGACAGCTCATAAAATGGGGGCTATTGATCTCGGGCTAAATTTGTAGTTCTGACTATAAAAGCAATTTGTTTTCATGGAACAGTCATATAAGATGAATGCATTTGGGTTATTAACTCGAAAAACAATTGCTGTGAGTAACTCTGCAAGTCGTCACAGCAGTTTTCTTTGTAAAGTCACTGAGCATTCTCACGTACTTTTTCAGCATGTGAAAATTACTTGGGGTGCTTACCATCCCATCTGGAGCTGTAGATTTCACAGGAGGTGCTCTGAGGCCCTCCGAGTGGCAGTGACCCCAGCCAGCATTATGGAGGCTGCCTCCTACGTGTCAGGCATATAACCGGGATTTTTCTTATGATTCCTAATGTAATACTTCTCCGGATAACTCTGTATGTTGGGTAATTGGGGTTTTTTTGTCCTTATTTTTCAGGTGAGGACATTATTGCTCACAGAAGTGACGTGACTTGTCCAAGGACACGGACACACACACAGTAGGCCAAGGATGAGACTCAGGCCTGTCTCTAATCCCTGTATTCCTTAAGGCAGCAGTTCTCAACCTGTGGGTCGCGACCCCTTTGGGGGTCGAACGACCCTTTCACAGGGGTCGCCTAAGACCATCAGAAAACAAAAAGATATTTACATTACGATTCATAACAGTAGCAAAATTACAGTTATAGAGTAGCAACGAAAATAATTTTATGGTTGGGGGTCACCACAACATGTAGAACTGTATTAAGGGGTCGTGGCATTAGGGAAGTTGAGAACCACTGCCTTAAGGGATACTGTGCGAATTGTACATGAAGAGTTCCAGGTCATGTGACAACATACAATGGTTAGTATGATTAGAAACAGCTTCTTACACAAGAAACTGACATTTACTAAATCCAGTGTTCCTCCATCTGGCTAAAATGGACTCATAAGTTGTCTTAGCACTTTTTGTCCCTAGAAAAGCAGAGGAAGATTGTCATTAGTGGTGAGAATGGAGGTAACCAAGGTGATGGTGCTTGGTGGTGATGGTGGTGATGTGGTGATGGTGGTGATGTGGTGATGGTGGTGATGGTGGTGAGGATGGTGGCGGTGATGGTGATGGTGGTAGTTGGTGAAGATGTGTGAATAAATGACCAGAGAAACTATTCTGAGAAATTACACTGCCTGTGATCTGAATGAAGAGAGGACATGAGCGACTTCCCAGGTTTTATATGACCATGTGACCCACAGCCATGTTTATATTATCGTGGCTCCATGGCGCACACATCCAGTAACTCCCAAAGTTTGGTCTCTGGGCCTGTGGGTGCTCCCCCGTTGCCTAGGTAACAGAGGCGCTTGGGCGTGCAGAACCTGACCTTGATCTTCCCATTGCTGCCTGGGGCCAGCGGGTGCTACACGCCGCCCTGCTCTATGCTAATCATCGCATTCTCTAAATTAATTAAGAGCACATATCTGAGCTTGTCCAGTTGAAATACTACCTCAACCTTGACATTTAGGGCCAAAGAACTCTTGGTCATGGACGCCGCCCTGTGCATCATGGGATGTTTGGCAGCATTCGTCATGACCAGCAAATGTGTCTGCGGACACTGCAGAAAGCACCCAGGCTGAGCACCACTGCTGGACAGGGTGCTGGGTTTCTCTGGATAGTCCCATGAAGAGAAGACGGGCAGCCTCTTTTGCCGTGCAGAGTCCTCCTGCGCTCTGTAAGCTGGGCATGCCAAGGCGGCCTGGGTTAGCTCTCCTCTATGCCCTAGGTCCCAACGGAGAGGCCAAGAAACTAGGCGCTTTTGTAAGTCTTGCCTTTTCTTCAATAGATCTCCACCTTCTCTTCCAAGAGTATCCCCTCCTCTTAAACCTTGCCTCTGCTTTAAGGTCTATGCTTGGAGAGATTCTGGTAAAAAAAATATTCAACCAAAGAAAGTTAAACTTACGAGGCTGGGGTTTGAAGTGGTCTTTCATCCTTGGGAAGTTCAGAACATGCCAGCAAGCATTCCATTTGGGAATAGACCGAGGCACACAGTGGTTCTTCTCCACCCCACGCCCCACACCTCCTCCCACCTGCTGAGGGAGAACTTGGGCACTCAGAAGCTCTCTCTTTCGAAATTAACCAGGCACGTAGGCGTGTTCAACACACATTGGTCTACATGTTCAATAATATATGATCATCTTGCCCTGAATCATATCTTCTTTGAAACGCCACATTCAATCACTGTTTTAGGAGCAACTGGAGAATTATGGATTTC
>NW_017732598.1:396021-414930 GCF_001890085.2 Hipposideros armiger
CTGGTATTCCCCTTCACGCCCACCAAAAAACACCTATTATATCTGCGCGCACGTGCTTATGTCAGCGCCTGCTCCTGGGAGACTGCAAACCAAGGGATGGGCCGCCGTTTGTACCCCTGTCCCAGGCCCCACAAAGTGAGGGTGGGCCTGTGATGCGACCGCCTTGCCCCGTTTTACTCTTCACTACAGACGGAGGAAGAGGCAGGATTATGGTCCCATCTGAACCAATCACTGAGCATGGATGTCATTTGCAAGCGGATGACCCACTTACCCTTCCTCCCTGCCCCAGCCCCAGCCATCTCGTAGGACCCTCTGTTGACCGCCATGGATTTCTTAGTCCTTTAATGGCACCAAACTGATGGAAGCTTTCAAGCACTGGAATCTAGCCATACGGGGTCCCAGCTCTAACCTCACCAGATGTGTGACTTCTGACAACCGAGTCTCCCTGAGACTGAGTGGTGAATACCAGATGGGATAACTCACATTGCAAGCCCTCTGGGGATTGCACAATGCCGAACAAATGTGGGGTGCCTTCGTCAGCCCATGCAAAAACCTCCCTGCTGTGTCCACACACACAGTTCCGTACCAGGCGTATGCACAACACAACATCAGGTTCACCACACGTAAGCCACCAACGCCGGTTGGCTGTTCACCAAAAGCCGTGTCTTATCTGAGGCACCGAGCTACACTGCATTTCCCAGCCTCCCTTGCGGCACAGGTGACCACATGACTGAGGCCAATGGGATGTGAGGGGCAGTCCTCTGTGCCACCTCCGGGCCATCCCCAAAACTTCCCATGATCCTCCCTGCCTTTCTGGCTTCCCTTCTCTCCATGCAGATGGTTCTGGAACCTTGGAAGCCTTGTGTTGAAAACAATGGGACCAAAACGTGAAGGAGCCTGGATTCTTCATTGCTGCTTAGTGGAGAGCGGCCTGTTGGCAACGCCTGTTTGGTCTCACGTGAGTCACCAAGGAAGCTCTGAGCCAGCATCGACTTGGGCTTGTCTGCTAAAAAAACAAGTGCTACTTAACAAACAGTTTGTAATATCTAAAGGATATTAGGTTGAAGAACTTCCTGGATTTAGTCTGAGTTTCTCCATTTTTTTGAGTTAAAATTGGTAAGAAGAATTAGCAAATGCCAGTTTCAAGCCAATTAAGACTAGTTTTGGTTATAAATGCAGTGCTTGGAAACTGACTGATTATGAAACGCTTCCCGGGAGATATATTTTCCTGCTCTCAGAAAACCGCTGAAACCAATGAATTTTTATTTTAAGGGGACGTGAGAGAGCTTTTCAGTCCAGAGGGAAAAAAAATCAGGAAATAAATTTGTCTCTAAAGTGATGGAACCGTAAGCAGAGAACATCTAATTCTGTGTCACATCATGAAACACACGATCGGAGAGTGACTGTCGGAGCACAGAGCAAGCTACAGGCAGCCCCCATCTCTCTAAGTTACAGCGCACGCTCCGCCCACGTGACATGACTTAAGAACNCCTCTCTTATACAGCAACTTTGCAATAGCAATAAAAGTATGTAACCCCCTGGATACTTTTTATAATTAATAAACTAATATATGCTTACTGTAAAGACTGGAAATGCTAACACATGAAAGGCTGAGACTCAGGGATCAATGCGAATAGACATTCTGTTTCGTTTAACATTGAACTCACATACAATACGGTACCTAGCACAGGTTATTCTTGAAATAGTTTATGGTTTGAATTCAGAAAATATATCATCCATAAGCTCACTGCTATTAAAATTGTGTCTTGATTTCCTTCTGCACCGCAAGAGGAGCCATCAGCGAAACCAAAGGGCAAGCGACTAAGGGGAGAAGATGTCTGCAAACAACACCTCCAATAAGGGGCTAATGTCAAAAATCTATAAAGAACTCACACAACTCAACAACAAAACAAATGAACAACCCAATTAAAAAACAGGCAGAGGACCTGAATAGACATTTCTCCCAAGCAGACACACAAACAGCCAACAGGTATGTGAAAAAAAAATGATCAACTTCACTAGCTTTGAGGGAAATGCATATTTACAATGGAATGGTAGTACTCAACCGTAAAAAGATGAAATACTGCCATTTGCAACAACATGGATGGATCTTGAGAGTATCATGCTAAGTATCATGTCTGAAATACGTCAGACAGAAAAGAACAAGAACCGTATGATTTCACTCATATGTGGGATTTAAAACAAAAGGCAACAAATGAAGGAACAAAACAAACTCATAGACACAGACAACAGCATGGTGGTCACCAGAGGAGAAGGGGGTGGGAGTGGGGGACGAAGAGGGTAAAGGGGGTCACATATATGGTGATGGAAGGAGAACTGACTCTGGGTAGTGAACACACAATGCAATAGACAGGTGATGTGTAATAGAACTGTACTCTTGAAAGTTACATTGAGTTGTCGGAAAAGTCATGACGTGTTTTTGCAACGAAAAACAGAAAAAATACGTCGTGAGTTTTCTGACAATCCAATGTAATGTTTTTTTTTAACCAGTGTCACCTCAATAAACTTAAATATTTTTTAAAAATCTGTCGTGTTTCACCTTGAGCCTCTGACTGCGTGCTGTGCATATACATACCAGTAAATTGAAAGCATTTACTATGCTTTCAATCAATCTTTTGAATGCCAATAAAACTTTTAAAAAGCCATTTTATTGGCCCTGTTTTGCTATGTGAATATGCTAAAGTTATGTAATCATCTATTTATCCTTATCTAGTTAGCAGATTCCAAATTTTTTATTATTAATTAAAATGTGAAGACCATGCTTGTGCATAATATTTCTGATTAATTACGTAGGAAAAATTCCTAGAATATAGGACCAGAGGGTTTTGAAACATTTTAAGAAACCTTGGCACATACAGACATATTGCTTTTCTATACAGGATGTGCTAGGAAAGTTTTCTCTTGTTTACAATTATATTTATGTGAAGTTGTAATAAAATATACTTTCCTCAACTGCAGCATAGGGATGTTTAGGCTTTCACATGTTAAAAATATTCTTGTCCTTTAATTATATGACATTCCAATTTAAGAAACCTGAACTTCATTTAAGGGAAGGGGTGATTAATTTGCTGTCCACAGAATTCAGGAGTCTATAAGTTTGGGTGGGAAGAGGCACCTTTATTTTTTAATTTGTTTAACGTTTTAGCCCTGAGCTGAAATGTAGCATATCCTTCAGTAATGAATGCAGGGACACTGGCGGCTTCTCACCAACAGAAGTCGCAGTGATCTCCACGCCATGTTGCATTTGTCACGGATATTTCAAAGTATATTCCACCCTTGACACTGAAATCATGGTGGTTACTAGCAATGTTGCTAGGCTTCCTTTTCAGGGTTTCATTAAGGACGCACAGATACCACATTACAACTTACAATGTTTTGAAAACTGCATTTCAACATAATTGGGTTCCTCAGCATCCCATGGATTTTCCTTTATGAAATTCAACCCATTATCCTGAGGAAAGATTCCCAGGCGTCACGTTGCTGCACCACCACCGTCCACAGCTCCAAAGAGGGAAGGACGCCGGCTTTAGCAGCAGCAATGGAACAACGCAGAAAAAAACATGCCTCCCAGGCGGCACACACACTGCAGGCTGTGAAAGGCTATAGGGACGTGTGGGCCATGTCACCAACACTACACAGGCTAGTGGCAGGTGACACCTGACACGATCCAGGGTGGTAAACAGGCTAGATGCTGAACACTTAATACCACCCACATCCCTGTTCATCCTTCTGATCCCTTAAGAAGAAGGGTCCAGTTGGGTGCACAGGTAAGACTTGGTCGCCTGTGAGACTTGCTACCCATCCGCTGTCACACAGACGTGGGGACCTCGCAACCTGCCGCAGGCACAAGTGTCTCCCTGGGATTCAGCAATACTGACTTGGGCTGTTGTTTGAATTTTATGGTAACTTCCGAGTCCATGGGAACCTAACGGGTTGTTGGAAAAGTCATGACGTATTTTTTCTATGGTTTTCGTTGCAAAAATGCATCATGACTTTTCCGACAACCCAATAGTTTTCCTGCTTGTTTAAAACAAACTCCCTTCTGAACACATTTATTCCATTCATGAGTGAATGGATTTTCAGGAGCAAGCGGGCGCCATGTGGAGCCAAGGCTCCCGGGCTTCCGGAAGCCCGTGGAAACTAGTGGTTGCAGGCAGACACGGCGATGACCAAGCTGATGTCCTCCTCATGTGCACAGCCCAGCTGGTCTCTGCACATTCAGAAACTGATCCTGACACAATTACCTCCCACACTGGTATTCTGACCACAGCTTAAAACCCCGTCTTTCTCCGGGTATTTTAGAGGTCAGATTAAAGAGGTAACCGATCTTACAAGGTAAGCTGAGGTCACCTTTACATCGTGTTACCATGGCACAGAATCTGCCTTTAAGACACACGGGCGGGTCTGGAGCCCCCAAGTTTCTGGATTGGAACCTTCTGTTTNGAATAAGAACATCTGTCTTGCAGGGACTGCTGTAAGAAAGCAAGGAGATGCTGTCTGTATCACTGTGCCTTGTAAATGCATATCCGAAAATGCACATGCCGAATAAACCAAGGGTCTAAAAGGCCCTCAAGGAGGAATCGGGTATTAAGAGTGAGCTGAGCACAGGACCTGGGCCTCAGCTCTGGGTGTGCACTGAGGCACCCTGGAGGCTTGTCCCTCCTACAAAGGGTAAGTATTTATTGTCCTCGTGCTCAGGTGGCTTGTTGTGGCTCAGGGCCTCCCTCACACATCTGGGTCGCTGGTGCTGGTGGTGGCACCAACGGTTCATCCCCACATCTCCTACTAGGCTATGTGAGTGTCCGCCTGTGGTGGCACCTGGCTGGCTTGTCTATCACCTTCAATAGACACAGAGAGTTGTAACTGATACAGAAATAACAAAAATACGCCTCTCACTCTAAATGCGGCATTCCTTCTGATACACCGCCGCTGTCACATTATAGTCTGGTTTTCAACACTGAAGGACTGGATTTCGTGTGGGCCAGGGAACGCTGGGGCTTCTTAGAACGTGATGGTAAGTGCACACATCTGTCGCCGTGCTTCCCTCTGTGACATGAAAAAACTTCTCCGTGCGTGGGAGCTGCATGAACGTGCAGGCCTGTGTTTCATTCATCTCTGCGCCCTTCACACCGAGCATGGTGCCTGATGCACGTTTGCTGCGCAGCTCGGGTCTGATGCAAGGCTACTGCCTGAAACGGTCGTGAGTGTTTATGATGGTTACAATCCTGTTTTTATAATACACTCTTTTGATAGCTATAATTCTTTGGAAGCTGGAGCCATCCGCCAGGAATGCAACCCTCAATTGCAGCACTATTCTTATGGGGAAACGTGGCCCGTGAAATACAATATGCTCTGTGGTTAGTGCTGTCCCAGGATGCCCAGCGATGGGAAACAGGGCTGATATGACAGAATTGCCCGGCAGTCACAGCAACTCATTCAATCAAAGCCTCTGGGGAAACTGCCACTTTATACCACAAGAGGTTCTTTTGGAAGAATGTTAACTCTTGCTTCGCCCCAGAGACCCAATTCAGCATTTTTTATATCAAGATTGACTCCCTGAGCGCTGTGTGGACAGTACTTCCCTATTTATTTTGCATATCTCTTAACCTGGATGGATGCCTGCAGACTTCCCCAGTGGGAAACGGGCAACCACACACATCCCCCCAGAGGTCATCTCGTTGCCACCACTGAGCTGGTTTCCAGCCCCTCACAATCCTTTGAACTCATTTTAGGACTGACTTTTGGTACACGCCCACCTCCCCACTCCCCACCCCCACCTCCATACAAGAAACAAATAAAATATGAAAGTATGGTAAAAGCAACATGATTGAAACTTGACATCTGAAACCCCTGTGGCCTTATAAAGTCCTGGAGTTGCTCTGACCATGACACTGACAACGAGAGAAGAAACTGCAAAGTGCTTTTCGCGTGTTAAGCTCACCCATCCTTGGGACCCCTTATGACATGTGGTGACGACGTCCGTTTTACACACGTGGGTAGTGAGGAGGAGGCCAATGCCACACAGCTGACAGGTGGCAGGGTTTCAGGCCCCACGCGTGTGACTCCCTGTCACCCTTCCCTTGTCCACTGTGCTTTCCCGACTCCAGGGGATCTCACTTGAGTCGAGCGAGCTTTACGTGCAGCGTCACGGCTCAGACAGCACGCTTGGGGCTGTCTTTCTGGGTTTTGAGGCCTCATCCCACCATTACCACTGGAGTGAACCAGATTCCCGCTTCTACGCTAACGAACTACCACAAACTCAGTGACTTAATACCACACGCATTTCCCCCCTCGCAGTTCTGGAGGCCAGGAGTCTGAAACCGATGCGTAGGCTGGACTGGCTCTTCTTGAGAACTCCGCGGGAGAACCCACGGCCCGCCTTCCTCACCTTTTAGAGGTTGTCTGGGCTCCTTGGCTCCTTGGCTCTCGCTTGAATCCCTCGAACCTCTGATTCCTTGTCACATCTCTGCTTCTGTCGTCAAATCTGCCCAGCCCGTCTCCTGTAAGAACCATTGTCCATACAGTAGGTCCACTAGGGCATCCAGGATAACCCCCCATCTAAAGGTCCTCAATACGACCACATCTGCAAAGTCCCTTCATCCTATAGGGTCACAGGTCTCAGGAAGTAGGACATACACGCATTTTGGGGGGCAGGAAAGGCATTATTCAGCCTACCACAAGAAGTACCTTAAGCTACCCAACTTTTGTCTCAGTTTCACAATCCATAAAATGGGAGCATATTTTTGCCTTTGATTTAGGAGAATGAATCAAGTGAGCTAAATTTAGAGTAGTTACAGGGAGAACACTGAGCAGAGGCGGACACATGTTTATCTCTTAACAAATATGAGGAGTTAGTCATGCAGTTGCTGTTTGGAGGTGTCTAAAGCAGGCATTATATTTTAATGAAAAGGGGTGAGTCTGAGGTTGTGGGAGTGTCCAAGGTAAAGGGGACAGTGACACGGAGACGTCAGAACCACTAGGTGTGCAGACGCATGAGCCACTTGCTATGTCCGGCCGCCCCTGGCACAGCCACTGCTACCCAGCACGGGGGGAATAGCTGAGGCCCAGCTTCCTGGGGTGAGCCATTTCATCACCCTGTGTTAAAACAGCACTTGGCCATAAATACTAAATGAAATTTTCCTTCCCTCCTGCAAAATTNTGTCCCTTTGTCCCAGCGTGGCTTCCGGGAACTGCCAGCGTGGACAGAACAGACCTCGGCGTCTCAGTGGCTTTGCCGAGTCGCCTTCACTGCCACAGTGGCGCAGGCTGGGTTCTCAGCTGCGACAACAGGACAGGAGCCCAAGGACATAGGTGGGTCTGCGTCAGACAGCAGGTGACATGCACGAGCCCGTCCAACTCTGATGAACAAAATATGCTCTTCTGGACGTATGCGCTCAACTTCAGCGACAACGAGCACGCCCCTAGGGCAGAGAGCGGGTCACCGGTCACAAGGGTCATACAGATGGGCTCCTGAGCTGGACTCCTCAGAGAAGGGCCTGGACGTTCAGTGCCCCAGGGGCCACCACGACCTGAATGCCTGACTGCACTGTGTTATCAGGCATCTCATTTCCTGCACAGAGGACCCCGGTCCTGGGTGGGCACCTGAGAAAACGGTGAGTCCAATGGGTTGCAAGTAAGCTGGGCAGGTAAAACGGGTTTAGCTTCAAACCTTCGTAATTTCCATTACTGCAGCACTGGATTCTTTCTGTGCCCCCCTATAGCTCCCACTCTAAAGGAAGGGGCACTCTGAGCACCCTTTGTCTGTTCCAAAGGACAGACAGTACCATACATAAAGAACGGGACCAAGAAATAGCAGCTTCAAAGTAAAATTAAATTTCAGGCTACAGGAAAAAGTGCAAAATGAAATAAGGCTTCCAGGATTAAGGGGAAATTCATACTTAAAATGACAACCAAAGTGAAAACCATTTCTCAGAGATTGAAAGACTCGAGATCTATCTCCTCAGATTAGAAAAACGAGGCAGGAGAGGGTGAGAGAAAGGAGGTTTACTGAGACAATCCCAAAATGCAACTTCACGTCTCATGATATCTGAGGCTGCAAAGACAAGGAGCCGGGGGCCACCCTGCAATTTCTCTTCAGAAAAAAATCTGATTCTATCAGAGAGACGCGCTCATTTCTCATTCTAAAACTTTCTAAAACCTCCAGATTTCTAGAATATCCTCAAAATGATACATGGAAAGAACTGTCAAAAGTTCGCAGCAGATTCTGAATGAAACTAGGGCTGACACCCAGGTGGGGTCCGGGATGGTAGCCCCCTCGGTCGTCCCAGGGCCCGGCCTCCAACAGTCCAGGCTCAGAACGAAACGCTCGGGATGTCACACACTCAGTGTCTCCAACTGCGAGACATACTTTTTGCACTAAATGATCCCTCCTCGCCATTTCTGTGATTTTTCAATCCAAATGATGTCGGGGACTGTTAGGGAGATTGAATATCAAGTATTGGGTAATGGCTTCTCAATTAGGCCAAAGATGTGAAATCACAGAATAACAAATGTTAATATATTCCCCACTTGAAGCCACAGATCAAGCGAAGAGACACTCAGCGGCATCTTCCCAAAGACTTATTAGGATGTCTGATGTATTCAGTACCCAAATATAGGCGGCTAGTCATCCCAGATTCTATACGCTTAGTCATCTTAGATCAACGCTTGTGCTTGGCAGCCGGAACACAAGTCCTTCTCCCTGCACTGTTTTTGCAATTTTGTGACATGCAGGACAAAATAAAATCGGAAAAGTGTACACTAATTAATTAGCATAGAGTCTGAACTGTCATCTGGTGTGGAAGACAGGTCTGCAAATGGCAGAAACCCAGGTTCAACCGGCTGAGGCCGACAGACATCGTTGGCTCACATGTGTGGACAGCCCGAGAAGGTGCTGGCTTCAGGGCAGTTGGGTCCAGGGCTACCCGCGGCCAGAGCACACCGTCGTCTCCTGCAGCTGGCCGCCCTCCTCCGGGCGAGCTCTTCTCAGGCAGTCAGGCCACATGAGGGCGAAGGCGCCCGCAGCCCAAGTCACATTCCTCCAGCTCCGGGGGAAGGGGCAGAAAGGGGCAAGCTTATGTCCTGTGAAAGCCTCGGCCCTGACAGTCACTGATGTCCATAACTCTCTTTTTCACCTACGGACCAATGGACGTGACCGGGGAACTCGCTAGATACGGACCATGCCGCCCTCCCCTAGAGACAGGGAATGGGGTCCCTCTGCTCTCAGCAATGGACTGAGGGTGGGGAGCAGTGCTTCCGGCTCACTTATCTATTGGCAGCCTGTCTTTCGGCACCGGAATATAAACTTCACAAGGGCAGGAACCTTGTTGGTTTCTTTCACTGCTGTATCTTTAGTACCTGTAATACTGCATATCCCATACTAGGTGCCCGGTGAGTGCTGGACGAGTGAATGACAAGGGGGATGAATGATGGCCAAAAGCAGCCCTGGAAATTTCTTTTGTCACTTCCTAATAAGTACGAAGTATCTGGCTGCAGGCAACAAACGTGTACCTCACTAAGTCAGAGAGAGTTTGCATCATTTACTGTTTCCAATGCCCTTGAAGGTCCGTGGGTCACAGGCAGTTTCCAGAGGGGGGCTCCAACAGGGCGGGCAGCATCCAAACAGCGAACGGCTGGGGCAGCAGTGGGGCCTCGCCCTGGCCCCAGGAGGAGCAGGTCCAGCCTCTGGGCGGAGCACACGCAACTCACAGGGTAGGAACGTGGAGGCTCATCCGCAGCACGCCAAGAGCTCAGGCTGTGTAATGCTGGTCTTTTCCATTTGTACAGCTCTGCGCCGTACAGGAACGTAATGCTTTGGAAAACCGTTTCAAGTGTGGAAAGGAGGGAGTATTTGATTTAAAAAAAGAAACCGGGAACATTTGAGCAGAGAAGCCACTCAGTTCAAAGGCAACGATAACAATGAAGCACTAACTGTGTGCCAGTTGAGCGCTGGGTAAACCGAGGCAGGAAAGCAGGAAGGGAATGCACTTCAGCTAAGTCTTTATTTTAACAATAATTCCTCTCCTCCTCCTTTTCACTAATGGGAAATACTGCACAAGAGAAAGAGGCCATTTTGAACTCCAGATCTAGAAATTCCTAGCGCCCCAACCTTGGGAAGTTCACTTCATTCACTGACCTTACGTCTCCTCCTCCATAAAAAGGAATAAGAACATCTGTCTTGCAGGGACTGCTGTAAGAAAGCAAGGAGATGCTGTCTGTATCACTGTGCCTTGTAAATGCATATCCGAAAATGCACNGGGTGGGGGTGGGGGCGGGCAGGGTTTCCTCATGAAGAGATAAGGAGTTCAGCCTTAAGGTGCCACAGACCTTTGGCTCATCCAAACAGACTCACACAGATAAGCGACCAAAGCCAATATCAAGCTTTGCCAAGGACACAAATGCTCGCTAGTCCAAGCAGAAACGGCGTCAGGAAGGAAGGGACTGACATCCCGGGTCTTCCTCGTCACTTCGCACAGGGGCCCAAGTTGACACCCGAGGTCCCCACATGCTGTATTCCGTGCATTCACTGAGGAGTCACCTCGCATGTCACTGCAGATGGTCACACAGCTGATGTGACTTTCCCAGGGGCCGTGCCCCATAAACCCATCACTCCAGCTTCATGTCCCACAAGCAAGCTTGGGCCCCCAGGTACCACCTGCCAAAGCATCACCAGGAGAAGGACACGGCTGCCTACAAGCATCGGGTCCATCGTGAGTGAGGTGACAGGTGCCAAGAGCAACCCACCTGCCTCCCTTCTTTCCTGGAGGTGTCGTCCCCCCCCCACGTCCCCCTCCCTCCCACTATGGCGAGAGAACGCACTGTGGACGGACCTGATGGTGAAGTCTTTGCTTCCCAAACCTGACCCGCCCAACCGAGAGCTCCAGGGCTTTAACACATCAGTGAGCTGGCTGTGTGTACATTACAGGGCCCCCTCTGATCCCCAGAGGGCAACTGGTTTAAGACCCTGAGGTGAGGGTCGGTCTTCAGGCTCTCGAAATTGCCTTTGGCCCTGGGGTAAAAAATGCCTGCCTCTCAACAACCGTTTGCCGCTGTGATCACAAAATAACGAGGAGGCTCATTTTAATGTTTAGAAATTCATTATGAACTAAGATAAATAGCAAACACAGTAAGGCAGATGTCTATAAATTCAATAGGAACACTTAGAGAACAATACACATTTTTTGGTACGAGCTCTGTCTGGAAGCTGTGTTAGTGGAGACATTAAATTGCTCCATCCATCAGCGTATCCATCACAGTTAGTAACACTGTGTTCCTATAATTGATATTTCCCTGAATAAATTTATTGAGGGAATACCTGCAAAATTTTAAAAGCATGCTAAGCTGTGTAAGGGTGGGAGGTGATGTATTTAGAAGTCTAAGTGGGGGGAGGGGGAGGATTTAAGGTCCATCTGCACTCAGAGAAAATCAGCAAGCTGTTTCATAGGGAATCTTAACATCAGGGGAGACGTGCTGGGCTGGCCGCAGGGAGCAATGGAAGAGACACCCTGACGATGACAAGCCTGGCTTGTTGAAGAGAGGAAACAGTTTGGCTGACTCAGTCTAGACCCCCGAGGGCTTCCGCAGGTCACAAAGGAGAAAATCACAATGGTCAACGTGGGCCATGGTTCCCGCATGAGTAACCATCAAGGTGAGGCTAAATTTTGGGAACATCCCACAAACGGTAACAGGCCACTCAGCAGCGAGAGAGGTTCATGTGGGGAAAAGAGAAGCGTGCATCTCGGGAGTAATAATGTTACTGTATTTCCCAATTGCAGATTACAGTGGGAAAAGGCGGGGGAGTCCTGAGCCACCAGTGGAAGGGGATGAGGTAGGAGGTCCACAAGGGCTCAGTGGCTTCCTCCGAGTGACCCCACCGGCTGGCCACGCTGGGACGCGGAAGGCTGCTGAGAATCATGGCGGGTGGTTATTTCCTATGTCCCTCTCCTCCCCCACCCGTAAGATTCACGCTCCGCCTCCTCGGTGCCCAGGGCAGGACTCAGGCAGACCCCACCACTGGGTCACATCAGGGGGTCCCCTGGCACTCAGCCCCAGTTGGCTTTGGTGCTGGGCTTTCCTGGCATGAGAGCAGAGGGCAGGAGGCAGGCTCGGGTTTCCTGTCTCGCGTCTCTGCTTTGTCCCAAATGGTGGCTGGCGGCTGGATGCCTTCCTACCTCTAGCCTGTGACCCGCGGGGCCTCCCCTGTGACCCAGGCCCTCACAGCGCCTGGTAATGCTGTTCTTTCTCCTCCCTTGTATCCTCAGCCAAGCGATGGTCATGGCTTCCTACCTACTCTTGGTAGAGTTGGGGTGCGCCGCCTCTATTTTCTCCCTTTACCGTGCCCCCACTGCAGTAAGTATTCTCTCCCCTAAAGACCTTTCATTTGAACCCAATGGAATGAATTCTGTTTTCTGCTGGAACCCCGACATACAAAATATTGGGTCGTCGGGAAAGTCATGACGCATTTTTGCATTGAAATTCATAGGGAAAAATATGTCATGACTTTCCCGGCGACCCAATATTTCAAGCTGCTTTATAAGGTATCTGAACACATCTGGAATTCCACAGTGACCTGGAAATGTCCCGTGTCTATGGCTACGAGGCAGAAACCAACTGTCCGCGGGCTTTCGAAAGAATGAGAGCAACCCCATTATTTGGGGAATCTTTCTTCTTCCGTAGCCACACGTTACTGACAAATCGCCCAGGCTTCACTGTTGCTTTCCCCTCTGAGCAGTGACAATTAAATAAATGAAAGGAAGCCACACCAGCACCATCCCCGTGGCTGGGCTCCCCTTGTGACCCCAGGGCGTGAACAGCACACAGGAGGCTCAATAACAAAATCTCTCAGTGGCATGTCGACGGATGAGCATCTCGGGCCACTGTCGGGGGAAATACTGCGAGGTGTGCGACACGGTGACCCCGATCTGGGTGGACAGACACAATGCTGATTGCAAAGTCCCACATCTTTCTCCTTCTAGAACCCTACTGGTTGGCTTGGGTCAGAATGCAGGGTTCGGGGCTCATGACAATCCAAATACGCTTTTAGGCAAATACAAGATTCCACACACTCTGGGGCCTGCTGGCCTCTGTCAGTTACGGTTCTAGGGGGGCCAGGAAGAAAACCCGACTTCCAGTTGCTGGGGAAGAAGGCATCTCACGCGAGGATATGGGACCACACTGTGGAAACCAGGAATGGGGACACACGGCGACTCCAGAACTGAAGTTAGAAGCTCTGAATGGTCAGAGCTCTCACCCCTCATCTCACTTCATTTCTATTTCTCCACCAACTTCCTGGCTTCCTGTGTCTCTCCACCTCAATACACCTGCCAAATACAGTGCGGTGACAGGTACAGTTCCTTATCACGTGCACTGTCACTGTAGGAGCTGGGGACGCTGTGGGGAGAGGGAAAGGGGGGGGGTGGCACAGTTACTGCTCTTATGAAACGTGCGTTCCAGAGACAGGCGATGCTACGAAAACAAGATTAATTAAATAGAACAGTGTGCTATATGATTTATTTTATGTTGTATCTCATTTATTAGAAGTAAATAACGTGACAGAATCGCATAGTAGTATGCTTAAGAGTCACCTTGAGCGGTGGTTTGATGTTTGTAAAATGAGAAACCCTGGACAGAGGTCATGGGCGGCGCTGATGAGAACGGAAGTGTATCGTCCAAGAGGGCTGGGTGGGCACAGCAGGGTCAGTACTTTATATGCAGAACGAAAAGGCATGGATATGAGTAAGTGTGCCTCAGGTATTCGCTCTGTACCTGTAATAGAACACAATGCTCTACCAGGTGATTTGGTCAGGCGAGGTCAGGGGTCACGTACGGAGGATGCCGGGTTCTGACCTTCTGGCCCCCAAAAGGACACAGACACTGAGCACACACGGGGTGGAGTCCCTGGGTAAGATTCGTTCCGAATGCCCCAAAAATGGGCCTCTTCTCATGCTGGTGACACCACAAGGACAACAAAACAAAGNCCTAGACTGTGGGGAGTTACCCATCGCCCGTACATTAGGTTCATGAGAGGCAACTCACCCTCAAGGCACAGAAGTCGGCACGAGCCAGATCTGGACAGCTGGGGCTGTCCACTCTGCAAGGCTCAAGGGGGCACGCGGCCCAAGCCGGCGCAGAGCCACGCGGACCCAGGACTTTTGCTGGGACGCCTATGCAGTACAGTCCCCTGTTTTTCCTGAGCTCACGTGGCAGGTCCAAGTCACCACACGGCGCTTCCTGAAATCCATGGAGCTGATGTGAGGGACGCTGAGCCCAGCCGAGGAGAAACCACGCCCGCCGGACACCACGTGGCTGCGTCCACCAGCACCCAAGCTACATGTGCTCACGAACTTCGGGGTCCTTGAGCCAAGGAATGCACACTCTCCCCCTCTCCCCCCGCTCTCTTTCCTTTACTGTGGTTTGAGTGGGATTCTGTAACTTGCAAAGAATCCAAAGTAATCCAACAGTTAATGGAGCCTCTCTTCCTACAGCTACCATTATTAACAGTCTGATACATGGCAGGCATCAAGCTTGAATTAATGAACCCACTTTAGTGTCCAAGACCGTGCTGAGGGTGATATCCATTAACATGTACACTGGGCACTGTTCTAAGCATTTTCGTGGTTAGGACTAGTAACAGATACACACTGTTTAAAGCATTCCAACAGTACGAACTGGAGCACAATTGAGTCAGACTCTCCGCTACCCCAGACCTCACCCCCCATTCTCTTCCTCAGGATCAACAGCTCGGCCAGTTACTCTGCAGCCTCTCAGAAATCCTGCATGTAAGTCCGCACTCTAATAAAACGTGCAGACAGTGTAGGGAGGGTGTGGGGGTCTGTAGCACGACCGACACCAGCTAACATCTGGTCCTCACGCCCTGGGTACGACTTGCCCACATCACACTTCCTGCCCATTTCAGCCCCACAACACTCATGCTCTGAGTAAATCTGACGGGGGAGAAGGGGCACCCACACCTCTGGGAGGAGTGCAGGCAGCTGCCTTCAGAGCACGAATCCTGACCAGCCATCGGGCTCTGCTGACATGTTCGGGGTCGATAAATAGCTCTGCCTGAGTTTGCAAGGCACTGACAAATGGAAACGGGTTGACAGAAGGAGCTGAGCACGTGCTGCGCGGTGACAAAGGGCGGGCGCCGGACCGGCCTGAGCAGCATGTCCAAGCGGCTGAGTCCCTCCCTCAGTGTCCCCCCCACCACCACCCAGCCGAGGCTTTGGGGCAGACACCTGCAGGAGGGTCAGAGCCAGCGAATGCACAGTCACCCCACACCTCTGCCTCCCACACGGGGGTGGCGGGGAGGAGGGATTAGGGGAGAAAACGCCCATGGTTCGGGCACTGTACAGAAACCTGGGTCCAGGGGGAGAATCAGGGGGAACCGGCCCACCAGGCAGGTAGACGGCCGGAGCGTTTCTCTGCTGCTTCTCTGCACGGACCCACGAGGGACAAGCTGTCCAGTTTCTTTCACATCCTTGCTCAGTTTACAAGGGACTGAGGATCAGAGGCCTTCAGGATCACGCCCGAGGTCACACAGCCACGTGTCAGGGCTGGGGGTGTCTGGCTTATACCATGCGTGCATCCCCTGCAGTGAGCTGTGCCAGAGACTCACTGCATTATCCTCGGGCCGCCTCTCGGCACCCCTCCTGCCTTGTGACATGACTCAAGCATCGAATTTTCTTAACACTGCGTGCGCATGCTTGCCTGGAACTACTCTGCTTGTGTTTGCATATTAGGAAATGTGCAAAGCAGTCTACACCGGCTTATCTGTGCTAGATTTTCCAGCTTTGGTCATTGGCATTGCCTCGGTTTCTGCCCCCGTGTCTGTGCTGGCCTTTGATATTTTATTCTAGGATACTTGCCCCCTCCTTAGAAGACAGAGCGTGACATGTCCCTCCTCATCCTCTCCAGAACTTTCCATCACCAGGTAACATCAGCAGTCTCTATCCCGGCCTGCGGGNAGGAACCAGAAGTACACACGCAGCAAGACGGACTGCGAAGCACGGGGCACGTGAGAAAAGGCGGGATCAGCGTGAGGTCTAGGGCACATCTGAAGTTCACGCATCCAGAACAGGCGGACCTGACGGAACGAGAACTGGAGGAAGAGCTTAATACACAAAACTGCCCCACAGAACCATACGACAAACAGCCCTAAGAAAGGAGAAAAACATAACACGATTTACAGAAGGGGAAATCTGATTCAGCAACAAATCCATGAGAAGGTTCTCGGTCTTACTGACGGTAAAGGAAATGGGAATTTAAAAGTTAGCGTTTTCACCTATAATGTTGTCAAACTAAAAAACAATAACGTTTCACTGTGAACACTGGCTTAGCAAACGAGCTCTCTCATACATTACTGGGGATGGTGTCCATTGCCAAACCTTTTGGGAAGGTCATTTGTCCATATTTATTAAAACAAAACATGCATCTATCTTTGACCACATATGTCTGCTCTTTGGTGGCCCTCAATGAGCCATTTCTCCCTACAGTCACACACTCTGTATTCTGAAGTGCACCACACGCACATGCACGCACGCACACACACACACACAGACACTGGGCTTGACCATGTGACTTGCACTGGCCAATGGGCCTTGACAAAGTATGATGCAGGCAAAGGCTAGAAAAGTGCTGTCACGCTGAGTTTGTCCTCTTGGAAACCTGAGACCATCATGTTGTAGGAACTCTGAACCAGCCACGCAGAGACCATCTGCTGGGGAACTGCGGAGCCCAGCGGACCAGCCAGAACAAAGCCCCAGACACACAGCTCCTGTAGCTGTTTGGGTCAGCCCCCCGCCATTCATCAGTCCCGGCTGAGATGGCAGACGTCCTGGAGTGGAGTCCAGCCATCTCCCCACAATAAACTGGAAGCAACCAGAGCGTCCACCAACAGGAAAAGAAGGCACTGACTTGTGACCCATCTGTGCTAGAGAACTGTGTGGGGACACAGGGAGGAAGACCTTTCATCTGCAATCTGAAGACACAGCAAGCTACTTTAAGGGAAAAGGCAAATCACAGCATCATGAAGGAGCCCAGTTTCATGAAAATATGTTTAAATCTTCAAATAAATGCAAAATAAATGTGTACAGGCTCATAGACACAGCAGGAGGCAACACAGGGCTGCCGAGACTGGCTATGTCGAGAGGGTGGGGGAGGGCAGGTACAGATGGCCGGCTTTAGATGCTTTTTAAAGCAATTCACTCATTACATGTACTACTGCAGTCATTAAAGAAAATCTAATGACGAAAATGGTAGAGCAAACAGCTAAAAAAAAAATAAAGATTGGCGTCTGTTAAAGGAAACTTCAACAAACGAAAAGACAACTTATTGAATGGGAGAAGATATTTGTAATTGATAAATCTGATACGAGGATGCTACCCAAAATATATAAGAAATGTATACAACTCAGTAACAAAAAAAAATAATCTAATCAAAAATGGGCAGAGAACATGAAGAGACATTTCCACAAAGAGGACATACAGATGGCCGATATATGAAAAGATGCTCACTATCACTGATCATTAGAGAAATGCAAATAAAAACCACAATGAGATACCCCCTCACACCTGTCAGAATGGCTATCGCCAATAAATAAACAAACAACAAGTGCTGGCAAAGTTGTGGAGAAAAGGGAACCCTGGTGCACTGCTGGTGGGACTGCAGACTGGTGCGGCCATTATGGAAATCAGTATGGAGGCATCTCAAAACATTAAAAATAGAACTCCTTAGGACCCAGCAATTCCATTCCTGGGTATTTATCCACAGAAAAGGAGAACACTAATTGATAGATGAATTGATAAAGATGTGATACATATATACAATGGAATATTACTCAGCAATAAAAAAATTAATGACATCTTGCCATTTGTGACAACACGGATGGACCTAGAGGGTATTATGCTAAATGAAATAAGTCAGAGAAAAAAAATACCATATAGTTTCACGTATATGTGGAGCAGAAAAACACAAAAGTAACAAACAAAACAAAAACAGACTCATAGGAACACAGACCAAAGGGATGGTTGCCTGAGGGGAGGGGTTGGGGGGAAATACAGTCAGTAATAGCGTGACAGTTTGCCAGGTGACAGGTGGGTCCAAGACGTAGGGCCGTGATCACATCATAAGGTATATAGATGCTGGGCCACTATATTGCACACCTGAGACTAATGTAACTAGTACAATGCTGTACACCAACTATACTTACATAAAAATCTGTAAAAAGACCAGCATCTGAAAACTCATCTATTCCCTTCAGCCTCTGAAGAAAGCTCAGGGAAATGGCAAGAAGGCGGTCTTTCTAATTTTCCATACAGCCTCGTTTTTCACCAGCCTTAGACACAGATTAATCCTGCGGAAAGCTTCCTTTCTCCACCGGGGTTTTCAAGACCCATTTAATATGGATATTTGGCTCTTTTCCTGGCATGTTCCATTACAGAGGGTAAGCATCTGGCTTTCTGTTTGAGAACATTTCTTCTGTGTGAGTGTGTGTGAGCGTGTGTGTGTGTATTATGTCAAATGATCAAACCTTCAGAAATTCCTTTTACTCTGGAATTCAAATGACCTGAGAGCTTAGAGAAGGAGAGACCCTTGTTTTCTAAACATCATTCTCCTTAAATAAATGAAAAAAAAAACCCACAAAAAACTGCTGTGAGATACCTGTCATGATTATTTCCGCATGTGTGATACAACCCGGACAAAGTCATACTAGCATGCTTGAATTTTTCCTTCTTTGGTCTGTGCGTCTCAACTTTGGCTTCCCATTAGAACCTTCCAGAAGACTCTGGAAACATACAGACTCCTGAGTCCCACCCAGAGATTTTGCTTTCATGTGGATGGATCTTGAATATCAGGGCTTGGGCAATAATCTTTGGGTGACTCTAACGG
>NW_017732598.1:416885-426485 GCF_001890085.2 Hipposideros armiger
GAGGCCTGTGGAGCTGAGAAGGAAGGTTGGGGCTCAGTCCCATTGGGGACCTCTGAGAGACCAAGCAGAACACCCAGACACCCCGACTGTACGTGGGTGAGGGGGCAGCCTGGAGGCAGCTCTGAGAGGCATTAACCCACAACACATCCAGCCTGTCCCCCATATGAGCTGGAGAGAAAGCCCCCCTGAAAGTCGCAGGTGCTTGCTTCTGGAAGCTTCCAGGCCTACAGGGAGGGCTGTGGGGCTGTGGGCCAGGCTCTGCCAGTGTCTGCCACACTGGAACCCTAAAATGTGCTGTCCAAATGGATCACGCCTACTTCCATGTCGGCACAGCCCTTTCCCTGCATCCATCCTCTTGAGGGTGACCCAGACTGTGGCGTGTTCACTGCTGGGCCCAACAGGTAGCCAGGGACAGCAGTTTGCAGAGGGCACCGGGGGGACTTGCTCACGAGGACAGACCTCTCCAGATCATGTGTGTGTCCCTCGTGGCTGGAGAGGTGGTGAGGGTGGGAGGTGAACGGGTTGGGGGGTAAAGGGGGGGTCCTCCCAGGGGCGGCAGGTCCCACGGCAGAAGCTGAGGACGTGAGTCCAAGGGCTGTGAATCCCAGCCTGCCAACCCAGGCAGTTAGGAATGTGTATTTGTCACGGTGGGAGGACAGAACATCTTTTATTTATCAGTTTGTTAGCTTGATTGATAACTCTGGGGTACGGAGACATATGCTGTGTGCAGCAGACGCTCCTCCCACGGTCCCCGGGCTCCACCATTCTGTGCGCCCAGCCTGACTTCCAACTGCTGAAATCCGCACCCCCGAGCCTCTGGGCTTCTGCTTACTGCGGAAGTCAGCTCTGCTGTCAGAACAGCAGGCAGAAAATGCAGACGAATGGGGCTCCTGGGAGCCACCCCGAGGAAAGGCTGATGGGGTTGGACTGGAACACCCTCAGCCCGGGTGGGACAGCGCTAAGCGGTTCTCCGCGGGGGTGAGCTGCCGGGGCCCACGGGAGTGACACGCTGCTGCCCTCCTTTCAGCGGCTGCATTCCCTGCCTCGTCTCACTTCCCTCCTCCCGGGCTGGTATTCCCCTTCACGCCCACCAAAAAACACCTATTATATCTGCGCGCACGTGCTTGTGTCAGCGCCTGCTCCTGGGAGACTGCAAACCAAGGGATGGGCCGCCGTTTGTACCCCTGTCCCAGGCCCCACAAAGTGAGGGTGGGCCTGTGATGCGACCGCCTTGCCCCGTTTTACTCTTCACTACAGCCGGAGGAAGAGGCAGGATTATGGTCCCATCTGAACCAATCACTGAGCATGGATGTCATTTGCAAGCGGATGACCCACTTACCCTTCCTCCCTGCCCCAGCCCCAGCCATCTCGTAGGACCCTCTGTTGACCGCCATGGATTTCTTAGTCCTTTAATGGCACCAAACTGATGGAAGCTTTCAAGCACTGGAATCTAGCCATACGGGGTCCCAGCTCTAACCTCACCAGATGTGTGACTTCTGACAACCGAGTCTCCCTGAGACTGAGTGGTGAATACCAGATGGGATAACTCACNCGACTCACGGCAGCCCAGCTCCAGGTTGAGCTGTTGTTCACCATCTTAGCTGTAGAGGGCGCAGCGTCACTGGCCCTCATGTGGGATCTGAACCGGGCCCTCTGGCGTCCCAAGCCAGCTCTTAACCAACGCGCCACTTGGCCAGCTCTGAAAAAGCTTTTAAACTGCCTGTAACTAGAACGGCTGGTCAGTGGCTCATTTCTTCTGCGCTAATTACAGATCATTATTAAATAGAAGTTAAGGGTTCCTTTGAGAAGTTTAAAAAACTTGTAAAGGAGTGGTTCAGTTGTTTTTTTCACCTATCTGTCCAGTTTTCCCAGAACCATTTATTGAGTAGACTGTCTGTACCCCAGTATATATTCTTGCCTCCTTTGTCATAAATTAAATGACCATATAGACATGGATTTATTTCTGGGCTCTCTATTCTGTTCCATTGATTGATGTGTCTGTTTTTATGCCAGCACGATGCTGTTTTGATTGCTGTAGCCTTGTAGTATAGTTTGAAATCAGGTAGTGTGATACTTCCAGCTTTGTTCTTCTTTCTCAAGATTGTTTTGGCTATTTAGGGTCTTTTGTGGTTCTACAATGTATAAATTTTAGGATTATTTGTTCTAGTTTTGAGAAGAATGGCATTGGTATTTTTATAGGAACTGCATCAAATCTGTAAATTGCTTTGGGTATTAAGGACATTTTCACACTATTATTCCTTCTAATCCATGAGCATGGTATATCTTTCCATTTATTTGTATCTTCTTCAATGTCTTTCTTCAGTGTCTTACAGTTTTGTAGTTTTTGGTGTACAGGTCTTTCACCTCCTTGGTTAAACTTATTCCTAAGCATTTTATTCTTTTTGATGCAATTGTAAATGGGATTGTTTTCTCATTTCTCCTTCTCATTGTTCACTATCAGTATATAGGAATGTGGCAAGAACATGTCTATATAAAAAGATGAAAGAAAAATAAAAAGAGCAGTTCAGAAAGAATTAAAGTAACCTGGTGTCTGATAACTCAGCAGATCGCAGTGAGAAGTTGAAAATCAATTAATTTGAAATGCGATCTAGAGATCGTATACGACTGGAACGATAAAACATGTCATGTCGTGTGTCTGGCTCTTTCCTCAGCCCAGTGCCTTTGAGGGTTACCCACGTTTCTGTAGGTCTCGGCACGTAGTCCATTTTCATTGCCGTGTAATATTCCATTGCTCAGATGTAGCACCGTCTTTTATACACTCACCAGTTCACAGACATTTGCGTTACTTCCAGCTTGGGTTATTATGGAAAAGGCAAAATCATGGAAAAGAGGCAACTGGCTTTCTGGAATCAGGGAAGAAGTGGAGATTCATTACGAATGGGCAAAAGGGACTTGCCCCCGGCGATGGGTGCGTCTAAAACTAGATTGTGGTGATGGCTGAACAACAAAAAAAGTTTTCTACAACTGATTTAAGTGCATACTTTAAAATGGGTAGACTTTATGGTATATAATTTATAACTCTAAAGCTTAAGAAAAAGCAGCTCTAAGTAGGATTATAAAGCTCCAGGCCCTAACTGCTGATTCCTCCACCTATGTCTAAGTTCAGCGGCCATCCGTAAGCAGAGAAGCACCACCAGACAACTCGTGACACAATGAATCACCCGGGTTAGAAGACCAAGAAGGCACCAAAAAACCTTCTGGAACTGATTGGCACACAGCAGGGAAGTTGAGAGCTCTCAGAAGAAAGGTGCTTTTAGAAATGATAGGAAAATCTAAAATACGTACACTTAAAAATAAAATACGATACCCTGTCCAAGAGAAAAATGCTCAGAGGGAAATTTTTAGAACATAACAAACAACATAATACTTTTCACAGTTAGATTGTAAATAAGGCTTCTTGGGGCAGATCCTATCATTTTCCCTTTTGTTTCTTTTTTAATGTTCTGTGAAATACTATCATCTTTCTGAACTGCTCCCCAGGCCTTTAAGCAACAGAGAACCCACACAGCATTTGTCCCACTCAGCACACCAGGGGAATCTGGGCATTTCGGGGGCTGCTGGTGGTGAACAGCTGTCATAGAGAGTGAGGGCACCGATCTGTCGAGCTAAATGACAGAAACAACTGACTTGCGCAAGAACACTCTGTCCCGCTGAAACTTCTAAGGCTGTTCGGGATGTGAGCTGAAACCTATGCCCCTTTTTGCAAAGCACACCTATCAAAACAAACATGACGAAAACGCTCATGACTCTTAACAAATGAAAATACTGTTGATTCTGCTTTTACATACATAGGCTGCCCAAAAAATGTATACACGTTTTAAGAAAGGAAAAACTATTCTAAAATTGTAATACTCAATACATACTGATAACAAAAGATGACTACAAGTCACGTGTGACTTCTGCAATGACAAGAGGTGCTCAAAGTGGTTCCCTTCAGCGTCCAGACACTTCTGATGACGGTGAACTACTGCTTGAGCAACGCTGACCAAAGTGTCCACTTGTGTACATTTTTTGGCACCCTCCCCGTATGTGTATACACACACACAGTCACTGACGTTCCAAGTTCAGAAATTTACATGAAGACACACAGCAGCCCATGGTTTCCTAAATGGCACGATGTGTGTCCAGTCAGATCTTTCTGCTACTGCAGACACTTTTGCAACTTCCAGTGAATGAAGAGTTTTACCTCTCCTTGAAGCAACATGTCTGTCGTGGGTCAGTGGGTTGGCCGTGACCCACGACACTGGAGTGTGCCAACGAGGCATTCTGATGAACACTGGGCACGTGGCGTAATGTAATTATTGTTGCTCTTAGCTGATTATTTATGCCGCACGTGTTTCTTTTGTAGCAGGAGAGCCGTGGTGTCTCCGTATTACAGAGCTCTGGAGATCCTGCCGAAAACACAAATGCACTTTCTGCAAGTAACGACGTGCGGCAGTAACTCACTACCGTTCCCCGCGGAGAGCGGGTGTTCAATAATTTAATGCTAAATTTGCTACTCTGCTTGTAAACGGGAGATATTAAATACCAAATATATGGAGGTAATAAAAGTAAAGCCACACGAGGGCAAGTCAGGGCAAACCTCGCACCTCCCCGGACCGCGTGTCAGGCGATGGGGGTGAGTGTCAGGAAATGATGATGAGCCCGCCGGAGCTGTGATTTCAGAGACTCAGGCTCGGAAACCCCTTCACTGACCAGCGGTGAGCCTGAAGGGTCGCAGCCTCCTTTCCCCATCTGTATGTTTCTGCTGGAAGCAGTACAGGGTAAGAGGCGTTTCTGGGGCTGGGCTCCGTGTTCTCAGAGGAGAGGAGACGTGACGGCCCCGGCACCCCTCCCCCGAGGTGGTCGGCCACGTGGTGGCCCTTCGACAGCAGCCATGTCTTATTCCATCTCATCTACCTGAACTCACCATTTTCCTTAAAAGCAACTCTTGCTGTGGGTCTCCTTTCAGAATTACTTGAGAGGCCACCACCTACTGTGCATGTTATTATTCAAGGTCCTCTCTCCCCGAACATCACAGCCCAGGCCAATCCCAGGCTGGCGCACATGGATAGTTAGATCTCGGCCGTTCCCTGGGACTGGCATAAGACTCTAGTGTATTTAAAATCAATTCACCTCTCGATGGACACCTGGGTTGTTTTCAACTGTTAGCCATTTTGAAAAGGCTGCAGTGGACACTCTCGCCCACATCTCTCCACACCCGCAGCCGAGCTTTCATTCAGGGCACACGTCCCAGCCCCGCGATGCCAGGGTCACGTGGGTGCCCGCCCGAAACTTCATTAGCCAGACGCTGACAAATCTCTCTCTCCAGGGTGAACAAACCATCTCACAATTCCTCCAGCCGTGTAGGAACGGTCTGCATTCGCTTTCATTCTCAGAAACATATTTCATTATTTGCATCTATTTTCATTTTTTCTTTCTTTTTTTTTTTTGCCAACCTGATTAGGAGAATAATATCGCGTCGGATTGAAAGCAAACCTCAGTCTGCTATGTCCCTAATGTGCAAGTTATTAAAACACACTTGCATGGAAACGCTTGTGACGGACTGTAAGTTTAAAAACGCATCAAGTTCGCACTTGATACGGGCTCGCTAATGTACCTGATCTCGTACTCTGGGAAATCTTCATTTAGGCTAAGGAAATAAAGCATCATCTTCTGTGATCTAAGAGGACGTGGATGTGTGGGCAGCATATACTACACATATAGTCACTGTAACGATTTAACAATAATTAATAGCTGCTTTTCTTTGCTGCTCTTGGTGCTTTCGGTACCTGTTCACACATAGGGCTGAATCTGACTTTCACCACAGTCCTGCAAAGGCTGACGCCGTCCTGCGGACATGACGGAGGTGCTGAGCCTCTGGTGAAACGCGACACAGCCAGTGCAGGCGTGACAGACACAGGGTAGAGGCCCTGAACCTCAGGCTCACATTCTTTCTGCTCTTTCTGGAGGAATCGCCATTCAGATGGACTATGAGGACTATTATAATCCGTAAGAGTCCATGATGAGGACCCTGAGGAGTCACACTTGCCACGGGAGACACACCATTTTCACAACCGTATACCAACGCCTCAGGTTTGGCTGTTGTCGAACTTAGGTTCTGAGTGTCAGTAGACTTCCACAGTCTCACCGAAGACAGACTCCTGGACAATATCTCTAATCAAATTACTGCATCAACGTTAAAAAAACTCTCAAGATCTTTATTTTCCGTCACTTGGTCATCTGGACACAGTCAGGTAGCAGTAAAGTGCCATCATTAAAATTTCGCTTTCCAAAGCAAAACGGAACATTTTTAAGCAACCTAGAATATCCATGACAAGTCATTTTTGCTGGAAGTGAAAAGAGACCAGATCTTTCTGGCTTCAAATTTTGGCCGACCGGCCAATGGGCCCAGCGTCCCCAAATAGTCAGCATTCCATTCATCAACGCCAGGGACAAACATCCAGGACTCTAGGAAACACATTTCCACAGTCACGGCATATTACAACTGGATCTTCTCTTCTCCTCCTTCAAAAACAACCCATGTTCGCCCGGGGGAATTTTCAGAAACACACCCTGAGCGAAGGAAGGGAAAACGCGAACCGTAGGAACACCGCCTGCCATGGGGAGCTCTGTCCACATTCTGATCGACACCTTCTCAGGTTATCCTGCCCATGTTTATTTATAACACACTATGTGATATTGGGTCAGCTCTTCCATAATCCACTGATTTTTGTAACAGATTTATTAGGATGTAATTCATAGACTATAAAAATCATCATTGAAAGTGTACCCCTCAGTGGTTTTTGGCTTTTTAACTTTATTCACAGACTTGTACAACGGTCACCGCTATCTAATTTTAAAAGTTTTAATATACCCCCCAAATCCCACACCCATTAGCAGTCAGTCTGCATTCTCTTCTCCCTGAGCCCCCAACAACCGCTAATCTACTTTCTGCATCAAAGGATTTGCCTGTTGTAGACATTTCAAACAAGTGGAATCACACACACGTGTGGCTGTTTGCGTCTGGTTCATCTCGCTCAGCGCCATGTTTTCAAGGCTCAGCCAAGTGGCAGCGCGTGTTTGCACGTCCCTCGTTTTCATGGCCACATAACGCTCCACTGAATGGACAGACCACCTGTGTCTCTCCATTCACCTTTGGCTGTTAGGATTAACGCTGCTGTGACGTCTTCGTCAATAGTTTTTGTGTAGTCGTTTGCTTGCTTTCAACTCTCTTGGGTACATAAGTAGCAGCCTGGACCTGACAGTAATTTAGGTCACCCCCAACCTGTTCCTGCGGACCTTCTTCTTTTTAAATTATTTTTATTGGATTGGTTTCCAGAGATTGCTCTTTCCTACTTTCACTTCTTTGTCATTCTCTCGTCGGGAGTTTCTCTTTGCCCTGAAGTTTCTACTCAACGTCGCTGGATCTTATTTTCCTCAGCAGCCAGCCTGATGGCCACGTGCTTCTCACCTGCCACCACCCTTTCTCACCTCGGCTCCTTCTCCTCATTGGCCTGATCCAGCTCACATGACACAATGCTGATTCTGAGTCTGAGAGCTCTGAGCAGTGTTTCACATCACCTCGAATTCTTGCAAGAAATTCTGTCCGTGTCTCTGATTTGCAAAGGTTCTCCCCAGATTCTTTCTTATGGTGATATTTCCAGGGTCCTGTGGGCTCTGCCCATTTGGGCAGCCTGCCCCAAAGGTGTTTCCCTCTCCCAGTGACTTTGTCTATCACAGTTACCTGTCGAGAGAGGAAATGCTGCAGGTTCTGACGTGCTTAGGCCCACCTGTGCCACAAGCTCCTGTCTCTAGGAGGAGATGGTCCTGCCTTGTTTTGGGGGGCCTGGGTCTCCACTCATGTTCCATTTGAGACTGTTCATCTTTGTATCGTCCTCATCCCAGCCCTGTCTGCCCTTTAACAAACGTTTTTCTGTTTCTAACTTATGCATGATAATTTTTCTAGTGCATTGCTGGTGTGGGTCTCCCACCTGTTATGTTCAAGGGACACTTCCATGGGAGCCTGATAGAATGGAGGCGGTGGTCAGGCAGTATGCCATCTCCATCACCCTGTCGGAAATCCCACAATACGTATTCTTTATAAATCGCTGAGATGAAGGCTCCTGGCAGCCCAGCCCAGCTAGGCTGTTCTTGTATCTTTGGAGCAGAAAGCTGATTCTGAGCTGGCACATGGCTGCCTATAATAAACGGTGTTTTCTGTTTTACTTTGAAGTTTGCAGAGGTCATGTGATTAAGTTTTGACCAATGAGAGGCAAGAGAGAATTGGGGTTTGGCATGAATATCCAAGAAAGCTGCTTATAAGACCCTTGTCTGTCACTTTTCTTTGGCCTGCAATGCAGATGTGATGGCGGGCATTCTGGCAGCCATCTTAATCGATGAGGACAAAAGCCATGAATTAGCCTGCTGCTGAAGAAAGGCAGTTTCCTGGGACCCTGACGGTACTGGAGAGCTGCCATGCCAGCCATGAGCCACCTACTCAGGGCTTCCTTCTATGTTACTTAAGTCCCTCTTATTTGCATTAAAAATTAAATAAGCACACCTAATCCTAACAAATATAGCATGAAATATATTTATTGATACCAGTATATGCCAACTTTGAACATACATTCATGATTTTATTATGTCTATATTTGAAATATCAATTATTCTTTATTTATGGCAGCTTATGTTATTACTTAAGATATATTTGTTTTAAAATGAAACACATAGGGCCGGCTGAGTGGCTCAGTTGGTTAAGAGCTCGCTCAAGAGTTTGAGCTCTGAGCAACAGCGGTTCAAGTCCAGCCCGAGCTGAGCAGCCGCTGAGCTGCCAACAGGTAGCAGGATGGCTCAGCTAAAAAATAAAAATAAAAATAAAAAAAATAAAAAATAAATAAAATAAAATAAAATGAAACACATAACCTACAATAAATAGAAAATTAGTATCATATGAAATAGATAATTACGAAAAAAAGATTAAATTCCAGCTATGCACTCCTGCCTGTCTATTGGGTTGTAGGAAAAGTCATGAAATATTTTTTTCTGTTTTTCATTGCAAAAATGCGTGAATTTTTTGTATTTTTGATGTATTTTCCGTCAACCCAATACAATGTATTAGCAAAGAATAGAGGCTTTGAGGACGTGTGAGCTAGAGGAGATGAAATTCACTTCAATCAGGAGCCTTACTGGAGAACTGAAAAACATGTAAGTTTCTGGCATTCAACTTTATTGAATACAATCTCATTTTTATGTGCCACCTGAAATAATTTAAATAGCAACTGCAGGAAACTCTGAGAAACACCCATCTCTGTGGAGAAGAGCAAAGTAATGAAAATATATGGCTTTTGGTACACATTTATCTAGGTGAGCAGGGTTCTGAAAATGCAAAACAGAATTTGATGGACAGAGCATCACTGGTTATTCTGTCTCTATTCCATGATATTTCCTGGCCATGCTTACTCACAAGGGGCCTGATAGCTGTGATAACATTTATATGTTAATACTGTGATAATAAGGTTTTCAGCAACCAAACGTCTTCCAAAAAGGGTGTTTTGCAATTTAGATAAGAGATCTTCGCTCATTTCTGCTCAGTTCATC
>NW_017732598.1:430680-433633 GCF_001890085.2 Hipposideros armiger
ACAGCTTTATCTCATTTAATTTCCACACATGCCCTGTGAGGTCGGTAGCGTTTTAATTTTCAGAGAGCAGTTGAGAAAGCTGAGATCATGCAGCTCATGAGCAGGTGACCCAGGATTTGAAATGGCTCCTGACCACAATGCAGGTGGAACCGTGCTGGGTGCCCTTCTTGACATCATGTAAAACTTTCTGGTGGCCACACCACTCAGTTTGACCCCACTTATATTCTTTGTTACTCAACATTGGTCAGCATGTGTCATGACACCCAACATCTACTCCAATGCTAGACAAAGACAAATTTGCCGAAGCAAGGGTAGTCCCCATCAGAGACTATGATTATTATTTCCATCCTCCATTCGTTTATTCCTTCCTTCATGAATCCATGGGAAGGGGTGGATGCTATGCCAATGGGTTTATCAGTGACTTCATTCTTTCTTGAGAAGCTGGCTGAGTGAGGAAGGGAACACAGCAGAACTAATCTCCTTTGTGCATCCTTATTTTTCTCTAAGAAATTTCGAGGGAAAACACACATGGAATGGGAATTGTATGGTAAAAGGACGATGCAGTGACTTGCAAACAGTCTGATGAACTGGCCTATATGTTTGAAAAAGTCATGATTCCTATTGTGTTTTCTCTGCTTAGTCCTTCGGGTGGGATCAGGAACACACAGGGACAAGTGGGGCCGTTTGACGGGTGGCAGGGCAGAAGACGATGTCGAGAGTGGCAGACTCTGAGCACACTCTCCGCAGACTGATTTGACTAGTCTCCAAAGAACACAGGAGCTGGGTGGCCACCGGTGCTAGAGCGAGCATTTTAGAAGGTGATCCTCATGTAACACACAGCATCGTTTCTACAGGAAAAATTAGTAAAATGTTTTNGCAGCTCAGCTCGGGCCGGAAATCAAACCGGGACCCTGTTGCTCAGAGCTCGCACTCTTGAACGAGTTCTTAACCAACTGAGCCGCTCAGCCGATCTCCTTTCATTCTGATTATCTGATTCTGACTTCTAAGAGTAGCTGAAAAACACTCCAAAGGAGCAGTAAGAATTTCTAAAGCAAATCAGCTTCTGAAGCAAAACCTACTAACATTAAAACATCCACCCCAAAATATGTTTTCCAATCATCCTTAAGATAAAGAGAAACGCCTCTTCCACAGTCCACATACTATCCTAAAGAGTGGAGCATGGTTTTTCTTTATTTAATTCCATAAAGACAAAAGTAAAATGAAAAATTGTGGACAAAAGTTGAACATATTAATGAATATATCATGTTCAAAAAACGTCTATTTTAACTATACCCTTTATTAAATGGTAATAGATGCACGTAGTAGAAAAAAAAATTATAATCACAGTCCAGATGGCTCACAGTAAAAAGTAACCTATATTCAGCCTTCTTTTTCCCCCAACGTCCCAGCTACCCAACAGAAATCACAGTCGACAGTTCCTTTGCTCAAAAACAGTCTCTTATCTCGGTTTCCCCCAAATGGGGCTTCAGTCCAGATGCTATTATGCATCTTACTTTTTTGAACAGGTGCCCTGCAGGCGACGCAATACGCATCCATATGGATTTGTGTCACAATGCACACGGTGACACAGACAGTCTAACTCCAGAACATCATTATACAAGCACTGCAAACAAGACAGACAGGTTCCCAAACCAAAGGGCGTCCATTCTACAGCTTCCTCCGTGAGCACAGCATTCCCAGCTCCAGTGTAAGAAGCGGATTCCAAAAAACAAAGTAAGCTTCTGTGTCAACACATTTGTGTATACAGGATACACACAGTGCACGCATATACAAGCAGATACTCAAATGCCTACATCATATAGATGCATGTCCTATATACACTTATTGTGAACATATGCATATATTCCGTGCACCAACACATTATATACTATATATATATATATATATATATATATATATATACACACTGAATATGATATACATCCGCATATACACACATAATGTAAAATATGTGCATACGTAACATACTATATATACACGTGTATTACAGACGCAGACACACATAAGTGGGCATGCGTGAGTGTCTGTGTATGTGTATGCTTTTTCCCATCATCTGAACCCCTAGTGGGAAACAGAGCTGGCTTCGGAATCTCCTAAGGGATAAACAATGCTCTCCCTGGGGAATGGCATTATGACATCAGGCCTTTTAAAGGAATCGCTGACATTGCATTCAGGGTACTTGTCCCTTAAGAAGATACTGATGCCGATGAAAGGACAACATGACGGCACCACACACGTGCATATTTCGAGGTGCTCCAGAGATGTCAAGTTTCTGCTCCACTTAAACAAGAGTTAAAGTCCTCGGGAGCACCTGCCAAGGCTGATGCGTAGAAAGGCAGCTTCATAGGGACAAGCGCCCCTTGGAAAGTCCCCTTACTCCTTCTCTGGGCCCCAGGTGAACTGATTGAATTCTTAGACGGAAGCTCAAAAGCAAAAAAAAAAAAATCATAGTTTTCTAAGGGTTCAATTCCCTTTGCATTTCTTAGCTATTTCATAGGTAACACCACAACCACTTCTACTACCGATAATCCACAGAGTAGACGGCAAGAGGAGGAAAGAGAAAACAAGAACGCTTCCCCCCCAAACTCCTCCTCTTCTGGTAAAGAATAAAATACCTTCGTACGGATCAGTCTACCTATCTGTCTATCCACTCATGTATCTGTCTGCCTGTCTATGTATCTATCCATGCTTCCTAATTTCCGCTAACTACACAACTCACAATAAACGTTTACTGCGGGGATCTTACTTCCCACATCACGTGGCTGGGACGTACCGGGATGTGTGCTCCTCTGTACGTTCCCTGCCTGTACTATTACTACATAAACGTCGACGGCAGATCTCACATACAGATTCCTTCCTGTTCCTCTCATTTGCCCTACAAGCAAATCTCCAAGGAAAACTCCTGAAACAGCGTCACACACAAAAAGGCACA
>NW_017732598.1:434448-435449 GCF_001890085.2 Hipposideros armiger
GAAGCCGCCGCCCTCACAGCGAATCTGAACGCAGCCAAGGGGGGTTGGGACTCACCTGTTTTCCGAGCCCGCAGATGTCTTCTGACAAACGACAACCGCCGGCGCGTACTTGCCCATGTAGTCCGTGCTCTCCGTGACCTCCCAGACGGAGGGGCTGCTGGCTCTGACCCCAGAGACGCGCAGGCCCTTCTTCACCTTCACCCTGTGGGAGACAGGAAGTGCACAGCTGAGCCAGCTCTGGGGGACCCCGGGGCTGCTGCTTCTGGGAACATGAGGAGCTTCGTGCACACTGCTGCCTGGCAGTGTGAGCTCATGGTTAACAGAATTCAATCCCGTATTTGCGGTCACCTTTGACCCATCTGTCCTATTTCCCCCCTTTATTCCTACCTTTAGCAGAGGAGCTAGGAACAGTGCACTGACAGTAGCAAGCATCAGTGACTGAAAAAAATAGAGAAATATTGTGCTAGTGGATGGCTTTAATTTAAAAACAAAAGAATTTCCTGAAACCCCCAGTCTGTTAAAACTAAATGCAAAAAGGAAATGAATTAAAACTGCAAAAGTAAAATAACACTGCACATTCATTGAATGTCTTCTCTACATCAAGTACTGATGGGCACATCACCTGTATTGTTTAATTTATTTAACAATGTTCCAAGTTCCAGATGAGGGGCTCAGACAGGTACAGAAATAGGCAACAGAGAGCTGAGATGTAAACGGATCCATCATCACCACCATCATCACCATCACCACCATCACCACCATCACCACCACGATCATCACCACCATCATCACCATCATCACCATCATCACCACCATCACCACCATCATCACCACCATCACCATCACCACCATCACCACCATCACCACCACGATCATCACCACCATCATCACCATCACCATCATCACCATCATCACCACCATCATCACCATCACCACCATCACCACCATCACCACCATCATCACCATCACCACCATCATCACCATCACCACCATCATCACCA
>NW_017732598.1:443300-447635 GCF_001890085.2 Hipposideros armiger
TCTAGATGCCTGTTTCAACAAGAATCATTTCTTTTAGCACGTTTCCAAAGACAGACTTTCAGTTTGAAAAAATTAACGTGCCCCTGGGACCTCCCTGTCTGAAGTTGACAGAACCATGTCTGGAGCAAGACGTATGTCCGCCCTGCCCACCTGTGGTCACCAGTGCTCCCTGGTCACCAACAGGGCCAACACCCCACTGTCTCGCCTTTCAAATTTTGTTTTAATCCTTTTGACTCAGGTGTTTTTTTTTTCATTTTTACTTTTACTTTTTTATCATGATGACACCATTAACATGAGATCTACTCTCTCTCTCTCTCTTTCAAAGATTTTATTGGGGAATTGGGGGATGGAAACAGCGTTGGGGAATCAGGGAAGGGGAACAGACAAGTTGCTGTCCTTTGGTTCTTCAGTTTAGTTGTGGAGGATGTTGCTTCACTGGCCCATGTTGGTATTATGATCATTGCGCTCTTCTTGAGTGAGGCAGTCGCTCGCTGGCCATTGGACGGCTGCTCACTGCAGCTCACGCTGGCTGCCGGCCACTTACGGTAGCTCCTGGCAGCCCACTGCAGCCCCCCTGCAGCCTACACCATTGCCAGCGACTCATGGCAGCCCAGCTCCAAGTTGAGCTGTTGTTCAGCACCTTAGCTGTAGAGGACGCAGTGTCACTGGCCCTCATGTGGGATCCGAACCAGGGTCCTGCTACTCTGAGCTGGCGACCCAAGCCAACTCTTAATCAACTGAGCCACTCAGCCGGTCTCAAAGTCTACTCTCTTAAAAGTTCAAGTGCCCACTACGGTATTGTATTGATTATATCTGCACAGACTGTTTTCACACCAAGGCCCAGTAACCAATACTGGTAGGTAGGGATTTTGAAGGGATAAAGTTCAACCCACAGGACAAGTCATTTCTATGGGTTCTCTGCAAACTCTAGTGGGTAGCCTTTTATTAATCCGATTTCCACCCAAACATGATGACAACATTTGTTTTAAGCAATGTTTTCTGACCAGGAACTGACTAGAAAGTGTTGGGTGGGAAAGCCAGTGAATGTGTCTTTGCCTAAAACTCTAGTGTTAAAACATCACTTTTTAAAAAATTAATACACTCTATTTTTTTGGAGCAGTGTTAGGTTCACAACAGAATTGAGCAGAAAGCACAGAGTTCCCGTCAACCCCCATCCACCCCAACACATGCAAACGTCCCCCAGGGTCAATGTCCCACAGCACAGTGGGGGACCCTACTACAATGGATGACACATCATCAACACTTCTCATGTTATGTTTCTGGAGTAAACAATGAAAACAGCACATAAAAGAGTTGTGTGGGAAAGCTGGTGTGATTTTGCAGCTGCTGCTATGAAGACAAGTTTTATCCCCAATTTACAGAGGAGGAAGCTGAGGCTCAGAGAAGACAAATAACTTGCTCAAGGTCACACATAAGGACCCGTAGGGGCGGCTCCAGGAGCCCTCCTCAGACGTGCTGGGTCCGAGTTCGAGTTCAACATTTCTGTCCCCGTGGGGTGTCCTTTAGGAAACCTGACACCCCTGCCTCCAAGTCCTTCTCTGTCCCTCCGCAGGGTACAGGGGACCTGGCACAGGCATACCTGGATGCTGTGCAGGAGAGGCGGGCTGACCTACACTCAGACCCAGCATCACCCAATCCTGGCGTCCACACTGTGTGGCGGCCTGTGCAACAACCTCCTCCCAGAACCCACCGCTACTTGCCAGCAGGGGCCTCTGGGGCCTGGCGTTCCTGCTGACCTTTCCAGAAAATTCCTCTCTCCCTGATTAAGGTTTCGGCCCCGTTAGTGGAAACCGAGACAAGCTCCCCCTCTCCCCACTATTTCTGTCCTGTTTCTTCTTACTACAGCCCCTCGGGCTGGCACGTGTGTCCACAGAGGCAGGTGGTCTGCACCCTCCTCCCCTCCTCCGGGCCCTGAGCGTTTCGTCTGCCAGGCCTCCCTCACAGAGAGTTCCAAAGGGAGGGGGACAAGGATGGTTTCGGGAGAGTCTCCTTTTACTCACTCCATTAAACCTGGCTTTGAAGTTGACTGCCTTTCTGAGAACAAAGAACCTCCCGTTTTGGAAATGAGCTAGTTACCTTTCCTTTCCCTCTCCTGGACTTCCGGTCACATTTCCGTACAATTCTAGCCCCACAACGTCACGGACAGGCATGCTTGATTCAACTCCTACAGTTTGCACCCGAATTTGTCATGTGTCCCTTCGGTTCCCATTTTATTGGCCAAAAGCAAGTCACGTGGCCGTGTCTCACTGACAGGGCGGCGGCAAGTCCTCTTTACATCCAGCCACCTCTGCCAATGGATGCCTTGAACTAAGAAGAAACTCATTTACCCAGAGATGCAGAAGAGGAAACACGGTAATGTATTTCAAAAAATTGCCCCCTTTCCCATTTTACAAATGAAAAAAACCCAAAAACATTATTTAAAAGAGGTCAGGAAGATGTGGATGTTTCCTTAGGTCTCCTGCGTGGACTGTTAGACACGTGAAAACAAGACGGTGGCTTCAAAGCACGGAAGTCCGGGGGTTACTTGTCACTGCGGCCTAAGCTACACTATGCTGCCCTTAGAGAAAGCTTTCTCTGACTCTTTTTCCAAGTAGCGTGTGAACAAAAAGCCTGAGTGGCAATTTGGGGATGTTTACTCAGCCCCGGCGATCTAAGAGACAAACTGAGCTGGTAGTCGTTGTGAACATTCACCCTTGGAGCAGAACCGAGGTAATTTTCCAGGTTCTGTGGCACCAGATGAAATAGCACATCCCATTTCTGGTGAAACTCACTATTCCACACTGATGTGCTCTCCTGTACTTGTATATTACAAAATCCTGATGGGGAAACATGCTGACTCTGTTGCCCTGGGAGCTAAGGAGAGAGCCGCAGCCCTCAGCCTTCACAACTGCACGCTGGGGTTATTTGAAGAGGGCGGGCCGGCTCTCCTCCCCTCCGACTCTCCGACAGCCCAGGAGATGGCTCTTTGTTGCTATTTCCCCCGGCTCTTGACCGACAACAAAGCCCACCACTTAGCAGTGCGCTTGTGAACTGGCTCCTCTGTTGACGCTGCGTGAGGGCACTTACCAGCCCACATGCTGCAAAGCTGTCATTTGTCAGCAGCCAGCTGTTCCACTCTCTACAACACTTAAGTAACAATTTCACAGCCATTACCAGTCTGCCGTAATGACACTGCTGAAAGCTAAGTGCTAAACTGGTTTTCCAGAACAAAGAAAGCCGGGGAGGTGAGGCAGACACTTTGGTTGATAGGAAGGGACACCTTGTACGTTTTAACTGGTTGAGTTCCGTCTCCACCCGGCCTTCCTATCATCACCTCCATCCCCTTGGCGGCTAGCGGATGCGGTGGATGGTCCTGTGCAAAGATGACCACAGCGGGACCTACCCCCGTCCCACCCGTGACTCTCTCTCCTCCTGCCTATGGTGCAAAGGGCGCTATGGGATCTGTGAGTTAGGACATCAGCGGGGTGACCTGTCCTCCCCAGTCTTCCTAGGGTGTGCGGCTCTGGAGCTGTGAGCCACCAAGACGGAGGCCATCAGACTGTCAGGAAGCACACCACTACGTGAGGCCATGTGCACTGTTCTGGTGACAACCCAGGTGGAGGGTCCAGGTGAGGGCCATCATCCACCATCCGACATGTTGAGAGCGAGACTTCATAGGATGCCAGCTGTCGGTGGTCATGTCACCTCCTTCAAGCCCTCCTGGCTGAGGCCTCAACCATCATGGTGCAGAGACACTGACCCCAGATAGGCGTCTCCCCAATTCCAGACCCACAGAACCCATGAGCATAATAAAATGGCTGTTGTTAGAGCATTAAGTATGCTACAGTTTGCTGTGCAGCCAGAGAAGCTGGACGGGACAGTGGTGTCCCCACACAGAACTGGAAGGTCACTGCATGCCTGTCCCTGCTTTGTGTCAGAGGCCCGGTTCCGCTGGGGAAGGTGGGTTGCACCCTTAGAAGTCAGAAAGGCCAGCTCCTGGGCTGGGCGTGGCCTAAAGATATCTTGCCTGATATAGTTTTATTCCATTTTGATCATTTGAACCAATATTTTAAAATTGAAACATTTCCTTACAAAACCCAAACTTGGGCTTGCCTTGAAACATACATCATCACACTTGACCTGCACGTCTAAAAGGCACTCATCAGCTGAGGTGCCACCTTTCAGCAGGACACATGGTCCTCTGTGCCCCCTGGCCCCCACCACCCGCTGTGCTTCTCCAAACACAAACATCTCCCTTATGCCTGGTGTGGGCTCATTCACTCCCTTGTATGACTTGCCTGTCCCCCTGGAGGTGACTGAGTTTGGGAGCCCATG
>NW_017732598.1:447845-461185 GCF_001890085.2 Hipposideros armiger
TCTCTTGCTCTAAATTCCTTCCCACAAGATTGGAAAAGAGTGTGTCTGTTGAGGCCTGAGAGTAAGTGAATAAACTGTGTTCAGATACAAATGTCACAAAGAAATGAGGAAGGGGAATCCATGTGTTACATGGACGACTTCCAACCAAACCGTTTAAGTGTATGAAGATCAGCAACTGGACACTGAGATTGCAACACGAAAGTAACATATTAAAATCATATTAAAATCTATCCATCTGACTATCCATCTATCTCTCTGCCTGCCTACCTATCTATGTACCCATCATCTACTTCCTATCTATCTATCATTCTAGTGATTAACTGCTCCCCAAGGGCAAATACCAATCACCACTCTTGTCCTGCCGCGGGCAGCGGGACCTTTCTGCTGCTTCCTCCTCTAGGGCCCTGCCCACCGTGTGCCCCGAGCCGGCTTAGCCTCCCCTGTTGGTTTCTGTCCAGTCCTTCCCCATTGTGGCCCCTCTCAGGGACAGCTCGGGAAGTAGCCACCACCCTGTAACTCAGAACCACTGTCATCCTCATGCCCACAGGCTTGGGGTCGGACATTCAGTGACGGGATGGAAAACGTTTCACAACCCTGGGAGGTGGGAGAGGGAGAGGATGAAAAGCCTGATTTGTGACACTTGCCAGTTTCTGGGGTGCAAACACTCTTATCATGACGGAGCCCAAGCTCCCAACACGACATCACTGCATGTGGAGCTGGGACAGCATGTGTGCAGTTGGCTCTCCTGAGCTCCGGCATGTCTGCTGCTCATGTTTCTCTCATCCCCAAATTCAGCGGCTAGAAAACTTTTTGTGAGACCCTCATCCACCTTCCAGTTCAGTGCACGTGCTTCTCGTGCTCAACCGTGACCACAGACACGACGCAGATCCTCTGCCCGGAGGGTCCCCGACCCCCAGGAAAACGGGCGGTGCCAGGAGCCACTGGGAGAAGGCGGCCCTCCTCCCCGCAGGTCAGACTTATCCAGAAGTCAGAGCCTAGCTGCGCAGAAACGCCCAAACTGCCCACAGATCTGGGGTCGGCCTCCAGCCCAGACCATCTATTGGGTTGTCGGAAAAGTCATGACGCATTTTTGCAACGAAAAACATAGAAAAAACACGTCATGACTTTTCCGACAATCCAATAGTTGCTCTTTCACCAAATGCTGGATGAGCCCTGAGTCCTTCCACCCCAGGTGTGTCCTAGACTCCCTGTCCCTTCCTTAACTGCCCTCTGTCAACACGTCCCCTCCACGGCGACGGTTTTGTGCTTATGGTTCATATTCCATGAGCTTATGCACCTGCTGCGTCGCACCGCCTTTGGGCCACCAGGGACCGGAGTAGAGACTCATCCAAAGAGGCCCTTTTGTGAGCTGGCTGGTGGGCCACAGCCTGGGGGACAAGCTCAGGCTGCTGAGTGCGCTTCTGTCTCTCCCAGTAACTTGAACCAAAAAGCCCTTGGGCAAGGCCCCAGGCGGTGTGGGTGCTACAATGGAGACCTCACACGTGTTTACTGGGACCGCCAGCCATACGGAAGCTGACGTTGAACGAAAAGTGGTTGAAAGAGGGGGGCACAGCAGACACAGTGAGAACAAGAAACTGGTGTGACCATCTATTCCCAAGGGCATGAGCAGGTGACGGCTGAGGTCGCGCGAGGCCGCGCTGTGCCGAGTTCATGGCCCTGAATTTCCACGAGACTTCCTCTGGCTCCCACCAGGCTCTCCAAAAAATCTCCCCTTTTCTGATACACAAAATCCTGACACCTGCCCACCCATTACCGCCTTCTCTTCACCACCCTCCTCACACAGAGACCTAGAAAATGTTCCCATTTGCTGAATTTGCTATTTCCCAGCACGCAACTTTGTTGGGAAGAGAAACCTGGAGACCTGCTCCCAGGGGGATCCGATCAGCGTCTGGAGGACGCAGGCTGTAAGGCTTACGGCGCGTACGGTGGGTGAGGCCTGAGTCCGACTTCCAGAAGTTTCTCCACGATGCGGACGCCAGCGAGATCAGACTATCCAGTCACCACGCCTGTGTCCTAGGACACTGAGGCCCGGCCTCCTAGGCGCTCCCCCCCACCCCATTCCTGACGGAGTCCCAGTTCCTTAACTAATTCCCTCTCTGGTTCCCACTGTGTTTTAAGCCCCCAGCCCTGCAGTCCTCTGCCCAGCGACTTGACGGTCTCGCTCCGTCCTTCTCAGGCGGTCAGTAAAAGCAGCCACCACAACAGGAGCTGCATGGCATCACAAAAGCCATCATGGCACCTTGCTCTCCAATTGGAAGGAGGAGCTGAGGACACAGAGCTCAGGCTGCCTCCTTGTCACTGAGCTCACCTGCCCGGCGGCCCTGTCTGCCGTCCAGCTGACCGCACGCTGGCTGCACTGCGGGCCTGGGCATCACCTACGCCTCTGAGAACACGGCTGAACTTGGCAGCACACAGGAAGACACAGGTTGGGTTTGGGCAGCACCTTACAAAGAGTGAGCCTTAGGTCAGCACGAACTTGGCCGGCAGTGCCGGGTGACCCCTCTTGGCGGCTTCAGGCAACCTGGAATGTCCCCGAAGCGGAGGGAGGCTCAGGCCCTGCCAAGTGCACACGTTTTAGAAGCTAAGGGGACAAGACATTTATTTCAAAGATTTTGATCTATAAAAAGACACTGGGGAGTCATCAGGAGCTAAAAACACTGTGGTGGGACATTTAAAAATGTACTTTGTAGCTTGTGTTTTGTTTACATTTCAAATTAATGAGTAGAAAAAAACGTGTCTGCGATGCTCAGTCAGTACCTGGCGACTTTTAAAGTTCTTAATGTCACTTTGCTAATCCATGTCATATCCCCTCCGAGAGGCTGAATAAAGTGAAAAACAAAATGTAAAAACAAAGAAAATAAACTTGTTTATGATACAGATTTAAGTGGACAGAATTTCTGACATTATGGTTTCAGCCGCTTATGCTTCTCCCTGTAAGACACTGTGGATAAAAACGTAGGTGTGTATAAGAAAGCTCGGTGTGTATGTCAGCACTTGACAGTTAAACCTGAGGTGATTGGTTACTGGTGACCTCATCTATTCTGCTTTTCATTTTCTCCATCAAAACACCAGTTTTCTAAAAACAGAGTCATAGACACAAAGAACGAACTGACAGATGCCAGAGGGGAGGGGGTGGCTGGGTGAAAAGGCGAGGGGACCGCAGTTGATACTGCGGTAACTGTGTACGGTGACAGATGGCTTGTAGATGTAGGGTGGTGATCACATCGTAAGGTATGTTGAGTGTCACATCACGATGGCGGCGCCTGACATTAAGATAACCCTGTATGTCAACCATGCTGGAATAAAAACATCGACGAGTCACGAATATGCATGAATTGCACACAAGGCGAGGTCTGCAGACGTCCCAAAGAGCTTCGCGTTTCCTTCCTGCCTCTATGGCTCACATAGCGCAGCAGCCTTAACTCAGCGGTGGGCACCATTCACTGTGTTCTGCAGCGTCCATCCCTGGTCCCCGTTCCACAGCGGGAGGAAAGCATGCTCCTCTCGCCCGGGTCACCGCTCCTGCCTGCACCTGGGTCGGCGCGGGGCTCAGAGAGGTCCCTGAGACGCTGCCCCTCAGCCTGCACCCTAACACGTCCCTCCTCACGGCAGGCATTCTTCTCATCTCCTCCTCGGAAAATGGAGCTTTCGTGAGGAGTGGAGGGTTGTCTCAGTGGTGGTGGGAAGCCGCAGGAGAGACCTCGCACGCTACCATAACGGTGAGCAGAAACGATGCTGCAATTTCCCTCGGACCGCTCTTCATCGGATAGACCCATAACCTCGTCGCCTTGCTTGCACAGATGCTGAAAGTGCACCGGAAAAAAAGGTAGCCCCTGCTCACGTGAATGGATCTAAACTGAACGTAGTTAACATAAACTCGGTGCAGCTCCTCAGGGCACAGCACATTCGAGAACGTAACAGCTCTGTGCAGACAGGGCCACTGCCTCAGACCGCACAGGTAGAGAAATTTCCACTGTCACAGAAAATGTTATCGGACAGCCACGCACTGGAATAATTTTTACAAAACTATGCATCCCCAGGCACATTTTAAAGCTGACATTTAAAACTTTCCCTCCTCAGCGGCAAAGGTTGAAATTTTCAGTATATTGTAACTATTGACATTTTAAAATTAAACTGTTAGGATCATTCTTCTAAAAGTATTCACTGGAATCTAAATACCATGGTGATCTGATACCCTCCATTATTCGTCTTAAAAAAATATACAGACAACCTCCTCTTTACCAGACGTAAATTTTATGTTTATTTATTTTTTCACTTTCAGCTTGCATATCCATTTTGTGTCTTTCACAGAATCTTATCCTAATGTGTTCTATTTTTGTGTCTGAAACTCTTTTATTGTTCATTCTGTCATTCTTCTCTGCAACAAAAATATGTAGGTAAATTCAAATTTTGTTTTCCCTGTGTCCGTAAGCCTCTAAATGGGTTGTTTCAAATTCTAGGTTGAATTTCATTACAATTATATTCAGTACCCCTGAAACACACACACACACACACACACACACACACACACACACACACACGCACGCACACGTGCACGCGCCCTCTATATGTAACTTTCAAAGAGTAATTATTTAACATAAAAAAGTGACGGATTACCAGAAATGCGTTGCTAGTAACAGGGAATGGGTCATATAATCATGCTGAAGTAACAAACAACCCTGACCCTCCAGCCTTCAAGTAACAGACTGGTTTTTTTCCTCCTACTTGGGGTCCTGTGCGGACAGGCAGGAGTTCAGGCTGGTGGAACCCACACTGTGATGGTGCCATCACTACATGGTGCTTCAGGATGGCCCAACCATAGGAAGACAGAGTGTGACTTGTCACCGTGGGTTTCGTTCGTGCCTCTGCATGGAAGCGACACCCATGTTGGGTAACGCATGTCCCATGGCCACAGCTAATTTCACGGGACCAGGGGACACACTCCTCTTATAAGGTCCCACATGCACAGAAAAAGTGAAGCAACTCCAGAATGTTCCACAAAGTAAGAATCTAAGACGAGGAATCCGGAACCACTGTCAAGCTGGGGTGAGGGTCAGAAAGCCCCTCCTGGCTACTTCTGCTGCTGAAACACGGATGACTCCGGCCTCCGTTCCCCGGATGCTGGGAACCCCAATGATCTCCGTGAACCCACAGAATGCTATCTGCTTCTCTATGTTCCAAACCCTCGGGCCTCCCAGCACCAGCCTCTAGCCCAGAACCACACAGGCAAAGGGACAGCCTGTGACATGTGGGTGCCCGTTCCTGCTCAGAAGTGCTGACAAGAATACAGAAGGGGGTGCTGATGGCGGTGAGTTGACAGCACGGGGATGTCCTTTCCCAATTAGAACATGTGTCAGTGGACCCCGGGAGGCGTTTTATTTGTGGCAAGAATGAGACAGGTCAGCGTCAATTCAATTCCTACATTCAGCTTTAGAGACGCAGTTCTAAGAAACGCTGAATGGCTGCATTCTGTTACAGAGCGTCGCTCTATTCTCCGAACTCCTTAAACAACAAAAATCACATTGTCATCCGTCATCAGAAGTGATGTTTAAAGATCTGACAGTTTGATCGGGTTCTCCTTCTGCTTTGTTGAAAGCAAAGGCTTAGAAGTCACGTGGCTTGCAGATGGACTGTTCGTCGTTATCAGAGATCTGCTGCCTCAAAGACGCCACACTAAGTGGAGTGTCTATAGCGTTGTCAGCCTGTAGGGTTCACACCCAGCAACCCCTCGGCGTGAGATCCCAGTGGGCGAGCAGGGCAAGTGTGAAGCTGAGGACCTTGACCTGAGATGCTGTCTGGGGCAGATCCATTTTAGGAAAGACATGATATGAAAGCAGAGAACTCAGCCAACAGATTCTCCTAAAATGATGTGTGTCTGTCTAGTCCTTGAGTGGCTCTGCCTACACATGCCCCAGCGTGAAGACCTTTACAAGTTAAAAATGTCCTCAAGGGTCCAAAGGGGGCGAGAGCTTTGGTAGGTGAATCATCGCAGTATAACCCGCCGACCCAGCTGAACACACTGGGCATTTCCCAGCAGGTTCAAAGGCTGTGAGTTTGCTGCACGGGAAATACCTGGCATGTCTGAGGGGTTTACACAAGATGATGCAAAAGAACAGATGGGGAATCGATTTCCATTTCATTCCTCTTGACCTAACACGCAGAGGTCATGATTTAACCCACAAGTCTTCTTCCCAGAGGAGATATCAGTGGCCGGTGGCAATGCCAGCCAAGGGAGAAGGACAACAGACAAGCGATTATGACGAAAGACGGTGGTGACTGTGATGAAGTCTGCAGGGCCATGAGAAAAGGAAGGAGGGGACCGAATGGAGGTGGAGGGATTTCAGAGAACGCCACTCTGAGGTGACACTTAATTTTGGATGTAAAAGAGCTCACAGGATGAGCACATGAGAGCCAGGGCTGTATTTCACGTAGTGACAGACAGCGGAGCTGGTCTTTCCAGGATGAAGCTCCTTTATGGGACACTGGGTCTGGAGTCACTGCTGCTCTTCATGGGAGAAGCCTCGGAGCTTCCTCATGTCACACTAATAGTGTCCCTGATTAAAATCTGCAGCAGACAAGAACTCGAAGTCCCTGAGATGCCGCTAGAGCTCAGATAATTTATGGAGAGCGGTCTAGCACAACATAAGCTATTTAAAGCTGCATAATATACCCACAAACTCTTATTAAGGGCGCTGGTTTTCAACCCTCCGAGACAGAAACCACTTATCATTATGCATCTCCATGAAAGCAGATTAAAATTAAATCAATTTGTTTATCTCTGGGTTCTCTGCCCAATTAACAGTTCAGAAAGAAAAGCCTCTGTCCAGATACCAGGACAACCCTCATTCAAATTGAGATATTAAAACTATAAATCTCGGGAGATGTGAGTGCTAAATTTAATTATCCAAAGGGCAGGAAACCAGGATTCAGCTTATGAACGGATTGTGCTGCGAGGGAGAGTCAGTCTTTTCGGACACCATCCACTTAAAATGAAGGAAGGTGATAAGTTTCTATGTAAATTAATTCACAGCCTAAGTGGTTTTCTCTCCATAAACAGAAATGCCACTTTATGTTGCAAATATATATATATATATACACCTCTTGAAAGTGTTTTACAGTGAAACACGGAAGCTTTGGATTGAATACACTATCTACTCATTCATTCACAGAATTTAGGGATGGCTTTGGCTTCAACTCACCAAGGATTTTCCCAGAGTCCCAGGTTCCCGGCTGAAAGGTGCACGCTTCGGAGCGTGGTGATCCACTCTGGATGGATTACCGACTGGACAGTCCAGGCCCAGGCCATGCCTGGGGTCTCAGACCACGTGTTTGTAACTCGGCATTGAGTTGGCCAGTTCTCCCATGTAGAACATTAGGGATTTGCTGCATATGCTACTGCTAAGGAGGAGGGAAATCCTGCCATACGCCAGGTCACTCAGCTTAAAGACGCTCCCTACCATCAAGCCACCCACCTTCCCACCAAGTAAGTGATTAAACGAATCGCTTACAGGTAGACAACCAGAGAAGAGATTAAAACACGGCGCCTGTGAGTCCATCTGTAGCTCCTGGAGCCTCACGGAGCAGTGGAAACAGCCACACCCTAGAGAAGGGAGACCAGGGTCAAGCTCAAGGTCAGGCGCTTGCTAGCTCGATGTCCTGTGGACCACAGTCTCTCCGAGCCACAGTGCCCTCATGGGAAATGGCGACATGCTCGGTCCAGCTATACAGCTGGTCATCTGGGGGAGCAGCTAAGCTCGTGTGTGTCCAAGACCTCAACCACTGCAACTCTCTGCCACTCCCCAAACTACCTCAGGCTCCCGTGTGTGTGTGTGTGTGTGTGTCACGGTGCCCTTACCCCCGCTAGTCCTTGGTCTGGAATGTTCTTCAGCCTCCTGTCCACCTGGATAAATGCGGTGCTTCCTTTGTGACTCAGTTGATAGAAAGCCCTCTTGCAGTCATGCCTGACTTAGCCTTTGTCCAAGCGGATAACCTTCCCCTGTGCTCCAGCAGGGCCCTTGCACACTTGTGTGATGGCCCCTGCCGCCCTGCAGTGTGACAGACATGCCACCAGTGTGTGAATTACCACAGTGACCAGGAGGCTCTATCACCTGTCTCCTCCCCGTCAACACCCCTGGCCTCTAGCAGACCCGACTGAATAGGTGTGCTAAATTAATATGCTGAATTATCATACATATTAATTATTTTTAGAAAGTGCTTTGGTTTATGCCAGAGATCAATGTGGGATCCTGCAATTATGCAACAGAATAACAGCAAAGCTATAACCCCCCCCCCAAAATAACGTTTAACCATACAATATTTCTCTGTCCTCTCTCTGTGTCCATTTCTATAAAGCTTACAAGACCTGGCTGAGGACCACGGTGACATCAACTGCCACCTTTCTAGAATGCATCCAGCTTTTCTTTGTTCGATGTAGTTTTGATCCTCAGCGCCTTTGGTTTTGTGTGTGTGTAGCTGTGTATAGGCGAAGAAATACATGGTGATCTTTTTCCATCCTTATGTCTTGTATCTCCCATTTAATGTGTCTTGAGGAGAAGGGAGAGGACCTGATAAGAGACACAAAATCAGTCAGCAGAAGAGGGCACTGCAGTTACCCCACGAGGGAGGTGACAAGAGGGACATTTATTTTCCTGGTAGAGATTCTGTACCATCTCATTCTGTGACACCTGGAGGACCCAAAGCCTCCACCTGCTCTGAACATCAAAGATCAAATAAGGGAGTCCTTTTGGGATGAATTCAGGACCCTGAGGGAAGGACAGCCTGACCAGAAACAGACCTAGGATTGTAGGGGTGGGGAAAGAGAGAGAGTTAACAAAGAGAGAGCAAACCCTCACCTGTATGCCCATCTGAGATGAGCCTTCGGTCCAGGGATAATGATCAAATTATTAACAATTGGTACATTGCAGAAATCAATCAGGGCAGCCATGCATACAGATGGTGTCCCTGACCTGGGCAGTGGGGAATTGGTGGGGCGGGGAGGGAGGTAAAAGGAAACGATACCAAATAAAGGATCAAATCCTTGGTTGGCAGGAAGTATGCCTCTATTTTTGAAGGTGGGCAATACCTACTTTGACACACTGGCAATATTTCGGGTATAGCTAAGACACTTCACAGGATTTCCACTTATTTCTCCAAGCGAATCTGGTAAGCAACACGTTTAGTGATTATCTAGTCAACCTGCCTTACTTTATAAATGAGAAAACAGAAACCAGGAGAAGTTGAATGACTTGCCTAGAGTAAAAATGCTAGCTGGTGGCAGGGCTTAGACTCTGTCTCCCTGACTTGAATTTATTAAAATAAAAGCAGGCTTTTCTGACGGGTCACGTGACATGGTCCCTCGCCAACACGTGGGAGAATGTTGCAGCCTGGTCACAGGATGTGGCGGGGCTACAGACACAGCAGCCTGTGCCTCTGGCAAGGCTGCCCTTGGGCCATCTGAATCAAGGTTGTTTTCCCATCTTTGAGATCTCTGCAGAAAAAGGAGGCCGCAGCTCATTGGACAACTGTCTTGAGTGTCCACTATTTTTGTCCCGCAACTTTCTTTTCCTCTTCTTTTGTTTGTCCAGAGGTGATTCCCATCATCCACGCTCAAGCCCTGTGGATTGGGTGGAAATGACCCCACTCATAGGTACAAGAGGGTGCGTGACGGCTTATGGCAGTGATTCTGTGAACCCCTACCGGTCCCCAACTCTTTCCATAATAAAACCAAGATGCTAGCCAGGTTTTTCGCTATGTTGTCATGTGCACAAATGGCACAAAAACGATGGTGGCTAAAACCGTTGCCACCTTCGCACAGATCAAGGCAATGGACCCAAACTCTGCTGCTAATAATGACATGATTCACTGCCACACACAAAGTAAAACATGCCAATTTTATTTAAGGCTGTCCTCGATGAAGCAGTAAAAACTATTATTTTTATTAAATATGTGCCCTTGACTGCACCTCTTTAATATTCTGTGTGACAAAGTTCCTGCCGCACTTGTGCGAACCTCTGAATTCTCACGGTTGTCCTGAGGAATGCTTGCCTGTTATTCTCTGAGCGGCAAGCGAAGCTGGCTGCTCCTCACGGGCAGCGTTTTCTCTTACAAGAATGGCTGGCACGCTGCAGTTATTCGGTTTGCGTATCTGACAAACACCTTCTCAATAATGCACAACCCAAGGCTGCCACTTCTAGGAAAATACCCTGATATTTGTTACTAATGCCCAAATCAGTTTTCAAGGAAAAAAATGGGAATTTGGATGAGTGGCATCTTCCACTGTGATTCTGAAAGCTTCTCAATATGCACAGGCTGTTTCTGATGGGAAGGGGTGCTGATATTTCAAAGAAAATGTAAATTTTGATATTTTATAATGAAATGGGTCAACATTTGGAAGTCTTGCATAATTAGCGAATCAATATTTTCCAAATAACTAATGCGTGATGGTATTATACAATCATGCTTGGGGAAGGGAACCATTCAACACACAATGCAGACCTAAAGTTCACCGATAGGATTTCAGTATTCACATTGCAACTAACCTTTATGAAGCCACATGACAAGTTTTGGTGTAGTATTACACACACACACACACACACACACACACACCTGGAAAGGCTGTTAAAATACTCCTTTCTTTCCCAACTACATATACACGTGAGGTCAAATAATCTATCAATGCTTCAATAAAAATGACACCATCACCACAGACGGAATGCAAAAGCAGATATGAGGGCCCACTATCACCTGTTCCGCCAGACTTTTAAACAAATTGCAAAAAAGTAACACTTTTCTCATGAATTTTATTTCATTTTGGAAAACATGTTTTTTTTCATAAAACTCTATCACTTATGTTAATGTGCGTGGCTTTACAATTGTTTTTAAAGCAAATTCATAAATATACTTTAAAAAAATTTTTCAATTTTAATTTCTAATATGGTACATATTGATAGGCATAACCTAAATAAACATTTGGGGGGGGGTCCTCAATAATTTTTAAGAGTGAAAAAAGAGCCAGGGCCCAAAAGTTTGAGAACCACTAGTTTAATCCATCAGCATGTCCCCATGTCTGGCCATGAAGGTGGCTTAGAGATGGACCTGTGACCTGAAGAGAATGATAATTAAAGGGGTGTTCTAGGACATTTTGGAGAGAAAAGGGGTTCATCCTATCACCCACTAGGGCTTCCAGGAGGGGTGTGTGATAGGAGCCCTGAGGGGGAGCCTCCCTGGCTTGCGTGCCACATGCAGAGTTTGAGGAGCAGGGGCGGGGGGACAGTGAGCTCTAGGCAGAGTTCTTGGGAATGTTGCTGAAATGCTGACTCGAACCCCCTGAGAGCCACCTGTGGCATCTGAGATTTCAGTTTCCTGAGGCACAAATTCCCTTTGCAGGTTAGTCAGTTTGAGTGTTTTCTGTCACTTGCCACCAGAAACCTAACTTATACAACAGCCCCGAACAATATCCTATCACCTTATAGTCAATAACCCCAATAATTCACCGCGCTGATGAACCAAAGGCCCGCCCACTAGATTCTGAGCAGTTTTATTTCCCGGGGAGCAGACATAACCCGAGTGCTCATGAATCATTATTTTATGACATAACTTTCCTACAATCGTTCCATAGGCACTAACTTTGATCACATTAACACCATTATATTTGAATGCACTGTTGTTTTAAAAAAACCTCAAGTCGGGCCGGCTGAGTGGCTCAGTTGGTTAAAAGCTTGCTCAAGAGTGTGAGCTCTGAGCAACAGGGTTGCTGGTTCGATGCCCAGCCCGAGCTGAGCTGCCACTGAGCTGCCAACAGGTGGCAGGATGGCTCAGCTAAAACAATAAAAAATAAAAAAAGAATAAAAATTAAAAACCTCAAGTCAAATTGTTCTCCTCCCAAAGAAGTCCCACTTATACATTGTAGAAAGGCAGGTCACTTCCTAAGAAGTCTCTTTCTAAAAAAAAAATGTCCTTCCAACATCTTCAACAACGCATTAAGCACTAGAAATTTCTTGTGTTTGGTTCACTGTTTTATATTACATTACTTTATCTGCATCTCCAATTCATTACAGTATGTGTGAAGAGAATGTGAATGTTTCCATTTCATTGTTTGGTTGGTTCAAGGGAAATGAAAACAATATGGATTGGACATTGAACTGCAGATTTCTAGGGTAACTGGTTCCTTAGGTCAGAAGGCTATACCCTCAGCATAAGTAGGGACACACTATCGATGCTTAAAGCTGAATGTCTCTAACCCCATCATACACAGAATCACCTGGAGAGCATTACATCACTGTCAAGTCCCAGCTATAATAGAGTTGGCAAGACCAGAGGAAGGAGATTTGAGGGAGGGAGAGAGAAGAGCATCCTAATTAAATAACCTGACCAGGAAGACGTCAAGTGGACACTCCTCTGAGTATAAAATCACAGGGACCTTCTGGCTTTGTCAACCTACCTATCATGCCAGCCACACGGAAGGTGTCAGATGCCCGGGAAACCAGAGGTTGGAACTGGAAGGAAGGTCTGCTGGACATCTGGGGGCCGTGCTATGACACAGGTACAGAAACCGGATAACGGTTTCCAGATTGGCATTACGGTGCTACCCTGGCCACCAGCCTTAGCAATTATGCAGATGTCACTATCTCCTGGTTCTGTCCAGTGGCTTAAACGCTCACTGACAGCCTACTGCGTGCTGGACACTGCACGAAGCATGGGGTGGCGGAGAGATGAACGGGCATGCAGGTCCATGTCCTCTGCATCACAGTGCAGAATTAAAACAGCCTAGTATTCAAAATTTAAAATCAAGTACGACTTTTCAAAACTCCATTTGCCAAAGGTGTCAGCACACAACACAAGTATTGCTCAAGGTTGTACGACATGCCAGCTTACGTAACACCCATCCAAGCCGACCCTGAGGGCTTCACGAGGCCGCTCAAAGCAACAGCCTGGCTTTGCCACGCTCCCCTGGGACAGCGCTGACCGCCACGAGCTAAGACCTGGGATCAAAGTCAAGGCCAATCTCACCCAGTTGCTGCTGCCATACTGGGAGGCGGGAGCGTTTTGTTTTCATATTTGGGTTTTTGTGGTAGGTGGATGGAAAGTTATACTGAGCGTTTTTAATTAAAGTGGACAAATCCTCCTCCAACCCTAAATCCCCGTCAAGCCGTCAGTGTGTGATTTTTACTGGATGATAAATAAAGGCAGCTGTTTCGGCGAAGCTAAGGGAAGGGACCCTTGGGAAAGGGTGACAGGCAGAGCTTCCATGTGTTTCTGTCGCCTGAATAAAGTCACCCAGAAACGGCTTAGCGGATACAATGGTGGGATCAAAAGACCAG
>NW_017732599.1:0-121042 GCF_001890085.2 Hipposideros armiger
TAGGAACCATATTCATGTCATTATCTCCTGCTACAACATCCTCAACAAATATGTCAACTGCAAAGAATGGCTTGGCATCTCTTTAAAGCAGATTTCTGGAAAGACTGGCCAACCCAACTTTTCAAGTGACTCAGTATTCACCAAGAAATGTGCACTACCCGGCCAAAATTAATTTTGCTACATTACTGAAGATTAACATTTCAATAGTTAGCATTCCAATCTGAGGTGGTGAAGAAATTACTAAATAAGTAATAGTGTTAGGGATGCATATGTTCATCACTTATTTTTAAAACATAAATCCCATCCTTTGAAAGAAGCTCCTTATGCAAATAAAGGAAGATGGAAAATTACATAAAACTAGAGAAATGTGTGTTCCTCCCACCCTGATAGCTGTATAGAACACAGTTATGAGAGATTACATTACACTGACACAGTGTGAGTCAGTAAGATGCCTCTCCTTTCAATATAATGTATTAATAAAAAGCAAACCGTTTAGAAACTTAGCTGTGTTAGAAACAGTGAGTATCAAATGTTTTCATTTTCCTATTGAAAACTTTCTAGAGCCACAACATAAAGGAAGCAGTAATTTTCTGGACATGGCAACTGCCAAAGTTTCATGAAGTCATCTGATTTTTCCACACCCACTAGCATAATTCAAAAACTTCTGACAAAATGTTACAAGTACTTCATATTAAAATAGTTAACTAAAAAGAATACATTTTATAAGCCAGTGAGGGCACGAGTGTTCAATGTTAGTATTCCTCTGCCTATTTAGTTAATTTGCTCATTAAACAAATACCTAGTGAAGCCCTCATATTATGTACCAGACACTGTTCTAGAAAATTGCAATACCTTTGTGAAGAAATATGAATGCAGTCTGCATTCTGGATCTTTGGTTCTCATTCTTGAGGTTTTCTGCTAGAGTAGTTTAGAATGGAATTAAACCCAACATATTTTTGTCTCCATAAACAAGACCTACTTTTTAAGATATCTCCATCTCCTACCTTTTGAGAAAGTTCACCTGAAATTCTAAGAATAGAAAAATGAAGGAGGAATGAAGGAAGGAAAAATAAGAAGAAATAAAGACCCAGTTAACTTAAGGAATGATGACTACATGAATAATGTTATTGTAATTTAATATCTGTAACATTAGAAACACATTCATCTATTGAGGACCTATTCTGCATTAGGCATTGCACTAAGTAAGCCCCAGGGATAAAATAGTGAGTGAAATATATAGTTTCAGTCCTCATGGAACTTGCAGTGTGGGGTGGGAAAGGAATTTATCACATAAAAACATGAATCTATAAATAGAAACAGCAAATCACACTATTAAAGATATAGACACAATGGAATAGTACTCTGCCATAGGAAAAGATGAAATAGTGCCATTTGCAACAACATAGATGAATCTTGAGATTATTATGCTAAGCGAAGTAAGTCAGCCAGAAAAAGTTGAAAACCATATGACTTCACTGATATGTGGGATATAAAACTAAAAGCAACGAAGGAACAAGACAAACCAATAAAGAAACAAAAACCCATAGACACAGACTATAGTTTAGTAGTTGCCAGAGGGTAAGAGGGCTGGAGGGATCATAGAAGAGGATAAACAGGTCAAATATATGGTGATGGAAGGAGAACTGACTCTGGGTGGTGAACACACAGTGTGATGTATAGATGATGTATTATGGAATTGTACACCTGAAACCTATGTAGTTTTACTAATCATTGTCACCCCAATAAACTTTAATTTAAAAAAAAGACATATACAGGGGGCTGGTCAGGAATAACATTTCGCAGAAATGACATTTGAACTAAGCTCTCAAAGATGAGAAAGTGGGAAAGTGACAAATTTTAAACAAAAGTAATAGCAGGTGCAAAGGCACTGACACAGAGTGTGACAAATTCTAGCAGTAGGAGAGTGCTAAAATAAAGGTGAGAAATGAACTCAATAAGTGGAGCTTGTGTTTATAATACATTCAGGAAATGAAAATATTCAGTGGTTGAATCATAGAAATCTTTGGGTAAGCTTTTTTTCTACATAAGAAAGGTTTTATTTTTTGTATTCTTACAACCTGGAAAGTAGAGAAAATTTGGGTGACAGTTCTCCCATTGATTTGTCATTTACCTTGGTGATGGCCAATCTCATCACAAGAGTCTCATAATTCTATATTGCAATGAAGGAAATGTCAGTTGTCAGAATAAGCCAACGTATAAAGGCATCTACTTGCTGATTGGATGGCAGTAGCTGTATTTTTGCTTTACTTATATTTACAAATTGATTTGAACTCAAAACAATTATAATGTGTGCATGACAATCATGTAAACACGTATACTTACATATAAAGAAAAATGGAGAGTTCCAGCTTGAGAAAGTGGTTGATGCTTCTGGGTAGTTTTTGCTAGCATAAGGAAACTGATTCCATTTCTATGGTGTGCTTCAAAGAGTTCGAGTCAGAGAGTAGAATAGGAAGTGAAGTTCAGTGACCCTTGCTGGCCTGAACCACAGGAGCCAGTAAACACAGGATTTCCACTTTATTCATAGCTTTCTTTGTGGTGGCCCTTGGCTATCATTTCACAGGCAAGCTTTTTCCCATGATAAAAAAAATTATAAATATATTGATAATATAAATATACAATGGCTTTCCTGTATATTACCATGTTATTTTGAATTATTGCCATAATGACTGGGGAGCAGTGTACAGGTTTAGAAATAAGTTTGAAATAAGAGTCCTAGCAGGTCATGCAATTTTCTTTGGGTTTTATCAGTGATGAAACCACAAGTTCTTCACCCAGGTCTCTTTGAAGATTGATATAAAATACAGCTTTCACCCTAGCCTATAATTTTCCATGTAATGGAGGTGCTTCTTTTGTCACATATCAAAAACAATACTCAAGGAAAGAGATTATGAGCACAGCCATATCATGATGTCATACAAGAGACACTCGACCTTATCACCTAGATCCATTTTCATACCATTCTGGAAACTTCTTTACTAACACAGATAAAAGGTTTAGCTGACATCTCATGTCTTTCCCTAAAATGCATATGCATATACATATGGACATATTGTAAAACTGGACCATAAACATATAAAAGCACTTCTAAGTAGCAAAATGCCGATGATCAAATATCATATCCTTGTAAAGGTTTTGTTTTGTTTCTCTATAACTAGAGATTTCTTCATATTTGAGAAGAACTCCCAGATTTTGTAAGTATTTCTTCTTAGGCAGAAATACATACAGAATCGCATCCAGTTTTACCAACTGGACATTAGCTTGGCTTTTTTTTTCCTTTGCAAAGACAAAACAGCTCAGATTAAAATAGCTAGTGCAGACTTGGAGAAAGGGAACGGCTGAAGAACCAGGTGTACAAAACATTTAAGTAAATGAACATGTAGTGCTCTCAGTTACATTTTTTTATGTTTAAATTTTTAATTTGGTCTTAGAAAATGTCATCCAAAGACTTAAGACTCAATGCCAAGAAAGGACTTAAAATAAAACTTAGAAATGCTGATTCTGGCCATTACAGAATAAGAAATATAGGACTAACTCTATGAACAATTCTACTGGACAACGTATATGCAACAACTGTCTTCAGACATTGGAAATAGACGGCAGAGTGAAGAGATACACACAATGTCATTGCTACAATAGCCCCAGAAAGAACCTGCTATAATAGATTGCAGTGCAACGAGGCAAAGCTCAAGCAGAGCATAATGGTCACTCTAAGAAGAGCCAGTGATCACAGTGTGAAACTAATGAGAGGGCTGGAAGATGAGGGGCATGGTACCAAGGAGAATGGAATCAGGCAGAAAAGGGGCTCCTGATAGCTGCTTAGAGGCCTCCTTAAGTGCATGCCAAAACACTAAGTTGTGTATGTGCAGGCTCTGTGAAGGGCACAGCAGCTGGAAATCTATGAGCTGAATGACAATAAATTGGGCCTTCAACTGAGATCCCAGGAAGGTCACTCCATGAAAATAGAGCTCCTCTAGGCCTAGTGTTAGGTCTACTTTAGATAAGTTCAAAAACAAAAAGGACCTCAAAAGTGTAAAAAAAAATAACCTGATATTTGATAAAATGGTTAGGATGATTTCACTCAAGATTATTCCAAAACAGGAGAAAGACTGGCCTCAACTCCAAATACAGTAAAGGCAGCTGGGGATTTATAACCAAAGACTAAAGTGAGAGGGTAATTACTAAGAGGAACGTGATTAGACATCAAGGCTGGGGATTCTTGCTCAGCTGGTGCAAGGATTGTTGCTAAAGGCAAACCAAAGATGTAGCTACACAGACTTTGATATAAAAGGTGGGGGAGGAGGAAATTGATCAGATCACAAATATGAGGGGATTCTCACTAAACTGACTTAGCCACATTCTTATTTAATTTTTTTTCAAATACAGTTAACATTCAATATTATTTTATATTAGTTTCAGGTGCACAGCATAGTGGTTAGATTTTATATAATTTACAAAGTGATCCCCAATAAATCTAGTACCCATCTGACACCATACATAGTACAATATTATTGACTATATTTCCTATACTATATTTCACATCCCCATGACTATTTTGTAACAATCAATCTGTACTTCTTAACCCCTTCACCTTTTTCATCCAGCCTCGCAAACCCCTTTCCACCTGCAAGTAACATTCCATTGTATATATGTACCACATCTTCTTTATCCAATCATCTATTGATGGACACTTGGGTTACTTTCATATCTTGGTTATTGTAAATAATGCTACAATGAATATAAGGGTGCATATATCTTTTTGAATTAGTGGTTTGGATTTCTTTGAATAAACACCCAGAAGTAGAATTGCTGGGTCATAAGGTAGTTCTATTTTTAATTTTTTGAGGAACCTCCATACTGTTTTCCATAGTGGCTGCCCCAACTTGCAATCCCACTAACAGTGCACGAGGGTTCCCTTTTGTCCACATCCTTGCCAACATTTGTTGTTTGTTGATTTATTAATGATGGCCATTCTGACAGGCGTGACGTGATACCTTGAGGTTTTAATTTACATTTACATTATAATTAGTGACATTGAGCATCTCTTTGTATGTCTATTGGCAAATTATATATGCTATTCAGAGAAATGTCTATTCAAATCCTCTGCCTATTTTTAAATCAGATTTTTTTGTAGTTAAATGGTGAATTTTTATAAATTTTGGATATTAACCCCTTACCAGATGTATCACTGGGTAATATTTTGTATAAAGAAGTTATACCTTTGTTATGTTCCACCAATTAAAGTTTTTATCTAAATAAATAAAAAAAATTGGTCCACAAAAAATCTGTATAAGAACATTCATAGTAGCTTTATTCACAATAGTCAAAAATTAGAAAAAAATGTCAATCAATAAGAGAACACATTAAAAATTGTAGTATATTTTACAATGAAAGACTACAACTATGTGCAATGATATAAATACCATGGACAAATATTATCAATGTAAAAGAAGTCTGTGGTAGGTCCTCAAGATAAGAATACCCCCACCTTGTGTCACCTTGTAAAATCCCGTCCCCTTGTGTGTGTTGGTGGGAACTGTTAATAGGAAGGATACCACTCTTATGATTAGGTTACAAAATATGACAACAGTTAAACTCCAAAATCAGTTGATTTTGAGTTACTTAAATGAGAGATTATACTGGGTAAGTTTTATACATCAAATGAAAGCTCTTGCTAAAGCGAGACATCACCCTGTTTGCCTTGAAGTAGCAAACAGCCATGTTGTAAATTGCCTATAAGGCAGACCTCAGTCTTACAACCACAAGGAATATTAATTCTGTCAACAACCTCAATGAGCTTAGAAGAAGACCCTGAGCTCCAGATGGGAAAGCAGCCCTGCAGACACTGATTTCAGCCCCATGAGCTACGACCAGAGGAACCTGGCTAAGCCACGCCTAGATTCCTGACACATGGGAATTGTGAGGTAATCAATGATTATTGTTTGAAGCCACAAAATGTGTGGTAACTTGTTATACAACAATCGAAACTGATACAAAGCTAGACATAAAAGACCACTACTAAGCAGTGCTATTTATATACAATTCTGGTTATAGGTAAAAAGAATATATGATGAAAGATTGAGAACAATGGTTGTTTCTGCTGGGAGAGGGGATTGAGTGGGAATTACTTTTAATCTAATAAAAGCAGGTAATGGACTATCTTTTGAGATATCTATATACATTTACTTTTTAAAGGCAATACAAAAGTTGTATTGTTGTGTGACTCTGAAACATATTATACATCTTTACACAAGGGTCAATTAACTATGGCCGTGAGGCCAAATGTGACTACCATCTGTTTTGTAAATAAAATTTTATTGGAGTACAGCCTTGTGTATTCATGTACATGTTGTCTATGGCTGCTTTAATGCTGCAGTTGCAAAAAGTGAGTAGTATGTGATAGAAACCTACCAACCATACAGCCCAGAAAGAATAACATATTTGCTATCTGGAACTTTATAGAAAAATTTTGCTGACCCTTACTTTACACCATTAACATTTTCTCAAAGCATGAACATTTGATTAAAAAAAAAGGAAAGAATTTAATTCCAAACTGTTGCTTATTATATTAGATCAGGCAAATTATGTAATTTCCCTGAGAATTTTCATTTGGATAGATGATAGAGAGATAGAGATAATAACCAGATGATAGATAGATGGATATATAGATAGATGAAATAACACAGTTTTCAAACCATTTTCCCTGTTGGATGGATTATTTGTTATGAAGGACATCAATACTATGTACACAAGATAAATAAGTATCATATGATAGTGTATCATAAAAACAAATTTTTATGCAAAGTGATTATTGAAAATAATTGTTTAAAATAAACATCTTAAACTGAAACTTATAGGATCCCTCTAAATTTTAATACTGTGAACTTCCATACAGGAATATGGCATGCAGGGCATGAAATCTTATCATGTAACCTCAATTATCATTGTAGTACTGACTATAGTATAATTTGAACTTGGGCAAATTATTTAGCCTTTACAGGCATATTTTTCTACCCATAAAATAGGTATAACAATAGTACACATTTCACAATATTGTTTTGAACATTAAATTAATGATATAATAAAACATATGCACAGTAAGGCTTACAACAAGCACTCCACAAATGAGAGTTCTCTTTCTGTTCTTCTTCCACTTTCCAATGCCATCCCTGCCCATTTCTAGATCCCTATTTAAATGCTCAATGTTAGTAGCTATTTGGATTCAAACATTTTGTCCTGAAGATATTAAATAACTAGGTATTGATGTTTGATGTGTCTTTCATTTTTAACATTTAAATATCTCTGAAATACTAAGAAAAAAAGCAAATAACCATTATAATATTTGTGTCACAGGAACTAATTTTTAAAAGCTAACCCTTTACCAAATTTAGGAGGGCTTTTCTCTTCACTGACAAGAAGTCTTATTTAGTTTTTGAAATTCTATGTTATATTCACATATGGCAGAATTTATATTCTGGAGTTTGGCCTCTGGAAAGTCAAATTAAAACCTTCAACCCAGAATTGTTACTTATAAGATCCATTATTTTGATGAGAAAGACAAGTCTCATATAAGACAACATAATATTCAAGAAGGAATCTTGAAAGTAAATGCTTTGGAAGGGAATCAGTGCCATTGTAATGCTGTAGAATAGAGTGGCCAAAGTAGGAGTTCTTAGAAAACAATGTGGTTATTTAAATTCCATCTTGAATGCTGAGTGACAGTTTGCTGAGGGAAATATTGTGTTCCAAGTTCCATCTCAAGACAAACCCTGCCTTCCCACAGGCCACTGAAAGCCTTTTATTTTGTCATCCTGTTCTAAAGCTTCCTTCAAAACCTTCTCAACAAATTAGGATTTCTGCCATGGAAAAACAATAGTTATTTCTTCAGAAAAGAAAATATTACCTTTCTCAATTAAGCTTCATAACAATGAAAATTCTTGTAATTTGATGGCAGATTTCAGACAACACAATGTGAACATTAAGAAAAAAACATTTGTCTCATACCTAATCAATTTAATTTCTTTCTTCTTACCATCTTTATTGTCTTTTTATTCCATAGAATATCTAGATAATACTATATTATAAAAGTAAACTCAGTTGGCTAATAAAATCAATGACCTCACTGTGAAACTTGCATAAGAATCTATGTTAAAGGACCACTCCCTTAATTAGAATTTTCTAAATAGTCATATATGGTTTTAGAATAATTATATTTTTGGAAGGCGCTTTCAGAAATTATCTCTCTAATGAAAGCACTAACAGTTTTAAAAAGAGTATTATATAATATATAAATGTAAATAAACACACACACACAAACACATATGGTTTATTGAATAATTAAGTGCTTTCAAAAAAATATATATATATATATATATATATATATATATATATATATATATATATATCTCCATATTCAGAAGGATTGCTTCTGAGATGTAGGCAATGCTCTAAAATTAACATTAAAAACTTAAGAGTAATTTTATTTTGCAAGTCATGCAAAAACACTCCCTTTCTCAAAATCACCTCAAAGAGGAACTGTGAAGGAGGCACATTTTTTACAAGGTCCTTGTTTACTGTCTACACTGGAGGAAAAGACCACTCCCACACACACACTGTAAAAATTCAAAAATCAGAATGAATTTGCTATTCTCTTTGGCATTCTCCTCCACTATAATAGCATTTTTATTTCTACTGATTCTTCCCATGCATTGCAACTCTTTCTACAAGTGTTATAGAAAACAACTTCCCTTAGCTGTGCAGAAGCTTTATAGTTTGATGTAGTCTCATTCATTTATTTTTGCTTTTACTTCCCTTGTCTTTGGAGTCAAGCTCACAAAAACCTCTCTGAAACCAAAGTCTGTAAGTTTAGTGTCTATCTTTTCTTCCCTGTATTTTATTGTTTCATGGAAACAACCTAAGTGTCCTTTGATAGATGATTGATAAAGCAGATGTGGTACATATATACAATGAAATACTACTCTGTCATAAAACAGATGAAATATTGTCATTTGTGATAACATGGATGGATCTTGAAAGTATCATGCTAATGAAATAAATCCAGTGGAAAAGGTCAAGAACCATGTGATTTCACTCATATGTGAAATATAAAACAAAAAAGAAACAAGTGAATAAACAAAACAAACAAAATAAAGTCCTACATACAGTCAACAGAATGGTGCTTACCAGGGGGAAGGGAGGATGGAGAGAGGATGAAGAGAGTAAAAGAGTCAAATATATAGTGACGGAAGGAGTTTAGGCTGTGTGGGGAGCACACAATGGAGTATACAGATGTCATATTATAAAGTTGTACCCCTCAAGTTTATATAATGCTATTCAGCTATACATTTAATGTTTAAAAATCAAAGAAGAAAGAAAACAAATTTCTGTAACAGATCATGGCAGCCTACCTTTCGAATCTCCCTAAAACTCACTAAAATTCCTCCTGTAAACCATGAAAACCAACTAAAATGTCAGGGGAGGGGAGTGGGGTGCAAACTGTCATCAACATTCGGCTCTAGGCGATTCCCTGTAGAAGCACTTGTTGTGTTAGGAGAGTTGGGTGGTAGGAACTCTGAGAAGTGAGGGGTCCTTTGGACACCAAAAAAAAATCACCCACAAAATGAGACAATCCAATCTTGCTGGAATCTAGAGCTGACATTTAAAAACGATCAGCAAAATGGGAAAAATCCTCTCAGCTTCTGTGCATGCCAGAACTGTTAATTGCATACTCCCTTCTGGAAGGACAGCTTCACCAGGAAGAAAAGCCACTATGGAGAAGAACCCAATGGGCAAGGGTAGGAGCACTTGGAGGGCATGAGGCTTCGATGATGGCTGTTTAGGGAAGCAGATCTCAGAAAACACTAACAGCAAAACACAAAATCTGAAACCAAAAGCATCACATAAGGAGGCAAGGCCAATAAAGTTCTATGTGAGAGCGTGAGGGTGGATCCAAGAATTCTTTCTGAACATAATGAACACAGAGAAACAGGAAAACAACAGGCGATGAGTCCTTTCAGATAACTCCTGAGTGGGGAGCCCTGGAGATCAGTGAAATTTGGAAAGCTGTTATTAGCTGCTCTTATCCCTTTCCTCACCCCAACCAGGAACCTGTTCCTAAAGTCCCAGGAAAATTCACCTCTTTTAAACACAGGCAACGACAACAACGCATACAGAGCTAAAAAGAGAACATAAAAGGGAAAGGTACAAATAGCCTCAATAATATTCAAATAGACAATGGGAACACACTAGAAAGTTGTGGCTGAACTCATCTGTAACAAGAAAAATATTTTCAGACTGGCTAGCGAAGCCCTATTCAACTCCAGGCTGAGTTAAAGAAATAATCTTCTAACAAAAATGATTCAGGAAAGTTCAAATGAAAGAATAGGTAAATAGTTACCAAACAGCTGGAACAAATGGACCATCTACTAAATATTAGACAAGTTACACTACCTGGTAAAAAATTTTAACGAGACAAATAAGGACACATAATAAAGTGTAAAATGCACAATGCAAATACAGCATTTTTATAACACAAGGACACATTTCATGAAACAGATACCTCAGCATATGAAAAGATTAACACACATTGAAAACAGGAGAACTAAACTACGTCTTTAAGACCATCCTAGACAATCATAGATTAGAGGGACATAATCAATATGGATTATAAATGCACATGAAATATTTGTAAAAATTTCTTATATATTGACATTTAAAATCAACCTCAATAAACTAATAAAAAGAAATAATACAAATCATGTTTTCTAACTTCTGTGCATGAAAACAAAAAGTTAGTAAAATTAAAAGAGTCCTGCAAGGAAATTAATTAATTCTTCATTAAGCAACCTATAGATAAAAAGGAAAAACAAAATAAAAGTATGTATATGGTTCCTAGATAATAATGATAATGAATACTTAGCATTCCAGAATATGGGTTTTGACTAATATGGTTCTCAAACAAACAAACAAACAAAAAACATAGCATGAAATAACTACATGAATAAAAATAAAATTAAAATAAATATCCAAATAAAAAAATAGTAAAATAACAAAAAGGATACCAAAAGAATGCAGAATGAAGTAATTAATAAAGATTAAGGAAGTTTAAGAATTAAAAGCAAACTAATAAATTCACAAGCAGCATTTTTAACAGAAAGAAAAAAAAGAAAACTAACCCTGCTGCTTCACCCAAATGTTTAAAAAATAGAATGAGCCAAAATATATAGAACAAGAAATGATAAGGGGAAAAGCTACCATTGATATAGAGAAAATTGTTTAAAATAACAACACCAAAAGACTAACTATTGGATACAAAAGTGAAGAAAAGAAAAGAAATAGGTTTTTATTTAAAAAATAATTTACTAAAACTAACTTCAGTAGGAACATAAAGGGTAAACAGACACTACAATGGAAGGAATAGAATAATTGATCAAAGTTGTCCCCTGAAAATATAAACTAAAACACAAACAACAAAACTAACTTCCCCAAACTGCCTACAAATTGGATTCACAGGGGAGTTTAACTAAACCTTTGGAGATCAGATACTTCCAATACTTCTTAAAATGCTCCTGAGCATAGAAAGAGAAAAAAAGGAAAATTTTCCACATTCTTATTTTGAAATAAATATTAACATTGATACCAAAACCTGGTAATAGCTGTGAATAAAAGAATTATAGGCCAAAATATTGATATGATGTGTGAACTCTTCGAATACTGACTTTTGCACATATTTTGAGATATCTCATACCAAAGAATCATAGTTAACTCTTTCCAGTATAATAAAGACATTGTTATATAAGAAAACTTTTATTTTTTAACATGCATAAAAAATACATAGTAATAAAAAAACATGACGTGTGAGATTTACTTCAAAATACTGTGACAAAGGAAGACAAAAAGGAAGAGATACAAAGAAATAGAGGGAAGAAAGGCTGAACTTTGACAAATGTAGAGTCTGTTTGATACTCATGGCTTTGGGTATATTGCTGTCTTTGCTTTTGTGTGTATGTGTGGAAATGTTGGTAATAAATAAATATTTATGGAAAAATTGTCACAGAGTGGCAGCCTGGTGTCTCAGAAAAAGTATTAGTTTTGATATCAGATAACCTGAATTCAAATATTGCTCTACTTTATACTCTTTGGTTTGGAAAAAGTTATTTATTTTATTTTATTTTTATTTTTATTTTTTTAGCTGAGTCATCCTGCCAACTGTTGGCAGCTCAGCAGCAGCTCAGCTCGGGCTGGGACTCAAACCGCTGTTGCTCAGAGCTCGCACTCTTGAGTGACTTCTTAACCAATTGAGCCACTCGGCCAGCCCAAAAGTTATTTATTTTTATGAGGCAATTTCTACTAACTGCCATTGTATCTTCTATAGATTGTCTACGATGATAACTGGAAAATGCGGGAAAGATTCTCCCCTCAACAATGGTTTTCTAACGAGGATTAGTCCGAAAGTTTCTAACTAATCCTGTCTGCATCTCAATTTCCCACCATGTCTAAGTTACCTTTTAATCTCGAAGGAGTTGCTAGCTAGCCTTCCTTAATCTATGGAGGTTTTATAAAATATACTATTCCTATACAATGCTAACCTAATTATAATTAACAAGACATTCTCCTACTGAGGATTTCTTACAAACAGCGCTGTTACTAAAGGCAGCTAGCATGATTAGCATAATATGTTAACAAAATTGTGATGTGTGATTACTTTGCCATATCATCACAGGCTAAAATGAATTGCAGGTCATTCAGGCATGTATGTCTACTGATTTGAAGAGGCTGAGGAAGGCTTAGAAAGGGTTAAAATGAAGGAAATGTAAATATTATGAGAAAGTTTTAGGAAAATTGGGGCAAGGCATTGCTGGTTGAGAAATGTAATGATACTATACAAAATTATATATGGTAATTTCAAACAGTATGGGCTATACTGTAAGGCACAGAATAAGAGGAAATACGAATAGTAGAAAAATGATTAATGTTTCTCAATTTCAGCTCTCCATGAAAAATATACAGGGTTATTTAACAAAAAGATTCTCTTAGGATGTTAAAGAATGTTTATTCCGAAGAATGAGTGAAGGAACATATACACATAAATGAACCATTTCAAAAGAAGTTTTTGACAGTCTGTTAGCAAAAAAACATGGTAAAAGTGAAAGCTGTAAGAGACAATTTGATGGGATCTTCTTTAAAAGGAGCTAAAGAAACCCAGAAGTCTCTTTAGTGAAAATTATTCAGGAAATCAGAAATTTCAGCATAAAATACATATATCTGTGATGTTATATTAGTTGGGGGTGGAGGGGTTAGCTGGATGCTTGTAAAGGTCCAAAAATAAGGCACAGTCCACTTTCTAAAGGAGCAGCACTTTTTTCAAAAAGAGGCTAAAAAAGAAAACCCAGGTATTTAAAAATAATGTGATAAGGATTTGATACAAAGAGTTGTGGAAGGGAGAACCAAGAAAAAAAGCCTCCAATTCATCAGATGTGTTTATAACAGAAGTTACGCCTGAGCTGAGCCTCAAGATATGAGAGAGATTTCATCATGCAAAGAAGAGAATTTTATACTGAGGAAGAGGCACCCCAAAAGACAGGGCTTATGTTCAAGGGAAGGTGAGGCCTTCTTTGTATTTAAGTAATGGACAGTCACACGGAGATAAAGAATGATCTCCCACTCTGAAAGCTTCCTGGGAGGCTCTTTTCACTCAATTCCCACTCTGTTCATTGACAACCCCAGTAGACTTGTGATCTGCTTTCTATGGTTTTGCCTTCTCTAGAATTTCATAGAAATAAAATCATATTGTTGGTAGAAAGAATTTTTTTAAATTTAGCTAAACTATTTTTTAGGTTCATCATGCTGTTTCACACATAACATATTTTGTTCCTGTTTATTGTTGAATATAGATATACCACAATTTATAGATCTTTTTATCAGTTGCCAGGCATTTGGGTTTGGGGCTATTATAAATAATGCTGCTATGAACATTCACATATACATTTTGGGGGGATATATATTTTCAATGTTGTTGAGTAAATACCTATGAGTAGAATTATGGATAGGTATTATAAGTCTGTTTTCCGTAGTGGCTGTACCATTTTGCATTTGCTTCAAACAGGGCATGAGAGTTCCAGTTGCTCTGTATACTTACCCAGACTCAGTGATGTGAGGCTTTTTACTTCAGCTATTTTAATGTGTGTAAAATGATACTTCATTGCGGCTTTAATTTGCATGTCTGATAATTAGTGATGTTCCGAATCTTTTGATGCGCTTAAAAAACATTCGTATGTCTTCTCTTGAGAAGTGTCTGCTCAAACCTATTGCCCATTTTATTTTTATTTATGTTTGTTGTTGTTTTCTGAATTAATTTTATTCCCTAATTAAGTGGCTCTCTTCCTTGGAAGTTTCCCTACTCTCTTCATGGTTCACAGTCCGGCAGCTTCACTTTTCTGGGTCTCCAAAGAAGAAAAACTGGGTTTTGCTACATGTACCCTTTGCTGCTGGGGCTCAGGTCCTGCCAGTTGAAATTATTCTCGCGCTGGAAGCTGGGGACCCTGGAACTGACTTGTGTAGCTTTGCACCACTTCTCCTCCAAATGTGAATTTCCGACCAAAGTCTGTCTGCTTCTAATCACCCCCCAAATACTTTTATATGCTGCTTTTTTTCTGGTTTTATGGCCAGGTTTTCTGCAGTCAAGTGTCGTTCAGAAGGGTCTTACACCACCATAGGTGGAAATTTGATATAATGTATTTTCATTATCTTTCAAACTAAAATATTTTTAAATTTCTTTATTTTGCATGTATCAGAAGTTTTCCTAGATGTTTTACTCTAACTGGTTTCTAATTCAGTTCCACTGTATTCAAAGAATAGGCTCTGCCTGGCTTCAACCCTTCTAAATTTACTGATGTTCACATTTATAGCTATCATGGTGAATGACCATGTGCGTGTGAGAAGATGTGTGTTCTGAAGATGTTGTGATAGGGTATTCCGAATGCCAATTAGGTCAAAGTGATTGAGAATGTCATTTAGATCATCTGTAACTTCACTGATATTTTGTCCACTTATTTTTCATCATTCCCCAGTGTCTTCAGAGAGTTGTTTTACAGTTCTTAACTGTGAGAAGGTTGATTTGGTAAGAGATTTCTCAGCCACATGAAAGTGGGACTTGTCTTATTTACCTTGACATTCTCTTTTTTAGTATATTTATACTTTCTGAAATGTCTATTTTTAATATAATCAGTGGTTTCTTTCTTAGTTTCTTTATTTCCCAAGCTATTTTCTATGAAAGAGTATTCTTAGGCATGTGATAGGTTTTTTTTTTCTTATTAGCTTCAGGTGTACAAAACTACATAGTGATTAGACATTTATACCCCTCACAAAGTGATAACCCTAATAAGTCTATCATCCATCTGACACCGTACACAGTTATTACAATATTATTGACTATATTCCCTATGCTGTACTTTATATCCCCGTGACTATTTTTTTATAGTTGACATTCAATATTATTTTATATTAGTTTCAGGTGTACAGTGTATTGGTAGTTATTTTATTAGTGGAACACAACTATAGAACAATTTGGGAAAACAAATTTTGAGAAACCATAGTCCTTTCTTGAAGATTTATGAGGCTCATTAGCAAGTAAGTTTTCAGAAATATGTTAAACTTTGAAATCACCAGTTTCTACTCGCTTGAACATAGGACCTTTTCTTCACATAATACTTAAGAACATGACAGGTAGCAAAAGTTAGTGAGCTCCTTATATATTTCATTCCATTTGGTTACATGCGCTATACTTGTTTTCGTGACAATGCATTTCCACATGGCATTTCTTTACACTCTTGCCAGCATTTCTTTCTCTCTGCATTTAGCGGAAGGTCTGTTGACTCTCTGTAAATCCTTTCCCACTGTTAGACACACATCTTTAACATAAAACTGAAGTACAAGAAGGCTTTATATTCCAAAGGCCCATCTTACAATGGTATCTCATACTGTTTGGGGCTTATAAGCGGTCAATTTTTTCAACACTGCAAGGCCTGAAATTTCTGGCATTTTTCTCTTCCTTTTTCATTTCTCTTGCCAACTGGCCAGTTCTTTCTAGGGCTCATCTCTGTCCTGTGATATCTTGCCAAAGACGGCTAATAGCAACCAAAACCCATGATTAGCATTTGTTTTCCAATCTTTTCCCCTTGAGCACAAATATCTTAGGTAATCTAAAGATTGGCCTCCCCAATATTTTGCAATGATTCACCATCTTTCCACCATGCAATAGCATTTTCCTCACCACCCACCACGTTAGCAGTAAGCCAATGCCAGATATTTTGGGGTTTTGTAGAACCCCATGTTTAGCACCAATTTACATGTTATTTTATGGCTCTTTTTTATATTCTCTAAATCATACCCATCTGTAAAGCCACATAGAGTTTTCTTGTACATCCTTAGCATATGGTCAATTTTGTTCTATAGGGTTTTCTATCTGTAACATATGGAAAAGTTTTTGATATCCAAAGTCTAATGTCTATTAGACAACATTACTAAAATCTCCTATTAGTTGTAATAGGTTTTTATTTTGCTTTTAGATTTCTAGGTAATAATTTGATCTCCAAAAGAATTAATTTATTTGTATTTTTACTCTCGTGCTGACTAATATCTCTAAGCCAATGTTAAAAAAAAATATCAGTGATAGCAACATCCATATTTTATTCTTGATTTTAGTGTCTCCAAGTTTTCATCATTTACTATGAGTCTAGTTGGAATTATATAAGTAGTATTTATGCTATGAGGTTGTAATATTATAAATATACTAAAAATAGATTGTAATACTGTCAAAGTCCGATTTACATCTGAGATTAATTATCTAATTAATTTATTTATTAAGTATTTATTGCCATTTACTATGTTCCAGCCCTGGGCCAACAGTGGTGAATAATAGCACTGCAGTCCCTGCCTCTATTGATTTTCTAATCCAGAGATGAAAATTATGTTTATCACTTTATTTATGTTATATTTGGATACCATAACAATCTTATAGTATAGGCAGAAACAGCACTGTTTAATAATATTCTTCTTAAATGAGTCATTTTTATTGTTTTAAAGTAGCTTGTATCCATACCAATCAGCAAAGTAGACTTAGTTTTTATGTCATTTTCTTTCCAAAGAATATTGTATGTGGCTATACTATCTTACTGAAATACAGTAGAACATTTCCCTACATATGGTAAACTTGTTGGTGACACTTGCTGGGCAATAAAAAGATGCTCTAAAATATTTTATTATTTCTTTGTTTCATAAACAATTACTTAGAGGCATCTCTTAGTATAATTAATATGAGACAAGGGATAAATTCGACTCTCAGTTTGCTACAACTCGTATTTGTAGATTAATTAAGCTTGTCTCTCCGAGGGTTTTCTTTTTAGAAAAAAAAAAGGACGTGGGTCAATGTTCTTATGGGCTAAAGAGGGTCTAGGAAGAAGAAGATTGGTATACCTACACCTTTCCTTTTGAAATCCAAATGATATGAACACCTCTCTTTTGGACTGAGATGGTCTGAACCAAGGCCTCTCAAAGAGAAGGAAAGAGGCAGCGGCCTGGTTGCCAGGGATCAGCACCCAGGTCATGATATTAATGATACAGCAGAGAAGATGGGTTAGCCCACGTGACCTCCTGAGCCAGCTGCCCACTGAGGTTTGATAAGTATAAACTGAAGAGGCTTATATTTCTTTCTTTCTTTCTTTTTTTCTTTCTTTCTTTCTTTCTCTCTCTCTCTCTCTCTCTCTCTCTCTCTCTCTCTTTCTTTCTTTCTTTCTTCTTTCCTTTCTTTTTCTTTTTCCTTTTTTTTTTCTGTGAGCTAGTGGGTTCATCTGTGTGGAAATCTAGATTTAGAGATGTTAGGATGTCACTGAAGCTGTTCCAAGAAAACATCTAACAGCATGGGATCCATCTCTCACACTGACTGCAGCACAATCGACGCAAAGTGGAGTTTTTGTAAAACCACACTTGTCGTCTCGGTCCAGTTACAGCTAACCATGTCTGCCCCCCATCTTCTACCATTTCTTTCCAATTCCCCCTTTCCTTCTCCAGTGTGTGTGTGTGTGTGTGTGTGTGTGTGTGTGTGTGTGTGTGTGTGTGTGTTCCAAGCCTAGATAATCAGATATATATTCTACTAGATACAATTGTTGGTATGGGGTAGGCACAGGGCCAAAATGGACAATGGGAGTCACCCCAAACATTTCTAGCACAAAACCCAGAAAGGATACTTTCATTCTCTGGGGCTATAAATCACAGGGAAAATGTAATGTGGAGTAGTTTTGCCATTTATCAGCAGAGAAGAATGAAAACAACACACGGAAATCTTAAGAGGAAATAATAAGAAAAGGAGGATAACGTTACCTGAGCTCCAGATTTCCACTCTGCCTGAAGCCAAACTAACCTTAGAATTTTAATTTATAGAAATCAGTCGTCATCTAGCCTGCTTAAACTAGTATGAGTTCAATTTTATAACCTGCGGCTCAAAGTGTTTAGAGTAAATTTATACAAAAGAAAAAATAACTCACCGCAATTACATAGAATGGATATAGCAGTAGATGCTAACATTTGGGTGAGTTTGTTTTGTTTTGTTTTGTTTTGTAGTCTACCTGCAAACAATACAAAAACGAAAAAGGAGAGGGAGAGAGACTATCTCCCCTTGAGCCTAACTAGATATAGGTCCATTAAGGAGGCTGTTACAACAGAGTGAAAAGTGAGTTCAAAGCAACCATTTTTCTTCTCCGTGATGAGTATTTATGAAGGCAGATATTATCCTTCAGAGTTAACCTGTAAAATTAAATAATTAAGAATTAACACTTGCTCTGACATTTTAGTAATAAAGAGACTGGATTATATTATTGCGTTTCTAACATCTCTCCATTACCTTGAGTCTTGAATAAAACATAACTTTTGCTAGCATTGCTGAGCTAGCAACATCACTGTCTTAGTTCATTCAGGCTGTTATAACAAACTACCATAGGCTGGGTGGCTTAAGCTACAAATATTTATTTCACAAAGTTCTGGAAGGTGGAAGTCCAAGGTCAAGGCAATGGCAGATTCAGTGTCTAGTGTGGACCCACTTCCTGGTTCAATATGAATTTTAGAAGAACACACTCCATCCATAGCAGTCATGGTCCACATTGGGCCAGCTGCATGAATCCAGCATTAAGGCTGAAGCAAAAATAACCTGCTGTTAAGCATCTGCACATTCAGCCTATAATGTGAGGAGCAAATATCACACTTGTTAAGAAAAGGGTAAATTTTTTGTTGACAAGGACTCTTTTTTTAAAAAAATAATTTCCTCATATAACCTTCAATGCCAGGTATGTAAAAGGTGCTTAACAAAGTAATAGATGATGCAATAATCCTTAGAAAGTGTCTTTAGCCATTAATTTTCAATCATTTAGGGACCCACCAACAAGGGGTGGTGGAAGAGAGTCTAGTGAAGAAACACATAAGGAGAGTTGGCAGGTGAACAGAAACCATGAGGGCAGGTAAAGCCTCCAATCCATGACTGCCCCGAGTCCTGAAGAGGAAAGGAGGAGAACACTTACGGGAACCTGCCCATAGCTGTCACTCTAAGAGAGAGAGGGGTACCTGACAGCAGCCGCAGCCTCCTAAGGAATTCAACCAACCCACAACCCCAAAGTAAGGAAAAAGGAAGAAATGCCCTGACCATTCTCTCCTCCCTCCTCTTGATCTTCTGCCAGAGTTGCCATGCAGCTGGCGTCAACTCCAAGTCAGAGGACAAGGGAGCCTGTCCCTACTTGGTCTACGGAGAACAGACTCTGGGGCCCAGAGCAGGTTGCAGTAGGACAGAGAACAGATTTGGAAGGAAAATGAAAAATATTCAACACTCTTTTTCAAGTGTAAATTATTATTTCATTTAATTTAATGACACTAGATTTTTGAGGGAGTAGTGAATTTACTAGGGCAATATTTAAATTTTGACATTACAAATACTGACTTTGATATTTTCAGCATATGCTTGATATAAATATACCCTATTCATATATTTTGTTGAATTGTTTTCCTTCTTTGAATATGTTGGAAGGTCAGTTGCTTTTCTGTTCAGTGTTGCTTTTGTTTGTCATACAATTTAAATTATTATGAATTAAAATAGATTTATACAAGATTGGTTTCTTTACATCAAAATAAAATTTTCTTGGGAGCAGGTATCATTTCTGGATGTGATATCTCCAATAGTAATTTGACAGGCTAAGAACCTCCTATTCACAAGAGAGCCAGCACTGAGCTGCTGAGCTGACTGCTTACACAGATGACACACTAGAGATATTGGTGAAGAGTAGTTCGCTCTCCCCACCAAATCTAAGAAACACAGGTTTCCCATCTCTCACAAGAGCTAGTTCTCTGACCTGTGCAGGTGGTCAGCATCTCTCTCTCTCTCTCTCTCTCTCTCTCTCTGTCTGTCTGTCTGTCTCTCTCTCTCTCTCTCTCTCTCTCTCTCTCTCTCTCTCTCACCATTTTTTTTGACCAATTATACCCTCCCTGATGCAGAGAATAGATTCACATTATTCAGCAGGAAGATAGGGAAAGAGGCCCCAAAGAGCTCTTATGGAAAAAGTTTAAAATTTTTGAGTCAAACTCCTTTGCAGAAAACATCTATATATTTTACAGATATTAAAAAAAGAGAGAAATATAAAATGTGCCTCTATGCATTGAGTTCTATTAATTTAAGAGTATCTGACATTCTTCCAGCCATTTCTGAGAAAATGTACAACTAATATTCAAGGCCAAGGAACTTGAATGTCCAGATCTTTTCAAGCACATAAGGTATATTTGGGTAATTTTTAAGTGAATATTTTCCTGCAGGCAGACATGTAGCCAGTCACGTGACTGTGATAACAAGGGAAATTATTCCAGCTCTCAACCTGTATGGTGGCCACCCCAGGAATAAACAGCCTAGGTTGGTGTTTGTGCAGAGTTGAGGTCATCTCAAACCTCCTCAATTAGACAATTCCTAATGCCTCTGAATATTCTCTCCTGCCGCATCACTCAGTTCATGACTTTGATCCATCCTCACAGGGAAGAATGATGAACTGGAGACAATCTGTCTGGCCTCTGATAGTCAGGACACACCTATTTCAGGAAAAATGTAGCATTTCATCTTCACATCTCCTGATGACATATTACCTCTCTCGCTGTGGTAATCAAAAAAGTTCAACTCACAATCCTCTAGATCGAGATTTAAATATTAGTAATGCAACATCTTTGGAATGACAAGATAAATCGAACTGCAAAGAGTGTGATAAAAATAGAGGTGTTACAGGTCTGACATCCTTATCCTCTCCAGCTCCCCAGTTGACCTTAACCTGCCCTACCAGGCCCAACAACAACAAAATACATGAAAAGAAAAAGAAAAGAAAAAAAGAAAAGAAAGACGATAGATGATAGATAGATAGATAGATAGATAGATAGATACGTAGATAGATACATAGATAGATAGATAGATGATAGAATGACAAGGTAGGGAGAGGGAAGGGGAATACAAGAAAGAAAAAACAACAAGCTCATTCAAAGATAAAGTGAACTATTACAGGGCTGTTTTCACAGCCCTGCCTGCACATGAAAATCTCCTGGGAGCTTTGAAAAGTCTGATGCTTGAGCCCCACCAGACCAACGGAATCAGAGTCTTTAGAAGTAAGCATTGGTATAGGTATTTTTTCTAATCTTCCTTCCTTGATTCTGATGTATAGCAGGCTTGACTACCACTGACTAGATGGTCACAGTGGTTAACTCTTCTAATGTATGTATGTATGTATGACATACATGCATGCATATATAAACACATGAAATATGTTACACACATACAAAATATGCTAGAATCTCATCTGTTCTAGATTTTAATACTGAAAAGCATTACCTGTATAATTATTATTGGTTATGATTTGTCAAGATTTTAAAAATAATGTTATAATTATATATACCAAATTTTGGGGTATCTATTTTAATAAATCTCAGAATCCTTACTATTATTATGAATGAAATAGCAAAATGTGACTTATGCCATAGATACTGTCCAATGTAAATATCATTTTTCTGTAGCTTTGCGCTAACTCTGCAGAGGAAAAAAGTTCAGGACAACTTCAAACAAGCGAAAATTTTTTAAAAAATAAAGAAATGGAGAAAATAAAACAAAGTGCCTGTGCCTACTCTGTTACCTAAGAACTGTTTTTATTATTAACATTTTCTTCTGATGCTCACAAACACTTATCACTGAAGTTTTGATGACTTAAAAGCTATTAAAGCCATAGTGTTTATACTGAGTTCCCTGATAATAGTGAAAGCGATAGGTAGTGCATTAATATTAGAAAAAAAACAAGAAGAATGTTACCTGCAGAACCCTGTTCCAATAAGGGCCTTAAGAGAGACATTTGCTTGTTAATTTCCATGTAGCTTGCCTTCAGGGAATTTCCCTATTGACTACCAGGCTTGGAATACAAAACGTGGGCTTGTAGGAAAAGCTGCTCTTTGGAGCACGTGGAAAGAACCCCACTTCCTTCCATTCTAATAACCAATGTTCCCCTAACATGAAAGGAATGGGATTTAATGCAAATCTTTATGGATTTCCTGTCCTTTATGATACTGGAGTAGAGTCTCCAGCTCACAGTAGAGTACCATCCGATGTATCATATACTAGAATCACAGGTCCCATTGAAAGCGGAAGTCTCAGTATCACACATGCCAAGGTTTTGATAGCACAGGAGGGTGTAAAATTTAACAGTGGAGTTTTTTTTCTGACTGGTGAACACCTACTGAGCCCAGGGCAAACATAAATGGCCTAGCTAAGTGTTTCATTGCCCAGTTAAAAGCTGCTCTCATAGTCCACTTACTCTTCATGATGTATTTTGAAGGGTTTTTCTTTTTTGTAAAGCAGTGATATTTTTCCCCCCTTGGAGGGAGGTCACTTAAAGATGGCAAAGAAGCCAGTGGTGTTAGAGGCCTCTTACAGCCCACCACACACAGGTGGAAAGCTGTTACCTTCCCCTTCACTTAGTCAAAATTGGAGCAAATGTCAAAAGCTCAACTGCTTATAGAAGACTGCAAGTGTACTACTTCCTCCCACAGGATTTTCACACCACTTTTTCCAACTCTACCAGAAAACTCTGCATTTAACATTGTTTGTTTAATGACTACGGGCAATATATAAATTTCATTAGAATACAGGATATTTGTTTATGATCATCTGTCCTATTTGGATTCCACATCCAATTTCTATCTTCACAAGATCCCTGAAGTGATGAATCCTTTGAGTTTGATCTAAGAAGCACGAGAGGAGGACAGTTGTTGATTGTAGCTAAGCATGCTTATAAATTAGAGGAACTGATTTCTTGTACTGCACAAATATGACTTTGGATATGAACATTAAAAAAAAGCAGAATCTAAAGTGAAATCAACACTTTCATGATTCAAAGGTCACTGATATGTATAAATTTACACACATTTTCTGCTACTTTTTTCTAAGAAAAAATTAGATTATATATACTAGTGAGCTGAAAAAAAACCTAATGAGAAATACATCAAAATATTGCCATCATTTATGAAAATAAGTGATTTCTTCTCTATGTTGTCCTACTATTCTACAATGAATATAATATTTTTTTAGTAAAAGTGCTAGGCAAATAATAAAGTATATGGCTTCTATCTTACAATTTGACCATATTTCACATAGGTTGCTCATTAGCACAATTGTAAAAGGAGAATTACCTTCCTCATGAGGAAGTTAGTAACAGAAAGGTATTTAGTTCCATTTATAATGAACATTTTTTTCTTTAAATTATGGATTACACAATCTCTACTTCTGGCATTCAGGCCACTAAGTTTCCCCAAAATCTTTCATGGACCATTTTTATAATCACATCTTGTACCATTCCCAATTTACAACCTTCCTTTGAAGGATTAAAGAAAACATGTAAACACATCAATGTGCTTCGGGACACCTGCCTTTGGGAAATGACTGAATTTTGGCTAATTAGAAATGAATTATTAAAATTTCATGAAGTTTTCCCCCTCTGGCCAATTATTTTATGTGGCTAACTAAGCTGTACTTTTGCTCTCTAGCTGTTCAGACAGAAAATGTGGACATGGATTGGAACCTTATTTATTTAGGAGGAGAAGCCATGTAGAATTCAATCAAAAGAGCAAGCTTACCTTCTTGCATCTGGCCATGTGTCTTTCTACCATCCCATTTTCACTTTCAAAAGTCTATGTGAGAGCTACTGGAAAACTATTAAAATTTACTTAAAAATAGTATAATAGTTTTGAAGCTTGCCTTTTTAACTCAAAAATAAATTAAAAATCCATTAACAAATGAATCCTCTCTCTTTATTTGGACTACATTCAATTGGTAATTTGAAAGGGGCCAATTTTTTGCAAAGAGAGTAGTAGAAAATACTGACTGGAGAAGAGAAAGTTAAGTCTGTCTTTTTTTTTTTTGTCATCTTCTGCAGCTGCCTCTAGCTGCAGATCCAGAACTTTTCAAATTTAGGAGTACTATGGAAATTATAGAACTTGTGAAGGGGTGCCTCAGGAAAATAAAAAGTCATAAATTTCACAAGACTCATGAATCACAGGCAAAATATATTCAGAGTAGAAACTTCCATGATTCTCAGACATCATCATATCAACAGTGCTTTCTTTACAGGACCGTTCTAGCCTGAAATCCATAGCATTGCTGAAATCATGTGATATCCCCATCATTTTTCCTGCATTGTATTTGTCTAATTTATAATGTGCCCCTCAGGCAAAGATCAAATGGAGTTTTTCAAATGTTTTTGGTCAAGAATTTTTACATGTTGTCATCTTATAAATATAAATTAATAATAATAATAATAAGGTTCTATTACAAAGCAGATATTTACAGTAAGGCATTAAAAGCAATGTAACAGAGAGCATCAAGATTTTGCACGAAGCAATGCTTAGCAAAATATTACAGAAGCTACCAGTGCCTCTAGCTATAATATTTTATTCAGTTCCATAAATCTGAAAGTTTTTTTTTCAACAAGAACTGGAAACAATGTTGTTGAATCACTTTATCCCATTTCTATTGCTTTCCTTTTTCTAAATATGAGGATTGATAAATAAAACTTTTCTGCATTCGTAGTGAATATTTATACATGGTATTTTTTTCTTTCAAATAATTGTAGCTAAACTTCCCTTGAACTAAATTAAAAAGCAGGATGCAAATTGTCTGTATATTGTGGTTGCAATTATGTAAAAATATGACTGCATATGAATAAAGGACTGGAAGGGAATATACAGAAATTGCTTTAATTATATAAGTATGATGGAAATTACAGGAGTTTCCCCACACACACAGCATTTAAATTTTATGTAATATTCTGTTATTGTTTCTACAATAATATTTTACTTTTCTAAAGTTTTTCCTCTGACAAAGGCAAGTCTGTCAGTTTAAAAATACATTAGGTGATTTTTAAATTAAATCATTGTTTTTACTTTTCAGAAGCTCCTGTTCCTGGCTCCCTTAATCATTCCTCTTACAGTGAATTCATTCAATTATTCATTTAACTGAAGTTTATGGAGCACCTAAAATATGCCAGGTCATAAGAATGCAGTGGGCCACCATGACTTGTCATGTCAACTGAGTTTCCGCTCAAATCTTCATACTCTACTGACTCTCCGGATGTAACCCAAGGATGCCATTTTTGATGATCATTCTAGCTCGCTACCAAGTTTCCTAAAAGAACAATCTCTAAATTGTTTGCTTGCAGGTTCATGCAAGCAAAATGCAATCGATAACCTCTTTTGATATTCCCTCCTTTGGCCAACTACACATCATTGTTCTTCTTGCTCCCCACAGACGATTTACTTTTCAAGCTCTGTGACATGTTCTCATCCCCCATCATTTCTCGGTACAGCAGGACATTTAACACACTTAACCAGCTGAATCTTTTGAAACCTCTTCTCCTCCATTCTGTCTGCTACTCTAAAATCTGCTTCTCTCCCATTTGAATGATCATTCCTACTTTTTCTTTACTTATCTCATAATTTTGAATTCCCTGTTCCTCAAAATTCTTCAATTTTTTTCTCACTCTCTCAATGATTTCATCTGCTGAGGTGATGCTTACCATAACATATATATATATATATATATATATATATATATATATATATATATACACACACACACACACACACACACACACACACACACACTAACTATATATGCTAAATTTTGTTGAGGACTTATTACAAGCCAGGTCCTATATTTTAAGTCCAGGTTTGGTTTTCATTATTTCATTTAATCTTTACAACAACCATAAAAGGTAGAAATTCTTACTGTCTTTTTCCCATTTTCAGGAGAAAATTCTGAGCTTTCAGGGGTTAGGACATTGGCCTAGAATTACCACTGTTGTGAGTGGAGAAACTTGGCTAAAACTCTACCTAAGTCTGACTGCAGAGGCCACCTTCTAAGCTCTTGGGCCCCGCAAGTGCCCAGCGCCTCTCAGAACCTCCCATCTGACCTGACCTCTCTAGTCAATGCATTTCCCATTATTCCCATCCCACCGAAACATCTGCTAGCCCTTTCCTCAAAAATGATACACCAGGACTTTCACACAACATTTAAGAAGACAAATGCTGTTTTCCTAAAATACTTCCTTCTCTGATTTCTCTACTTCTCTCAAGGCTATCATCATGGTCATTCATATTGAAAACACTGCTCTTCATTCCTGGTTTTTTTCTCCTCTTCCATCACCCACAACTATAGAGTCACCAAGATTCATTGTTGTTGTTTTTTTTGTTTTTTTGGTTTTTTTTTGATCTTCAAAACCTCTGTCAATTTACACAAACAAGTAAACAAGACATATACACGACAGCAAAAAACACCTAGCAAAAGACTTTACAATAAAAGATTAAGAAATCATACATGAAAACAGATGGTAGTTATCTTTTACATCAATAAATGTAGGAGAAATACAATTCACTGTAAGAAAAAACAACTTTCAAATTGTATTAGAAAACAAAATCAAAGTGTGTGTGTATGAAAGTTATAACTAAAATAAAATTACTTAGATTAAAAATAAGAGCATAAAAAATACATGCCAAACAAACACCAATGAAAAGCATGCAGGCATTACTTATTCAAGGCAAAAATGCAAGGCAAAAGCTGAATTAAACAAAAGGCAAAGTCTGTGATGAGAAAGTATATAATCCTCAATGAAAATCCTCAATAAAGTGTATAACTGCTACCATCAATTCTCTGACTCGTTTGGAGTTTTATGACTTCTTGAGGAGGTGATTGGCTGAGATTTTTTTAGCTGCTCTCAATTCAGTTCCCTCTGTCTCCAATACAACTTTAGTTAGTCACAAAATTAAATGTCACATAAGCTGAACTCTCCCCCTTGAAAGCAGCACAACACAATGGCTTAAAGATGGCCAGATGCCTAAATTCAAATATCAGCTCTACTACTTTCTGTGTAATCTGAGCAAGTTACTTAACCTCTCTGTGCCTTGGATTCCTCACAGGTAAACTGTGGCTAATAGTTGTATCAACTCACAAGGGACTTATAAAAATAAATGGTTATTTGAAAAGTACTCAGAAGAGTACCATATAGATATATAGTAGGCTATAAACACTTTGTTAAATAAATATATATACTTCTCTGGCTAAATAACTTCTATGGGTTTTTTTGTTTATTTGTTTTTGACTACCGAATAAAATATTATTTCATCAAACTTGAAACTTGCACACTTTACTTTTCAGACTATAATCTACCTTTCCAGCATTATATCTCAATACTCTTTGATCTCACTGTAAATGTTACTAAATCAGATGACCCATCCAGGACACTTGACCACCTACTTCTTCCATGTAGTTATAGTCTATGCAGTGTTTCAGAGGGAAATACCACCCCACCATCTCTGCCCAGACATTCTCCAAGTGTTGGTTAAAGTGTGCCATTTCTATCTGAAAGCCACTCTCTCATAATCCTAGTCAGAGATGATCTAGGTTCCTTGGAAGTAAATCTTTTTTTTTCTCATTAAAGTTTATTGGGGTGACAATTGTTAGTAAAGTTACATAGGTTTCAGGTGTACAATTCTGTAATACATCTATATATCACATTGTGTGTTCACCACAAAGGAACAAGACAAACAAATGAAGAAACAAAAACTCATAGACACAGACAATAGTTTAATGGTTACCAGAGGGTAAGTGGGGGACGGGTGAGGGGTGGTAGATGAAGGTAAAAAGGATCAAATATATGGTGATGGAAGGAGAACTGACTCTGGAAAGTAAATCTTATCACTCTTTGTAACCATCCTGTGAGACTTATGGACTAAATGACAAGAATGTCACATTTTTATTTCCCTAGATTTTAAGCACAATGAGTAAGATGGGGTGTGCTCATTCTTCCTTTGTAAATTCACTGTGTCTTATATATGTTGTCTGTTATATGTTTAAGTCACTTAGTGTTCAGAAATACAGTTTGAACAATAAAGAAAAAAAAGTATTTTGCATTTACTAAAACAGAAAAGAAATGTTTTTATGCCAAATAAATTTCTAAGCCCCAGTCAAGTAACACAGCTAATTTTAATTAGTCATGTGTCCTCATTTGTTATTTAGACAAATTTTGTTGTAGTGTGTCTCAGATTTCCCTGTTTTCATTTTGATAAACCACAAAGCTAGGATCTTTCTGCTTTATTTAATAACATAATGAAAGTGTTCAAGTAAGAAGTCTGAAAAACTGTGAGTCTTATCCCTACCACTGGCAGCTCTCTGAACCTGAGTATTACAAAACCTCTCGGGCCGGCCTAGGGGCGCGATGGTTAAGAACTGGCTTGGGATGCCAGAGGGCCCCGGTTCGGATCCCACATATGAGGGCCAGTGACACTGCCCTCCACAGCTAAGATGCTGAACAACAGCTCAACCTGGAGCTGGGCTGCCGTGAGTCGCCCGCGACGGCTAGGCTGCAGCCCTTGTGGCAGTGGATTGCCATGGGCTAGCATGTGTAGCCAGCAGCCACCGTGAGCGGCCAGCAGCCGCAGTGAGTGGCCGTCCAGAAGCCGGCGACTGATCTGCCTCGCCCGGGAAGAGCGCAATGATGGTGCCAACTTGGGCCAGTGAAGCAACGTCCTCCACAACTAGACTGAAGAACAAAACGACAGCAACTTGTCTGTCCCCCTTCACCCAATTCCCCAGCACTGTTCCCATCCCCCCAATTCCCCAATAAAAATCTTTAAAAAAAAAAACACCTCTCTGCGCCTGTTTCTTCAAGTGTAAAATAAGGTAATACCACCTACCATACAAAATTAATGTCAAGATTAAATAAGATTTCTGTGATGGATTTTTCCCACAGTAAGGATACAGTAAAAGATAATAACATTTGTAACAATAGTTTTCTTATAAGCTCTGTATATCATTCTTTTAATTTTGTTTTGTTATATGTGGATTTTTATATTACCAAAGGTATGGTTTATCTTCTTTAAATTAGCAGTAAAACTTTAGGGCTAATACTGTGTCTACTTTCACTTCAGATTCCTGTCAGATTGGACAATTAAGTTTGTGAACTTGTTGCAGCAATGTTGCTAACCTTTTTTGATATCAGAGGGGTTGTTCATTATGAATTTTTATCAGCTGGACAGTTAACCAAGTTACTAATTGGAAGTGCTGAAAAGGCTGTGTGAAAAAGTTAGTCCACCTGAACTTTTTGCCAACAATTCATGGCCCTTGCATCACAACAATGTACCAGCTCACATGGCACTATCTGTGAGGGAGTTTTGAGCCAGTAAACAAATAAATGTATTGGAACATCCTCCCTACTCACCTGATCTGGCCCCCAAGGACTTCTTTCTTTACCCAAAGATAAAGGAAATATTGAAAGGAAGACATTTTGATGACATTCAGGACATCAAGGGTAATACGATGACAGCTCTGATGGCCATTCCAGAAAAAAAGCCCCAAACTTGCTTTGAAGGGTGGACAGGTGCTGGCATCAGTGCATAGTTTCCCAAGGGGAGTACTTTGAAAGTGACTGTAGTGATATTCAGCAATGAGGTATGTAGCACTTTTTCTAGGATGAGTTCGTGAACTTAATTGTCCAACCTTGTATAACATCTTCCTATAAAAGTAGATCATATTTTGTATCACTTAGTCCACTCATCTTCTTAATAATCCAGAACATCACATAGCAAAAATCTATTTCTTCTCATGATAATATCCTTTTCCTGTAAATAATCTAAATGTCCTTATAGGATTATCTACCTGTTAAAGAGATTGACATCTGATATTAAAAATAGCTTGTAAGACAGTACATGTTTGTGTTATCCATGATTAATGTAGGATGTTTTACTAACACCTTGGAAGTCATTAATCAACAAGACAACTTCCGAAATTCTGTCTTTCTCCCTTTCATACCACACTCGGCTTCTTTTCCATCTCTTTCTATGTTTAGTTTTCCCTCTCCTCATTCATTTCCTATCTCTGCTTTCATTCAATATGGTGGCCATGACCAACTGACCTGATCTCTTCTTCCTAGAATGTTCAGCCTCTGGTTAGGGCTATTTTCAGGAAGTTTTTGGGAGAGTCCCAAAAACTTCCACTTTCAACCAAAAGAGGTTGAACTTATTCTGTGGGAAGCTAGCATTTGCCGTTTGCCATACTCAGTGTATCTCTTGAGAGATTTCATCATCTCTCAGTAACCTCATCTGAATTGTTTGGTGTCCTGACATCTGTTCAGGTTCTGTGAAGGAAAAGATGCACTATGGGAAGACTGTGGGATTTGGACTCAGGCAGACCTGGGTCAGATTTGAATTCTACCAATTGCTTGCTTTGTGCTTTCCACTTTCCCTGTTGGGTGTCAGTATAATGAAGCTACTTGTCTGTAAAATGGAGATGAAAGCCTTAGTGGCAATGAATGTGATGCAGTCAGCCCACTGCCAAGCTACATGCTTGGGTCCTTGGTCATGGAGGGTTTTACTAGCACTGTGCTCTGTTAAGCAGCATAGAGCTGAAATAAGCTGAAAAGCAAATCACTCTTAACAATTTTGTTTCCATGAGAAAACCCATTTTGAGTTGTAAAAAAACGAATTTATGACTATGTGTTTGAAAAGCAATTAAAACATCAGATACTGGAGTGTAGTAGGAACTAATCTATGAGTTGTGTGCGAATAATGTATGCAACAGAAGATTGTTAACTTTCTTATCATGTTACTGAATTTTAAGAATAATTTCAATATTTGAAGCAGCTGTAGGAATAAAGTTGGTTATTAAAGTAAAAAGATAAATTTTTCACTGCACTTTCCCTTAGGAAAACAAGAGAGCTGTTCTTGGTAAACATTTACTAATGGGCTTCTGGACTCAAGAATCTGAAGATACATTGAATTACTAAGGGCTTAGCCTTTAGTAAGAAAAAAAATGTGAGCTGTGATTTTTCACACCCAGGAAACTGGGGAGTCATTTTTAGTAGTAGAAGACACCTTGTCCAAATGACTTGACAGAAATTTTTATTACACTATAAAACTTGACATTTACATTCATGGGCTTAAGAAACCAAAAGATGTTTATACCTACCCATCGATATAAAGACAAGTCAGCAAAATGATTCGAGAACAAGAGCTATTTTGTCACAAGCAAAGGAAAACTACAAATGAGACCAATGTAGCATATTTGGTAAACTGTGAAGCCACATGTTCATTCATCCTGGAATTTAACAGAATATTTACTGAGTACCTACTATGTGTAGTCACTGCACTGGGTGCTCAGAATTCCTGATAGACAAGTTCCTGTCCTCGTGGAGCTTACAACCTAGTGGGAAGACAGATAAATAAGCATACAATTGACATACTGCAGTTCAATTCTATTCAGAGAAATGATTTGTGCTGCTAGCATATGAAAAGACAATCCAGAAATCAGAAGATTGTTAAGGGTAGAGGTGGTTAGCCAATGAATGCCTACATGTGCTGACTCATCAGAGACTCAAAAAGTCTTCCATCAAAACTTAGAAGTAGAAACAGCTCGATTCCACATCCCCAACTTCTGTAATGTCCTCCTTTCCTTCTTGTCCACCTCAGGTAGGCACTGTTAAGTACCACATTCACACTGCATCTACAAATGTTCATCCATACTTCACCTCAAAGTCTTCCTACCTAATAATATAAAAATGAACATTCATAGTAAATTTACTATTTTCTCAGGGTGGTTTAAATTTTCACCAAATAAATTCTTGAAATTAGGATGTAGCGAGTATGGAATTTTACAGGAGAATTATGAGGTAGGACAAGATATTTCATGGCCTCAATTGGTATAATAGTTGCTGACCAGTCCTCAGTGAGATACTGTTTATGGATGAATAAATCTAACTAAATGTACATCAATACTCATAAGATTCAACTTCCTGTCACTAAACCTTTATCTACAAAATAAAAGAAAACATATAATCAGATAAAACTACAGGTGTGAAGAGTCCCATTTCTTGGCAAACTAGCATCATCATCAATACAAAATGTATGGCTGTTCAGAGTGCATTTCATTCTTAAGTAGAAGCAACAGTTGACCTCAGAAATCAGAAAACTGACCCACCTTGAACGGTCCTTCCATGGTCAACTTCCTGATCTGCCAGTGTTCTCTCCCTTCCCCTACATTTTCTTCAAAGCCCTACTTCTGGAAATCCCTGCAGGGCAGTGACTCACCTGGATTTTGCTTTGTGGGGAAAGCCCTGCTCTCTATCCCAGAAAAGGTGAGTAGCTCATAAACACTCCAATGGCACAGATACTACCAAAGCGTATGCCAACAATCGGCTTTAACTTAATGAGTAAGATTACTTTGTGTTCTTATTCAGCAGTTGGATTCCACCTTGATTTGTTCTAAGCCCATGTCTGTTTGTTTGGTGGAAAATCAGTATAAAACTTCAAATTTCAGTAAAACTAAAACTAGTCATCATTACTTACCGTGGCCTACAGTGGCAATTATTCGAATCACGTTGCCTTGGAGAAAGTTTCTAGTATTTGGTTTGACCTAAACATGTAGTCGAATGAATGATTTTTTTAAAAAGTTAATTATATAGGTAAAGCCTCATATACTGGCAGTCAGTTATCAGAAATGTCCAAATTGTAGACGAGGCACAACAATTTAGGCACAGATACAGTACAGCCCAACAGATTCATAGAAATTATTATTGCTAAAAATATTTGACCTCCAGAATATTGTCTGTCTTTAACAAGCTCTAGGCCTGCTCTTGGGGACCTCACATATAAAGGCAGGAAAATGAGCTAATCCTTACATTGCACATTCATTAAAACCAGGCAGTGTCTTGCAATTACAAATTAAGTTGGTACATCTGGAAAAAAGGATACTGGGATTTTCAGGGTTTTGTGATTTTTTTTCCTTATCAAAAAATAATGGAAATTGTGGTTCTGATTTTTATTTGATTAAAGGAATCATTTCATTGTTCTAATTGGAAAGGTATGTAAAACTTTTGGAATATAGACATATGGACAAGCTTTGCTAATGGTGTCTGTGAATCTGGTGTTGTTACCAGTCTGCTTTACCCCCAGTGTGCATATTTTTAGTTAGTCAGAAAGTATTTGGTTGAGCAGGTTTTCTTTAATTTCCACCTTTTTTTTTTCCAGGGGGCTTTTTTACTTAAGATGTGTTGAGAATTTTTATATCGTTTATGTCTGTCTGAATTTTCTCAAGTAACACAGCTTTGATGTGCTATTTGGATAAAGACATTTTAGAATCCCCCTAGAATAGTTCAGTTTGGAAAACATCCTATAGACATGACTTGCTGGAGGCAAGCTAACATTACAGATTAAAAGTCTACATGAAGACAATAGAAAAAAATCATAGTTTCTTCAAATCAAAAGAGAGAGAGGTTTTCATCTTTTTTCATGAGCCCGAAAGGCCAATTTAGAACTTCGTCTGAAACAAAAACACATCATCACAATCTTCCTAAGGTGTCACTCTCCACCCATTTGTGACAGCCTCCATTTGTACCCATGTCCAGGCACATACTAGGAAATTTCAGAAATTCTTTCCACAGCAGATTGGCTGGCTGATTCATGTGATTATGATGGTGGTCCAGGAAAACGAGCAGAAACAAAATGAAACAACCACATCCCTTAATGGGCAGGTAGCAAACTCGCACTGCTTGGAAAATATTTCCTATCATCTGCCTTCTGGAACAGATTTCCGGCTTATTTATAAACAAATATAGAGAAGGCAAAATTCAGTGCTGTCAAAAATAAACAAACACATTCAGAAACTCTCTAGTAACCCCTGACTCAGTCAAGGTTGTATGAGTTGCGAAAGGTGCTTTGTGTGGCCTCACCATTCATTTCCGGTGAGTCACTGGAGGAAGGAGGCAGTGGATTCACACCTGACTGACCTCACCTAAACTGCATTCAAGCCTCATTTGCTTGGCTTGCATTCTATCCCAAAATAGTCCAGCATAATCTTTTTACTTTCAAAGGGAGCTACATCTTTCTACTTTTTCTGTATTGTTACTGATGCTAACATTTTAAAGTGTTCCTTTAATAAATACTCATCTTTTTGCATTTTATACTGATAGTGAAGACTCTCTTCACAAAAGGTCCATGTGATGGCCATAAGAAATCAGAAATCTACACTCATACAGAAGCATCTGCTCTTTTCAGGAGAAATACTTAATTTCAGGAGAACCTCAGAGTTCTCAGCTTAGGTAGAATAAAAGGTAAAATAAACTTAGGGTTTTAAATCAAGGTAAATAGAGCCTGAGTCAAGTACTAAGGAGCAAATTCAAGGCATCTTTGCAACCTGAGCAATGTTTTCATAGTTGAGCAACTTCATTAATCCCAGGCCTAAAAACAGGGGTAACCCTACAGGGATGTGGTTACTCACAACTGCCGACATGTTGTCTGTGTCGAGGGGAAGAGGATACGGAAAAGGGGCAACCAGAGGAGAAGCAGAGAGAGAGCACACTTCAAAACGTTTCCCTGACCAACCTTCTACGACATTACTTTCTCTTCCTAACTTCCCTAAAATCCCCATTATCAGAGGCAAAATAGCAAGCTCTTTATCCTCTTATTGAGTAAAGATGTCAAATTATTTATCAACCATCAAGACATAGTTGATTCTTAGTTGATTCATAGTTGATAGACACCAAGACAGCAATACCAACAATGAAGGTTTGAAGTAAACCCTCCCCAAAGCACCATGCATGACCTCCATACCCCCACTGGCATCATCCTGCAGCTCTCAGAATTCAGTATATCTTTATTCAGAACCCTGCTTAGGACCAATGGCTGACATCTATTTTTTTTAAAGATTTTTATTGGGGAATTGGGGGGATGGGAACAGTGCTAGGGAATTGGGGGAAGGGGAACAGAGAAGTTGCTGTCGTTTTGTTCTTCAGTCTAGTTGTGGAGGACGTTGCTTCACTGGCCCAAGTTGGCACCATCAATTGCGCTCTTCCCTGGTGAGGCAGATCAGTCGCAGGCTTCTGGACAGCCGCTCACTGCAGCTGCTGGCCGCTCACGCTGGCTGGGCTGACATCTATTCTTAATGGTCAGTGGCTTTGTCTTAATGGTTGTTAAATATTTTCTAATATGATCATCGATTGTAAGCGAACATATTTCCTCCAGAAATTAGAAGAGACCTCCTCTTTTTTCGTCTCATTAGCTCTTGAACATGTGTAGGCAAGCAGATACTAAGTAGATTCTTTCTAAGACCTAACAAACTTGACCTTGAGAAATGAGAATCTAGCAAGGTGATTTCTCTAAATGAACTGTGCAGGGATGGTAATGGCAGGCATGGGGCACAAGCAAGGGAGGGCAGCCTCAGCACGACTGTCCTGGAGAAGAAACTCCATGGTCGCAGATCAATACGTGACAGAGAACTGAGGCCTTGGATCAATTGGCAGTGGGAGATGGCCATGTGGGGAGTGGGCCAAGTCAGAAAAAAAGAGAAGAAACCACAGGCAAACTTGGCCCTACTTTATTATTTTCCATGAACTAGTCTGAATTAATAAAGAGTCTTAGCAGAAAGATTCATTTCTTTTAAAAGTTTCCATTTCACTTTGTAAACCGTACTTTGTATATCACTCCCTCTCCCCCTCTCAGCACAGTAAAATGTGTCCTACTTTGCTAGGTTATAATTTACCTGCTTACTAGAGTGTTGCCCCTTTAGCCTCTAATCCCCGAGACTGGAGATCAGCTTTTGGTATTTCTGTGTGTCCAGAGCCTTCTACAATGTATGCACATAGTAGGTTCTTCATAAGCGTCAGTGGAAAATAAGTACTCCTTAAGAACTGGCAGTGAATGAATAGACAGATGTGGAGGTGAGGTAGGGATATTACTCTACACCTGGGGTGCAGGAGAGGGCTTCCTTAAATGAATAAATAATGTGTAAGTTCTTAAGTTTTCTTGGAAACACTTTCCCAAAAGTACTTCAAAATTTCTTTGTAATCTTGTTTACTTTTGAATTTGTCCAGCCAGAGTGTCAAGGTGATTCATTCAGCAAGATAGTGACATTTAATCCTTTTCCATGTTTTTTACAGATAAAGGGTTAGGAGAAAATAAATGACTGCATCATTACTGTATTTTTATACACAGCTAATGTGTATACACGGGTAATGCTCCCCTTATCCTGAGCTACCCCATTGAGCTGAGCAAGGGGAGGGAGACCCAGTGCATGAAACCTTTAAATATTTTTGAAAAATGACCACAAAGAGAGAACCCCATTCTAAATTAGCAGGATACACTACATCTTTATGGGAAAACACCTCTTCCTTTCACTTATTTTTTGGGAGTGAGAACAAATTCTTCTGCCACAGGTAAACTTCCAGAAAAGACTTGTCTCCTATATGCCTCCTGTGTACCGGCAGGGCAAGTGAACACAGTACAAATGGAAAGTGTGTTGCCCTCTCTCTCTTAACTCAGGCTGCCATAACAAAATACCATAGACTGTTTATGTAATTTACAAAGTGATCCCCCAATTAGTCTAGTACCCACCTGGAATTATACATATTATTAGGATATTATTGACTATATTCCCTATACTGTACTTTACATCCCTGTGACTATTACATAACTACCAATTTGTGTACACCTGAAACTAATATAAAATAATATTGATAGTCAACTGTAATTGAAAAAAAATTAAAAGCTCTTCAATCAGAAAGCAGGATAAATACAAAGAAAATCTTACATAGGCATAAAAATACAATATCATATATTGGGTGGCTTAAAATAACAGAAATTCATTTTCTTACAGTCTGGGGAGCTGGAAGTCCAAGATCAAGATGCCAGCCAATTTGGTTCCTGGTGAGAGCCTACTTCCTGGTTTATAGATAACTACCTTCTTACTGTGTCAGAGAGAGAGAGACACAATAATGACACTAATCCTATCATGTAGACCCCACCCTCATGATCTCATCTAGCTCATTATATCTGGAAGTTCCCATTGGAGATTAGAACTGCAACATACGTATTTTGGGGGACACAAACATTCAGCCCCTTACACTATCTTATGACGAGGTAATGGGCATCCCCATAAGGGAAGAATGGATTTGCTATTCCCAGTAGGGACCAAACCCGGGTACCTGCATATCTGCTTCCAGCTGAACTTGAGCTCCAAAAAACATGACCCCTGAGCTCAGCACAGGACTGCACAAATTATTCAAGCATGAATGCAGAATGAGGACATGGATGCAATAATGTTAAAGACAGCATGTATCGGAAGGCATTCCATGGAACACTAACCAGTTCATGGGGTTCTCCTGAGGCTCTTAGGTCAAAGACATTGGGAAACTATCCAGTAATCATAAGCACACGTAAGGCCCTAGAAGCCAGGCACTAAAGAAGGCTGTTGAATTCCAATGAGCCTGGTGTGTATCAACATACCTGACTAAGAAACCCTCTCTCTACACAACAACAATGAACATCCCACAGAGTTAGTACCCTCCAGAACTCCCTTCAGAAAAGGTTTATGTGAGGAATGCTATTGAGTCCTGTTGCTAAATTGTCATTACTGGTAGAGTAAGAATAGAAAAAAGTTGGCAATAACAAGGATTTATTCATGAAGCACAAAGTACTTGATTAACAGATTGAGAGTCTGGTGGTGCTATGCATAGGGACTTCCTGTCTCTTGAATAATAAAAAGCCCCAATATCATTGAAATGTATGTGTTCTAGATGTGTTCAGGACCGCTCTTGACTCATAGATTTTATTCATTGAATAAACCTGAAGTGAATAATATTCATAACATGCCAGATGTTGAAGTTAGGGCTGAGGATGCAGAATCAAGGCAAGGCATGTACACAGGTTTCTATATAGACTTTTCTGCCTGATGAGAAAACAAGAGTTCCTTGCATGCTGGAGCTCAAAGGGCCCATAAAAATCATCTGCCAAAACTCACAAGGAAGAAGTAGACAATCTGAACAGGCCTATATCTATTTAAAAAAATAAAGTATTAATAACCTTCCAAAATATAAGGTACCAGGCCCATATGGATTCACTGGTAAACTACCAAACATTTGAGTAGGAAATTATGCCAAGTCTCTATAATCTGTTTCACAAAATAGAAGAAGTGGGAATACTTCCTAACTCATTATATGAGGCCAGCATTACCCTAGTATGAAAACCAGACAGAAGCTTTACAAGGAAAGAAAACTAAGATAATGGAATAAGATATAAAAAAGAAATAAAAGGTTAAAACTGAATTAATTCACAGATGACACAATTATGTATGTAGAAAGTAAAAAAGAATTGACAATAATCTTGAAATTAATAAGCAATTATAGTGTTTGCAAGATATAAGGTACTATACAAAACTCAAACTTTTTCCTATGTATCAGCAATCAAAAAGTGAAATTTGAAACTAAAACCACAATACCATCTACATTAGCACTCCCCAAAAAATGAAATACTCAGTTATAAATCTAATAAACTATGTATAAGATCCATATGAAGAAAACTACAAAACTCTGAAAGAAGAAATCAAAGAGAAACTAAATAAATAGAGAAATGTTCCATGTTCGTAAATAGGAATATTCTATATTATCAAGAGTCAGTACTTTCCAATTTGATTTATATATTCAATTTAACCCCAATAAAAATCCCAACAAGGTTTTTTTCCTTCTTTTTTTTTTTTTTGATATCGACAAACTGATTCTAAAGGTTGTATGGAGAGGCAAAGACCCGAATAGCTAACACAATAAGGAAGGAGAAGAACAAATTTGGAAGAGTGGCACTATCTGACTTTAAGACAATGTGAAACTACAGTAATCAATAGAGTGTAATATTGGTGAAAGAACAGACAAATAGATTAATGGAACAGAATAGAGAGCCCAGAAATATATGCACATATAATCAATTATCTTTGACAAAAGAGCAAAGATAATACAATGGAGCAAAGACTATCTTTTCAACAAGTGGTAGTGAAACAACTGGACATCTGTGCAAAAAAAAAAATGAATGTAGGCACAAACATTACATCCTTCCCTAAAACCAACTCAAAATGGATCAAGATCTAACTGTGAAATCCAAAATTATAAAACTCTTAGGAGATAACATGGGAGAAAATCTAGATGGCCTTCGGTTTGGTGGTAACTTTTCAGATACAACACCAAAGGTACAATCTATGAAAGAAATCATTGATGAAAATATTTATAAAAGATATATCTGATACAGGACTGTTATCCAAAATATGCAAGAAATCTTAAAACTCCAAAATAAGAAAACAAAGAACCCAATTATGAAATGAACCAAGCCTTCAAAGACACCTCACCAAAGAACATACATAGATGGCAAATGAGCATCTGAAAAGAGACTCAAGCCCCTGCTGAGTGGCTCAGTTGGTTAAGAGCTCGCTCAGGAGTACGAGCTCTGATCAACAGTGGTTCAATTCCTGGCCCAAGCTGAGCTGCTGCAGAGTGGCCGACAGGTAGCAGGATGGCTCAGCTAAGAAAAAAAAAAAGATACTCAACATCATATGTCATCAGGGACATGCAGATTAAAACAATGAGATACCACTACACATCTATCTGAATGACTAAAATTTTAAAAAGCACTGACAACACCAAATGCTGGTGAGGGTGTGGAGCAGCAGGAACACATTCACTGTTGGTGGGAATACAAAATAGTACAGCCATTTAGAAAAACAGTTTGTTGGTTTCTTACAAAACTAAACATACTCTTACCACATGATCTAACAATTGCACTCCCTGGTAGTTACCCAAAGGAGTTGAAAACATGTTCACTCAGAATCTGCCCACAGATGTTTATATCAGCTTTATTCATTTATTATTGCCCAAACTTGGAAGCAAACAAGATGTTTTTTAGTAAGTGAATGGATAAATGGTGGTCCATCCAGATAATGGAATGTTATTCAGTTCTAAAAAGAAATGCTATAGCTAGCCATGAAAAGGCATAGAATAAATGTGAATGCATATTACTATGTGAAATAAGTCAACTTGAAAAGGCTACATACTATATGATTGCAACTATATGACATTCTGGAGAAGGCAAACCTATGGAGACAGTAAAAAATCAGTGGTTGCCAGAGGTTATGTGGGAGGGAAGGAAGAACAGGCGAAGCACAGAGAATATTTAGGTCCATGAAACCACTCTGCACAACACTATAATGGTGCGTATGTGTCATTCTACATTTGTTCAAACCCCTAGAATGCACAACACCAAGAAGAAACCCTAATGTAAACTACGGGCTCTGAGTAACAGTGATGTGTCAAGGTAGATTTATTTATTGTATTAATAACAAATGTACCACTCTTTCAGGGAATGTTGATAATCAGGGTGGGTATACAAGTGTTGGGGCAGAGGTTATATGGGAAACGTATCTGCACCTTCCACTTAGTTTTGCTGTGAACCTAAAACTACTCTAAAAATTAAAGTCTAATAAAAAGCCATCTAGCTGCATCCCCTCATTTGAGAAATAAGACTGAGAGACACTATGTCAATTCTCCAAAGCTAAGTAATTAAAGAACTGGAATATGCACTTCCTCACTGTTGGTTCAGGGTGCTCTCTACAGCAAGCCAGTTTGGTTGGCCGTTAGAAACAGTGTGCATTGATTTGATTTTAAAAAGAAAATAAAAAAAGAGCAAAGTCTGTTTCTAGTTAGGAACATAGTCAAATGCTTAATCCAATCACAGTATACATGGAACAAGTGACCAAAACAAAAAATCCTACTAATCTAGTCGGGATCTTCAAATTCATAAGTCTCAAAGGAGTGCCACATAATTATGGAGGAATTTCTTCCAACAGTATTAATTAATGTCTACCATTTATGATATTAATAGCAGTTACTGTCAATTGAATACTTGCTTTGTGAGAGGTATTGTGCTCAGCCCTTAATCCTCCAATTCATTGGATATAGCATATAGTATCATCACTACTTTACAGAAGAGGAAACTGAGGCACAGGAAGGTCAAGACTCTTGTTGAGGGTATCATGGTAGCAAGAGACAGAACTGAGATCTAAACTGAGTTCTGTCAAATTCTGAAGTTCATGCTTTCAACCAGTGTTATACATTTCTTATGGGGAGACCTCAGTTGGTGAGTGTTATAACTACAAATACATACAAAATTACCTCTCTGCGATGTCATCAAAGAGGTGATGAATGCTACAGTGTGGTTCAACTTGTTACTTTACAAAAGAGGGAAAATCAGGTAAAAGAAAAATAGAAAAAAACTCTAGTTAAAGGAATGATCAGAATGTATGCTTTCTAAATGTAGGTGCTAGTCTCACATTTACACTATCCCCAATGCCTAAAACAAGTAAGGAGATACCTGGTGAATAGCAGGTAACTATTGATTTGTGTTAGGCACAAAGCAGGGACTCAATGCATGCCTGAATAAAGTAATAAGAAATAAATTTCTTAGTAAGGGACTTGAAAATATCTGATTTTAGTTTTTAATAAATAGCTTTTAGAATATATATGGAGCTAAAGGCTCAGGGAACTTAAACTCTTTGAAATTTTGACTTAGTTATAGAAGAAGTGAATTTAAGTTCATCTTTTGTCATAAATAATCTAGACACCCATGGCATGGGGATTCTGGATGAGCCAAGATTCACTCACACACACACACACACACACACACACACACACACACACACACACACACACACACTACTCATGCAATTGTCAGATATCCCAACGTGACTTAGAATAACACTTATTTTCAAGAAGTCTAGTGAAAAAGATTTCCAGTCATAATTACCTATTTAGTGAAAAATAGTTTAAGCAAACCTGGGACTGCCTGAATTACCTATCAGACCAGGGAAAACTGCCTTAAGCACATGTTTCTCTCTCTGGGATTGGGCTAGGACAGTTTAGGATTTGAGATGGAGCATTCCAATGTTTGTTTACCCTGCAATTCATGCTATACTGGACCAATTTAATAGAAAGATACCTCCCTGTTTTTCAGATGTGATTTGCTAACAAAATTATTATTAAATACTTTCATTCTCCCTCTACCAGGGACTATACCATTTTCATTTTTCTGAAGTTCCCAGGAGATGCTCCCTAGTCGGCAGCACTGCTGCCTGGCTGTACCCTGCTGGTAATTAGTAAGCAGCATGCAGGAGTCTTTCAATGTCTGCCTGCACAGAGGTATGACGACAGGAAGGTGCAAAGAATCCATTATTCATGTTTGTACAAAAAAACAAAAGTAAGAAATCTTTGAAATGGGAATCGTGCCATTTCTCTAACTTTACCAGCTAGTCAAGCGCTGGTCTGTAACTGGAAAGGGAGCAGGTGTGACCCAATAACGTGCCACAGCCATCGCAGCTTGAGTTGCCAATGGGAAGAACTGCCAATAATAACTAAACAACTCACATGTAAATAAGGAAAAGTATAAATGGAAAAAATTTCAGAAGATAATGTAAAATATAAATTAAGAGCCACTGAGCATTGAATTGTGTAAACCACCAAGTTCCCAAACTTGCGGGAGGCAGGAGGGAGAGTTGCTGAGTTCTGAGTTTTTGTTTGTCTTTGTGAATGTGGAAGTCACCAAGAGTCAAAAGGCTCCTTTTTTAGATAATCATTGAGGGAAAAGTCAAAGCCAAAGAGAGTAAAAATAGAGGCCAAATATGGACAAATGCACAATAGGTGAGAAAAATATGCAGCTGCATGTTTTAAAACCTATATTAAGAATTCAACAATGGGTTTTAAAAAGCACTGTTTATTCCTCTCAGAGAAAAAAAGAAAACTTCAGCAAAGAGATGAAGTGGCAGAGCTGAAAAGGTGAGAAAGGAACTTAAAGCAATCTCCAGGGTTTAAAAGTAAAGCCAGTTTGATATAGCTTGATTAAGCAATTTAAAGCCACATTTTAAATATGCATATATATTTAAAAAAATTATATATATATATATATATATATTTAAATTTTTGTTTGAGGAGGATACTAAGAGTAACAATCATTCATAATCATCCTTCACAGTGATAACCACTACTAACAACATATATATATAAGGTTCTAGATATATAAATTAATAGCATATATGACTGTAATAAAAATCACACTAAGCATAGTATTTGGAAAAACAGCTTTAATAACTTGAAATCTTTTGTGAATATTCTTCTATATCACTAGTAGTCTTCTACAGTGTTATTTTAATATATACATAATATTCCATTCTGTGAACTTATCCCAGTTTATTCAATCAGTCCCCTATCTAGTATTTAGATTGTTTTTATTTTTCCCCACTCTTATCAACATTGCTGTGGTGAATATTATTGTTTCTATATCTATGGATGTTTATTTCCTCAGGATAAAATATTAGATTTCTTCAAGATGAGTCAAAGAGACAAGATTTTACAGTGTTTAATTTAATACTAAGAAAAATTTCCATCAAAAGTCTTGAACCAATAATCCTGTCTCCATGGGTAAACATGTTCTCAGTGCAACCTTACTAATAATGAGTGTCTCCATTCTTTTTTCAATGTGAGTTTGGTGGGGAACACATGATTTTATTGTTTTAGTTTTTAGTTAACAGTGAAATTAAATGTGGGGTATTTGTCTATTTTTATGTATTATTTTATGAATTGCCTTCCTGCATCCTTTGTTAATATTTTCCCTGTAGGGTAAGAGAAAAATTTATTCTTATACAACTTGAGTTTTGATGCTGTTCGTAATTTTTTTTATTAACCTTCACAAAATGATTTGCCTGCATTTCCAAGAGGATAGAACTTGTCTTTATAATCTACTTATTATTTCTACTGTTTTTCTATTTTCTGTTTCATTAATTTGTTTTTCTCCTGTTTTGCCTAGATTTATTTAATGGTTTCCTCTAAAGATTCTTAAGATGAAAGACGAATTTATTTATTTTTACTATAATCACTATAGCAAGGATCATGTCTGTTTTGCTCACCATGAATGTAGTGTTCAGAATACAGTAAACAAAAGAAGTCTTTATTAAATTAATTAACTGAAATTTAAAGATGTAAATTTTCATCTAAGTTTGACAAATTACCATAATTAATTTTGGAGATGTATCATTAATGGAGATGTACAAGTAATTCCATTATTTTCTAAATAATCTGAAATTACATGTTTGCTCCAAAACAGAATATTATTTCTATAAATTTCAATGTGAAATGACTATTACATTGTTGAATTTTTTCTCAGATAATATGAACATATAACTTTTATTTTAGTAAAAGAAAACAACATTTGTACTTACTTTAATGGTGCATGGCAATGATCAATTTTTTTTAAATTTCCACAATATCGAGGAGAAACAGAGTTTGAATAATCTTTACATGTCTCTCCCAAGATATTTCTTAGTGACAAAGAGAAAAATAGAAACTTTATAGTTGGACAAACTCAGCAGACATCACCTTAACCAAATGATTAAAGTCAGCATCACAAATAGTTAGATATATCAATTGCGTGAATCCCTTGAGATGAGGCACTAAGTAGAAATCCCTACCATCTCGCAGTATTCCTGATGAAACTGCATAATTTCAGTTCAGACTGAGAATGTATCAGATAAACCCAAATTGAGGAACATTCTATAAAACAACTGACCAAGTATCCTCCAAAATTCTCAAGAACATGAAAGACAAGGTAAGAACAAGGAACTATTATAGGCTGAAGAAGACCTCGGAGGAATACAACAGACGGTCCTGGGTTGGATCTGGGGACGGAAAAAGGACATTCGTGGAAACATGAGTGAAATTTGAATAAGGCCTTTAGTTAATAGTATCGCACCAATGTTAATTGTATGTAAGACTTGAACTTTAGAGGGAGCTTGGTGAGAGGTATAGGGAACTGTTGCACTAGTTTTGCAACCTTTCTTGAAGTTTAAAATTGGTTCCAAAGAAAGGTTAGAAACATTACATCCAATTAGATCATTTTCAGACTGTGTAACCTGATAACTTCTTACTCTCTGAGTTTTCGTGTCCTTATCAGTAAATCTGGAACAACAGCCACATCACAGGATTTTTCTGAGGAATAAATAAATATGTAAAATTTCTTGGCTCACTGTAAGGGCTCAACAAATGTGTAATGAGTCTGAAATAATTGTATCAAATGCCTCTGAAGGCAAGACATGTTCATTTATTGGGTGCAGCTTGATGCCAGTCTGTTAAATCCATATTTATTCTTTATCTATGTTATCTGCTGAAGATAGAAAAAAGGTATCAAAAATTTCCTTTAATTTTTCAATTAAAAAAATTAATAGCCCTAAAGGTGTTTTTTTTCGTGGATAAGTGTTCCTGACCTAATCTTGAGTGTATAATACTTGTTTGTGTGCTCTTCATAGGTGATATCAACAATGCTATGGTTGCCTCCTTGTAATTGCAATTTCCTGACATAATTTCTTCTTTTTAACTTCTCTCCACTGCAGGTTTCATTTTTTGTAAATAATTTATAATCATTTGTAAATTTGGGAACTTAGTTTTTAGTTTGTTATGTGTGTTGAAAGCATACTCTTTTTATCTTTTATCTTTTGATTTAAACAGTTGAATGTATTTCACATCCAGTGATACTTTTTTCAGTTTCGCAGTTCTTGGGAATGGAAATATATTTGACAGGTGTCTCTTGAGCCCTTTGAAATGGGTCTACCTCAGGTAGGGTAGATGCCTGCTCAAATCTCTCAGGCAGAGGTCAAAATACAGAGTAATGTTTAAATGGACTGTTCTGTGAAGACTAGCGGCCAGTCAGGAGTCACAAAGAAGGCGGTGATAGCTGTGAGCTTTAGCTTTGGGCCAATTTCTTTCATTTTTTACTTTGCAGTGACTTTCTGTCTTGCTTGCAAGCCCGCTTTTATGTCAATGTAACTAAGCCCTGAGTTCTGCCCTATTCTCGCCATAGCACATCTCAGGAGTAAATGATGAGGCCAACCCTGAGAGCTCTGGTCCCTGGTGCTTGCTGTTGGTTTTTTTGGGAGATGTGGAAAATTCATGTATAACCCCCTTACCCATCCAGTTGTCCAGTGTTCTGTTCTCTTTGGGTTTTCTTCTACCCCTTCCCCTGGCCAACATCAGCTTACGCTGGATGAAAACTTAAATTGGACAACTTTCCCTTCAGTCTACTCTCTCTATGCTGCACCATTCAAAAATGTGGATGGTACTTTCCTCTAGATGCTAGTCCAGGTGCTAAATTTGTTTGCCCAGTTTGGTGTTATTTGGGGAGCATGGGGAGATAAATGTTTGAAGTCAAATTGTCACACTGAACTGAAAAATCACCTTTCAGTTACAGGAAACATCAAATATCATCAGGTGACTAATTCTGATGGGATAAAACCGGGCTGAAACAAACAAGTGTTTGTTGTTGTTGTTTAATTTAAATATGATATGGTGTTTGCTGGGATCCACTTTTTGCTTTAGCTGGAGAAGGTGAAATGCATAGGCATAAAAAGGATGGAAAATGGAAGGGAAAACAATAGCATTTGTTGTATTTCTTAATTCCTTTGTTTCTGTCTATATGATTGAATGCCCCGAAGTTTACTTAAAGTCCCTAAGTTTTTTAGATGAAAAATAGGTGTAATAGTTGAACTTTCTGCCTGAGTATGTTGTTTCAGGGAGTGTTGTAGATAAGATTCAGTAGAAAGGAGACCATCTCATGAGACCATACAAGGTGTCAGAGAATCTAATGAGTTAATTCTGGGGCAAAGGTTGAGGATAATCTCAGAATCCCATTCTATTGCAAGAATCTGTGAGCCAGGATACTTGATTACTGGACCAAACAATATGGGAGAATGGGCCGCTCAGGGATATATTGTGAGGAACCTGTCACCTTGCGGGTCAAAACTGATGAAGACAGCCAAGGCTGTTGTCAAAACTTGAACAAAATATGGGCCATACACAAAAGAGCCTCTAGCTTTGCTCCAGAAAATTGAATCTACAGACCAGTAACAGCATCTTCACCTGGTTGCTGGCTAGAAATGTAGAACCTCAGGCTACATTCAAGACCTACTGATTCAGAATCAGGTTTTACAAGGTTCCAAGTGATTTACACATTAACCATGGGATGCCCTGCTCTAGAAGGATCTCTATTTCAAGTTCACTACATATGGTATGTAAAGGTGATTACAATGATGATGACAAGCTCAAGCATAACTTTGTTTGGTAACACTTGATTTTTTCACAGAACTTTCACATATATTTGTTCATTTAAACCTCATAAATGTCCCATAGGAAAAGAGCTTTAAAAAAGTTTAACTGTCTGGCTGAAGTAAGTGAATTGAACAATGATGACTACAGAGATAGTCACCTTATTTATTTTCAAGTAATGGTTTATTGAAGTTAATTGTTCCTTACTTCTCATAAAGTTCCATACAAATGCCTTATGTTAATGTTATGAATGTTGATTATGATCTCATAGAGGCCCTGGTATTCATTCCTCCACAGTACCTGATATATTACTTGGTCATAGTAGGTGATAAATAAACTTGGAATTGAATTGAATCATTTATAAAGTTAAAAAAATTTTTTTTTACAATTTAAAAATTATTTACTGGTTTATCTCTGGTGGGAATGTAAAATGATTCACCACTTTGGGGAAAATTTGAGAATTCCTTAAAGTTTGATGAATATACTTATCATATATTGGGTTGTTGGAAAAGTCATGATGTATTTTTTTCTATGATTTTCATTGCAAAAATGTGTTATGACTTTTCCGACAACCCAATACATCACCAGTCCCCCTCCTAGGTATTTACCCAATAAAACTATAAGTATCTGTCCACATAAAGGTTAATGTGAAAAGTTTATACCACTTTCCTTCATAATTACTAAATACTAAAAATACCCTAAATTTCCAAAATCTAATGGTGAGCAAATAAACAAATTGTGATATTTTCGTACAATGGAATACTATACAGCAATTACAAGGAAAGAAAATTGATATATGCAGATGCACACTTGAATTTCCAAAGCATTATACTAAATCAAAAAAGTCAGATATGCGCTTACAGTCAAGATGGCAGAGTAGGTAAATTCCATGCTGTTCTCCTGTCACGACCAGATCAAAATCACAACTAAACTACAGAACAACCATCATTGAGAACTGCCTGAAGTCTGGCTAAACAAAAGTCCTACAACTATGGACATACAGAAGAAGTCACCTTGAGAAGGTATGAGGGGCAGAGATGAGGAATGGGCTGGTCCCACACCCACATGTGACCATTAAAAATCTGGAGGGATATCTTGGCTTTGGAGGTATCCTGCCCCAGAATAGCAAGCAGTCCCAGCCCCACACTAGATTCCCTAGCCCAGGGTTCCAATGCTGGGGAGAGAAGTCTTCATAACTTCTGGCTGTGAAAACCAGCAGAGAGTGTTGCTGAGTGAAACAGGGTGGCTGAAGTCCCAGGTGCTCCTCTTAAAGGGCCCACATATGGACTTACTCACTGACAGACTCACTTGCTCAGAACTCCAGTCCTGGGGCAGCAGCTGGAAAGGCACAAGAACTTATGGGGAGGGACTGAATTGTCTGGCTTCAGCACAGGGGCTGAAGGAGCAGCTGTCTCCCAGACAGAAGTGCTGGCAGAAGCCATTGTTCCATTGTTGAGCCTTCCCCACCTCCACCCAGCATGTAGACTAAGGCAGCCACCGTAGTGCAGTCTTTATCAACCTGGCTAACACCATTCATTCCACCCTGGTGATTCCTTGAGGCAACATCCCTCCCTCCAACTTGCAGGCCAACCCAAGCCACTTCCAGTGACATTTCCATACAAATGGTCTGTCTTTGCTTATGCTGAGGACTTTCTTAAAACCTCTCAAAGGTTGACAAGCCCCAAACAAACAGTACCTGGCCTTCATGTGCCCAGAGCTTCTTGTTAAGTAGTGCCACGCCTGGCACTAGTGTCTGCTTCAGTTCGCAGCTTAGCATTTCCCAGGCACCTCCCAGCTCAACACAAGTGGCAACCATTTACAGATCACTTTGAAGCTCATATCAAGTGGCCCTGGGAAGGACACAGCCAGTGGCTTCCATTGGTCTGCAACAGAGACATTCCAAGAGGCCCCAGAACCAACACACCCAGTGGCCAGCTTCAGACCACACAAGAGCACCACCCAACCACCTCCACAAAAGACATACCCAAAGGGCAGATGGGTAGGCACCAGAGCTCTGCTAAAGTGAATCCTGTTCCACAGGGCCAGCCTCTGCACAACACCTTTTCCACTGTAGTCACAGACAGTCCTCACAAACGATCAACCTCAGGATCAACCCTTCCCATTGATTTGCCAACAGCAATCAAGGCTCAACTACAACAGGAGGACACACACAATCCACACAAGGGACCCACTGGAGCATGTGTTCAGGTGACCAGGGAAACTGCACCACTGGGTCCCACAGGACACCTACTATACAAATCCACTCTACCAAGACTGAGAGACATAACAACTCTGCCTAATACACAGGGAGGTAGCCAAAGTGAGACAAACATGTCCCAAATGAAAGAACAGAACAAAATTCCAGAAAAAGAACTAAACAAAATGGAGCAGACAAGAAATCTACCAGATTCAGAGTTCAAAAGCTGGTTAGAAGGCTGCTAAATGATAACAGTGAGAACTTTGACAGATAGGAAACGTAAAAGTGGAGATAGAAAAATAAAAGAGAACCAGTCAGAAATGAAGAATACAATAACTGAAATCAATAGTACATTAAATGAAACAAAGGATAGAATCAGAAATTTGGAAGATTAGATAGCAGAAAACATCCAATCAGAACAGCAAAAAGGAAAAAATAATCCAAAAGAATGAAGATAGCTTAAAGGACCTCTGGGAAAACATCAAGCATAACAACATCTGCATCATAGGGGTACTAGAAGGAGAAAAGAGAGAGCAAAGAATTGAAAACCTATTTCGAGAAATAATGATGAAAAACTTTCCTAACCTGGTAAAGGAAATAGACATACAAGCCCAGGAAGCAAAGAGAGTCTCAAACATGATAAACTCAAAGAGGCCCACACCAAGACACATCATAATTAAAGTGCCAAAGTTAAAGACAAAGAGAGAATCTTAAAAGCAGCAAGAGAAAAGCAGTTAGTTACCTACAAGGGGGCACCCATAAGACTGTCAGCTGATTTCTCAACAGAAACTTTGCAGACCAGAAGGGATTGGCACAAAATATTCAAAGTGATAAACAGCAGGGATCTACAACCAAGATTATTCTACCCAGCAAGGCTATCATTTAGAATTGAAGGAGAGATAAAGAGCATTCCAGACAAGAAAAAGCTAAAGGAATTCATCACTACCAAATCAGTATTACAAGAAATATTAAAGATACTTCTTTAAGAAGAACAACAGAAGATCAAAAATATGAATAATAAAAGGGCAATAACTACATATCTATCAACAACTACTTTAAAATGTAAATAAATTAATTGCTCTAATTAAAGGCATAATGTGGCTGAATGGATAAGGAAACAGAACCTTACATATGCTGCCTACAAGAGACTCACTTCAGATTGAAAGACACACACAGGCTGAAAGTAAAGCGATAGAAAAAGGTATTTCATGAAAATGGAAACAAACACACACAAAAGCTTAAGTAGCAATACTTCTACCAAACAAAATAGACTTTAAAACAAAGACTATAACAAGAGACAAAGAAGGACCCAGTAATTCCACTCCTGAGTACTTATCCAAAGAAATAAAAAACACTAATTCAAAAAGACATATGCATTGGGCAGGCCAAGTGGCTCAGTTGGTTAAGAGTTTGCTCAAGAGTGCGAGCTCTGAGCAACAGCGGTTCGATGCCCGGCCGGAGCTGAGCTGCCGCTGAGCTGCCAACAGGTGGCAGGATAGCTCAACTAAAAAAAAAAAGACATATGCATCCATATGTTCATTGCAGCATTGTTGACATTGATGAAGAGATGAAAGCGACCTAAGTGTCCATTGATAGATAAATAGATAAGGAAGAAGTAGTACATATGTACAATGGTGACCAGGCCTGCTCATCTGTGGTGGCCACCTGGCTCATCAGTTAGGCACCTAGAGGGTTAACCTGAGTCGACTGGATAAGGAGATGAGAAAAGAGAGACACAGAGACAAAAGTTGGGCTCAGGAGGTCCACTGTCCGCTGATGGCAAAAAGTGGCACTGTTTATTGTTTGCACACAGTTTTTATAGCAGAAGTAGGATTCTATAGGTAAGGGGTTTGGGGAGCTGAGGGAGTGGGGAAGCAAATGTTCCCAAAGCTAGACAAAGTATAGCAAGTAGAAACTGCTAATAGGCTGGCAATTCACTCTGTAATTTTCAAGGTTGTTTGTGACGTAGACTTGCAACAGCACAGTGGAGAATAAGCTCTATCTAGCAACCTTCCCACACTGCTCACCCAGGCCTGAGGGCCTGTCAGCTTGCCAGCTGCCAGGCTTAACCCTTACTGCAGACCTCCAGATCTCCACACAATGGAATATTACTGAGCCATAAAAAAGAAGAAAATCTCACCATCTGAAACAACATGGATGAACCTAGAGGGTATTGTGCTAAGTGGAATAAGTCAGACATAGAAAGACAATTATTTCAGTTATATGCAGAATCTAAAGAACAGAATAAATGTGTATAATTCTATAATACATCATCTATATATTGCATTATGTGTTCATCACTCAGAGTTCGTTCTCCTTCCATAACAATATATTTGACTCCCTTTACCCTCTTCTACCATGCCCCCCGCCTTACCTGCTGGTGAGCACTAAACTGTCATCTGTGTCTATGAATTTTGTTTCTTTATTTGTTTGTCTTGTTCCATTGTTGCCTTCAGTTTTATATCTCACACATGGGTGAAGTCATAGAGTTCTTGACTTTTTCTGTTTGACTTAATTTCCATCCATGTTGTCGCAAATTGCAGTATTTCATCTTTTCTTGTGGCAAAGGAGTATTCCATTGTGCATACATACCATATCTTCCTAATCCAATCATATATCAAAGGACACTTTGGTTGTTTCCATGTCTTGGCCACCATAAATAATGCTGCAATGAACATTGGAGTGCATATATCTTTACAGATAAATGTTTTGTTGACCATTGTCATGCCAACAAATTTTAATAATAATAAAAAGAACAGAATAAATGAACATACCAAACAACAGACTCATAGACACAGAGAACATTTTGATGGTTACCAGATGGGAGGGGGTTAGGGACAGAGTGAAACAGGTGAAAGGATTAAGAAGTATTAATTGGGCCCAGCCGAGTGGCGCAATGGTTAAAAACTGGCTTGGGATGCCAGAGGGCCCCGGTTCAAATCCCACATATGAGGGCCAGTGACACTGCCCACCACAGCTAAGATGCTGAACAACAGCTCAACCTGGAGCTGGGCTGCCGTGAGTCGCCGGCGATGGCGTAGGCTGCAGCCCCTGTGGCAGTGGGTTGCCATGGGCTACCGTATGTAGCCAGCAGCCAGCATGAGCAGCCAACAGTCAGCATGAGCAGCCAGCAGCCACAGTGAGCAGCCATCTAGAAGCTGGCGACTGATCTGCCTCGCCCAGGAAGAGAGCAATGATGGTGCCAACTTGGGCCAGTGAAGCAACATCCTCACAACTAGACTGAAGAACAAAAGGACAGCAACTTGTCTGTTCCCCTTCCCCCAATTCCCCAGCACTGTTCCCATACCCCAATTCCCCAATAAAAATCTTAAAAAAAAGAGAAGTATAAATTGGTAGTTACAAAATAATAATGGGGCTGTAAAGTACAGCGTAGGGAATATAGTCAATAATATGGTAATAACTATGTATGGTGTCTTATGATTTGTTGGGTGATCATTTTCATAAGTTATATAAATTTCTAACCACTGTGTTGTACACCTGAAACTAATATACTATTATATAGCAATTATAATTTTAAAAATTTTAAATTATTTTTAAAAATAAAGACAAAAATGTACAATTCAGTGTTTAGTATGTTGACACATACAAAAAAAATGCCAAATACAAAAGACCACATACTTTATGATTCCATTGGTATGAAATTCTAATGGAAGAAATACTATCCTAGCAGAAAGCAGATCAGTGGTTGCTGGGGTCCAAAAGCAGGGGAGGAAACTGACTGCAAAGGGGCACAAGGGATCCTTCTGGGGAGAGGAGAATGCTCTGTATCTGTATCTTTATTGTAGGGATGATTTCACAACTATATAATATATAGTTGTCAAAACTCATAAAATTGTACACTTAAAATGGGTAAATTTTATTATATGTAAATCCTACATCAATAAAGCAGATTTTAAAATTATAGCAATAAACTGTTGTTTGACAGGTACTGTCAAATGGTGTGTTTTTTAGGTTTAGATAGTTTTACACCTTTTTGACAAAAATATTTATTATCCCAAGTTGCACTGGTATTTTCGTGTGCCTGTAAATGACATGATGCTGGAAAAAGTTACAAAAACAATGTTTTCACCTGAGAAGGAGCAACTGCTTTTCCTTAAAAAATTACCAGTAAGATTTGAATTAAGCCTTCGGGTATTTCTGGAAGGGAGGGAGAGAGAGAGACAATATGAGAGGTAGAGTAATAGGTTATGTAAAAAGGACTGGAGGCCCAGAGACAAAAAGAGGACAGAAATCCCCTACATTAAGTCAAGAATACTAAAGGAATAAAACAATATTTAGAAAAATATCTGTGCCACTTCTTTTTTTCCAGTTTTCTCAAAATATTTATGTATATCCTATGTAATGTTAAGTTGTAAAATATAGTGATTTGATACACGTATATATCACAAAATGATTACACACTAAGGTTAGTTAACACCTCTATTCCCTCACATAACTACCTCTTTTTGGTGATAATAATGATTAAGATTTACTCTCTTGATAACTTTTAAATATATAATACAGTATTGTTCACTATAGTCACCATGGTGTACACTAGATCCCCAGAACTTATTCATCTTTTATCTGAGAGTTTGTACCCAAGACCAACACCTCCCCATTTCCCTCACCCATCCACAGTGCCTGCCAACCGCCAATCTACTCTCTATCTTAATGTTTGGCTTTTAAAATTCTTTATATAAGTGAGAACATACAGTATTTATCTGTTTCTGCCTGATTTATTTCATGTAGCATAATGCCAACAAGATCTATTCATGTTGTTGCAAAAAGAAGGATTTCCTACTTTTTGTGGCTGAATAGTATTCCATTTCACATTTTTCTTTATCCATTTATCCCTCAATGAACACTTAGGTTGTTTCCATGTCTTGGCTGTTGTGAAAAATGCTGCAATGAACATGGGGTACAGATATCTCTTCGTGATAGTGATTTCATTTTTTTTAAATAAATACCCAGAAGTGGAATTACTAGATCATATGGTAGTTCTATTTTTAATTTTTTGAGGAATACCTATACTGTTTTTCATAGTGGCTACATCAATAGTAACAAGGGATCCTTTTTTCCACAGCCTCGCCAACATGTGTCATCTCTTTCTTTCTTTTTTTTTTGGAGGGGGGGGATGAGGAATTTGAAGATCATTATTTTTTAAAGGTTTGTATTAAAATATAGCTAACATACAGTATTATATCAGTTCAGGTGTACACCATAATTCTTCAACATTTATATACCTAAATAAATGATCACCGTAAGTCCAGCAACCATCTGACACCTTACCATGCTATCACAATATTATTGACTATATTCCCTATGCTGTACATTACATCCCCATGACTTACTTGGTTTATATCTGGAAATTTGAACCTCTTATTCCCCTCCACCTTATTCAATATTATTTTATATTAATTTCAGATAAACAGCATAGTGGTCAGACACTGATATAATTTAAGAAGTGATCCTCCTGACCTGTCTAGTACCCACCCGGCACTACGCGTAGTTATTACCATATAATAGACATTCTAGCAGGTGTGAGGTGGTATCTTATTGTGGCTTTGATTTGCATTTCCCTGTTGATAAGTGACGTTGAGCATCTTTTCTTGTACTTGCCGGCCATTTGTATATCTTCTTTGGGAAAATGTCTGCTCAAGTCTTTGTTTTTCATTGTTTTGTTTTCTTTTGCCACTGAGTTGTATGAGTTCCTTATATATTTTAGATATTATTAACCCCTTATCAGAGATAGGGTTTGTATATATTTTCTCCCATTCCATAGGTTGCCTTTTTATTTTGCTGATTGTTTCTTTTGTTGTGTAGAAACTTTTTAGTTTGATATTGTCTCACTGATTATTTTTTCTTTTGTTACTTGTGCTTTTAGTGTCACATCTAAAAAATCTTTGCAAAGAGCAATGTCAAGGAAACTTCCCTGTTTTCTTCTAGTAGCTGTAGCATTTGTAGTTTTACATTTGAGCCTTTAATACATGTCAAGCTAATTTTTGTGAGTGGTGTAAGATAGGGGTCCAATTACATTATTCTGCACATGGTTGTCCAATTTTCTCATGGGTCATTTCTGATGCTACTACTACCCGTGCAGGAGCTTATATGTGAGGATTGTTGTGCCTCTTTTACCAAGTTATGAGCTACCACTCTCCTGTCGAGTATAAAGAGTGATTTAATATAATATCACCTTTTAGAATATTACCCCTCTCAATCTATCTGACCTCAGTCAATTACTTTCTTTTTTTTTTTTCAGCTGAGCCATCCTGCCACATGTTGGCAGCTCAGCAGCAGCTCAGCTCGGGCCGGACTTGAACCACTGTTGCTCAGAGCTCAAACCTTTAAGCAAGCTCTTAACCAACTGAGCCACTCAGCCGGCCCTTCAATTACTTTCTTGAGGCTCCCAAATATGCAACCTAGCAACTAATGCATAAGCATTCATTGAATAAATGAAAGAATGAATCTATGTAACAGCTAACATATATTGAGGCATTCAGTCTACATTCAATCTATGTAAGGCAGCATATGTGATTTAACTACCTTAATCATTGTAAGAATCCTCTGAGATAAGTACTATTATAGCCCTCACTTTATGATGAAAGAGGCTGGACAGGCTGAATAACAACTCCAGGTAAGTCTTGCTTTCAGGCAGAACTGGGAGGTTCACCTCCAGCAATGTGACAGCAGAGCTCAACCTGAAATCACCCTACCACACTGTCCCCAATACAGGACAGAGGTCAGGCTTTCCCTCTCCTGGTGGTTCTGGTGTTCAAGTTCCCCTTGAAGGAGGTCATTTTTATTTCATTGATCTCAGTAAGAAAGCTGTGAGAACTTCAAAGCTGCTGGGTCAGTAAGTAGCAATTAAATTTAACCAAGCCTATCGCAGAGGGGTATTTGTGAACATTTTAAATTCCAAAAAGGCAATCCACCTAGAAAGTCTAGAACAATAAGTTTTTGTTTCTTTTAAGATGTCATTTCTTTAAGTATTCTTCTTAACTCGGGCTCTTGTGACCCCCTTAGCAGCAGATACCATTCATGTCTTAAGCAGGCTGACCAAAGATACACGGTCCATGGCACTGCATTTCTTGGCTTCATTATTTCCTCATAGCAAAGACTTGAAACTGTAGTGTCTCAAGGAAAAGATACCAACATGACATTTACTACTGCTAATATGAATTCGATTAATTCTACAACAAGAAATGTCCTCTTAACTCTTTATATTCTCCAGTGAGTAAGTGAGTGGGATACTTTGACCAAATCACACATATCATAGCACTCTTTGGGGACAAAAATGATAATATAAATACTTCCTTAGTCTTACTAAGTGTCTCCAAATGCTCTTGTACAAAAGAGACCTTCTTTGCTCAGAAGAAAACTCCCAGGGATGCAGAGGCAGCTGTGGGCTCTGTGCTCAGTTCCGAGTCCCTTCAGCTTCTGGGGGTGTTTGGCTCAGCAATGGGAAAACAGGCCAAGGTGAGAGGCAAGCCACCAAGACCAATAGTCCTGCTTTCCAGAGAATGCTGCTGCTGGTTTTATTTTTATTTTATCGACTCCCTTGAAATGTTCTTCATTGTCCTGTGGCCTCAGGGTGCATGTTCAAAATGATTCTACATTTCAGCAATCCTGTACTTGAAATTTCTATTAAAAAGAAAATGCCAGAAGACTACTCACCTTTTTCACTTAGGAGCCACTGGATAAAGGGAGTGCACCCTAACTCATGACTTTAAGATTAAGGTCAAACCCAGTCACTAACAAAATGTTCAGGTAATTCGAGATTTTGTGAGAAACCTAGTTATCGAGTTTATAAGGAAAGGAATGAAAATAATAGCTTACTCTAGACTTTTTTCTGCAGAATATTTCTCATTCTGGGAAACTTTGGTTTCTGCCATTTTTTTCATATTTAACTTCCCCTCTTCTTTTCTTCTCACAGTATACACTTCTCAAAATATTTATACATTAAAAAAATCTATCTATTGTCTCTCGTGAACTACCTTTGAGTTCTTAAAAATTATACAGAAATATCATTCCCTTAAAATTTTACTTTCCTTCAACTATTATATTGGCAGTGGTTATTGAAAGCTAAATATTGTAGTTCTTCAATTTGTTTTTCCCTTCTAACAGCTTTGGCTAAAATGTCAAACATGTAGAAACTGTGAAAAATACCATAGAATGTGCCGAATAATATATCACAAGAAAATGTTTTCATCAACACACACATACACGAAAAAGAAAGACAACGAAAGAAAATGAAAGAAAAAGAAAACTGGCTTAGAGGATTGGAACATGCATTTGATCCTGTATCTATAATCTTTTCCTTATGTACTTAGCATGTATGTACTTGGGAAGCTTGGTGGTTTTTAAAAACAAGATCACTTTTTTGAGGTAGGTTAAATTTTCTTTCTAAAATTGCCTTTTAAATGAAAGTAAAAAAACAAAACTATGTTGTGGCTTTTTAAACTGCATCTCCTTAGAATATTTATGCTTTTTATCATTTAGGGTGGGAGGAGGTGATATTTAAATGTTCATTGTAAAGCTGAAATGCTGAAAGAGCCATAGCTCCCCAAGAAAATAGTATTCTAGTTGTTCAGGGGACGAAGGAAGCGGAAAGCGGGTTTATTTTAGAAGGTAAACAGTAGGATCTGTTGTGTACATGCTCCTGGTGACCAAGTGCAGTCGTGGTGGCTGTTGCTTTGCAAATCGAAGAATACAAATAATTCTGAATGCAGGCAAACGGCACAAGGGGCAGAGTTTGAAATGAGAACACATGTGCCGGAGGAGCCCATGCAGGAATAAAAATTATTCCTGTTCGGTTAGTTTAGGTCCTGAAAGAAGCTTTTGTGTGTGAAGATGTATGGGATCCCAAGGCTGGGGTCGGGCCCCGTGCCATATAAGTCACCGCGTCTGTCCTGGAGAATTGGCTCTAGAGCGGCCAGGGCGCCTGCGCGTTCCCTTTGGCACTCGCGTTTGTAAGCCTTAATTCGTTTTTTGCTAGAATGATTAAAAAGGGGGCCCTGTTGTGCCCTTCGGTGGAGATCTTTAACAGGGAGCCCAGCAGGCTGGAGAGAGGTGTTTCTTGACCATCATGCTCACGAAAATTAAAGAGCAGTTCTGTTTCAGTATTATAAAACTCCACTCATTGAATACCGTCCAGAAATCTGCCGGTTCCATTTCTTCGCCCCATCTGTTTCCCTCTCACTGGCGATATTTGTTAATATTTCCTCAAGCAGCACGCTGTATTGCCCTCAATGTGCTAGAGAAGCGGGGGAGAGACTGATCATTTTTGCGGGGTGGGGATATGTTTACTTCAGGCAGGACAGTAGTGCATTTACTCGCTTCCTGTCCAGAGTCAAAGACAAAACTTCTTCAAGAAAAAGGCAAAAAAAAAAAAAGATGAGAGAGGTTGTTTTGGTATTAGAGAGTGGGGGTGGGTGGGCAGCCTCAGCGGTGTCAGGAGAGCCATCTAGCCTGCTTATCTGTCTTTCTAGTTAGCACGTGAAAGCTCCCAGCTCAGCACACCATGTGTCAAATCTATCATTTTGTATGTCAGCAACCATTATTCCCTCTTTTGTCACCAGTTTTGACCAAAGGATGAAAAATTGCTGTCTTACTCAGACAAAATTATTGCTGGGGGAGAAAAAAGGGCAACTCCAGTACAGAGAAGCAGGCCAAGGTGAAACACAGGGAGACTCTCCTCAGATTAGGTCTGGGTTAAGAGAATATTGATCTGTGTGCTAAAAACTGTTGATCCCTCTGAGCAGAGGATGACAAATGGTGGCAAACAAACAAACAAACAAAAAAAATGAGTGTCTCCAAGGACATTTGAGCTGCTCGGTGTTTTCTGTTCATATTTGTTTGGTTTGTGGGTTTCTGCACTGGGGACTTCAACAAAAATAAGCAAATATTAAACAGAAATGAAGCAGCCACAAAAATGATACAGGGGAAAACCTAAGGGAAGAAGGCAAGTCCAGAAACTGGGCAAGGTACACATATTAAATAGCAGGAGCATTAAAAATATAAAGTGCTGCTTGTCTAAGCTCATGGGTTATTTTTTACTTATTTACTTTTTGTATGTTTAGTTCTGGATTGTTACAAGCAGGAGAGAAGTGTTTTTGTCCAAAGTAGGTATCTTTAATTATGTCAGGTTAGGCATTGAAAAAAATCAAACCACATATGAAGTATGATGCTGACGTTCATAAACCCACAAATGAAAGGAAATATAGAGGCTTGCATTCATTAAGCAAATGCAGTATGACAGGGCATAAATTCAGATTGTTTGGGGGCTGGAGTAATTTTTCCCAACTGTAGAAACTGAACTTCAAGTATAAAGAAGGACTAGAAGAGCATAAAATACCAACTACTTGCTTTACGTGGAGAAAGAATATAAGACCGTGGCTAACTGCAGTCACTGACCCATACACCCTGGGGTGAAATCCATCTCATCAATCCCTCATATATGATTTTGGGTGAGATTTTTAACGTTTGTAATCCTGGGTATCCTCTTCTGTAAAACTATGGGATTAATACTTCTCTTGTCTCAGAGTATTGGTGAGAGGATTAAATAAATTGATGTATGTAAAGCATTCGAACATGTTGGCACAAAGTAAGCATGGAATAAATATTATCATTATTGATTTCTTCATAAATGTATGACTTTCTGGTACAAAATCACCTCTCTCAGTTCCTTCACGACATCAAGCCCCAGGCCTTCGCATATTCTGTTTCTTGTACATGAAACACACTTCCTCGCCCCCATCCCATTGTCCACTTGGCACAGTTCTTTCACATCTTGAGTTTACAGCTCAGCTCTGCATCTACAGAGAATCCTAACCCACCCTACCCCTTCCTGAAACAAGTTTAGAAAATCTTTGTTATTCTCTCTCATGGCTCTCTATTCTGTTCTCTACCGGTTTACTCTAGTTTCTCCTATGACTATAGATGACTCTACTCATTTAATGAATTATATCAGAGTTACTTAATATCTTCTTATTATTGAGTATCTTAGCATAGATCTAGAGCTTAACTGGACAGAAGTGCCACCGTGTGAGGTAATGTCTGTTCCGTTCTGTTCACAATGAACACCCATCCCCTAGATCAGTGCCTGGGCCACCTGGAGAAGATGCTCAATAACTATTTATTATTTGAGTGAACCTACAGATGGGTGGATGGATGGATGGATGGATGGATGAATGTCTCCTTCAGTATCCTCTGTTAGTCAGTATCCTGTTTGAGAACAGCCTGAGGGTCCTTGCTTCTGCTCTGTGACTTAGACAAAGTTACCATCTCCCCAACTTCTAGACTTCAGGAATATTCAGGGATGACGTCTGCCTGGAAGATCTCAGCTCTCAGAGGAACTTCTCAACTTAATCCTCTAGGACTCTGGGGGCCATTCACAACTGTCCCAAACATTTTAAAATTTTAACATAATTGAAAAGTATGTTTAGAGACAATAATAACCAGTACTGACTTAGTACAGTTTGCATTTACATGTAACATGGCATTTCTGTCACTGCAGGGTATATAGTAGAACACCTAACACATGAAAAATATCTTTGAAATATATAACTCAAAAATTATTTGTGAAATTAATGAAAGAAAAAAAGAACTGTGTTATTGCTGGGAGAATAAATCATTATTTAAATTAGAATAGAAGGAGCCTCTGTTACCACTGACTTCCATAGCCCTGTGTGAACTCTCATCCTGAATGCATCTAGTTACTTTACTCAGGTTAAAACAATGTGTCTCCATTCTCTTTCACCAGGCAAAAGTTTGATCAGTTTAAATAAATAATCACAGTCTAAAACTTCAGCTGGAGAAAAAGATGTCACTTTTCTTTCTCATTTCCATGAATATAATGTTGACTACTTGTTTCTTTGAAATAAAATCAAAATTAAATCCCTTCACACCAAATAGTGATCAAAACATGGAAGCATATTTGAGCAAGGTGTTCTGTCTTACTTTGTAATATATGAGCACGAATAATAGGCAATTTTATTTCAGATGTTTTCAAGAAAAGACAAAGGTTTAGCTTATTTAAAACACAGTGCATAAATTAAAGCATTTCAATACCAAAACATATAGTGCACAGTGTAAAGTGAAACCTTTACAGAAATAAATTTTCATATTTTAGTGCACTGAATACTTACAAATGAATTGCCCCAAAAGAGTAAATGCTAATATTAACTAATAGTGTAATTTTAAAAGCACAGGGCTTATCGTTAGGAAGATGCGTATTCCAGTCCCAGTGGTGTGATTTCTGTCTTTGCAGTTTGTTTTGTGGCAATGATCTTAGTCTCTTCATCTAATTCACTCATCTGTAAAACTCACAATTCTCACAGAACAAATTGTTTTGTGAATTAAATTAAGTAATATATTAAGTAACTACGTAGTTAGCATGCAATAAAATATAACTCCATAGACTGTTAAAAGTAGTTAACTATGTTTGTATTTCAGTATTTGCCAGAAATTGTATAATGCATTGCAAACACACTAAAAAAAACTTAAGAGATTCAAGATTCGTTTACCCAAGAACACATTTGCATCACATTCTTGGAAAAATCTAAAGAATTGTCTGTGATAAGATTATTCTCTTTATTAAGAATCTATTCAAGTCAATGCAAGTGAAAATACAAAACCTCATAAGTACATAAATATGGAACTTGCTGAGTTGTTTTGTACTAATAAGAAATGTTTGCTCTTAATCTACTTGAGACTTTAGTGTCTAACACATTGTCAGGATACCATAAGAGTTATTAATAATAACTCCATGTATTCAAATTATTAGCTCTAAAGTTAAATTCTAAAATAAAATCGCCTAGCCCACATGGACCTAAAATTATTCTTGAGTGTGAGAGGAAAAAGAATGTATAAGATGGCTGTAAGTTAGAAACCTGTCTTCTGCCATTGATCCAAGCACCTTCCTTCACGTTTTAGCATAAAACATGCTTGTATGTTCTGATCACTTTTTCTTAATCTCTTCTCTCTCTCGGCCACTCTTGCTATTACTCTGATTCTCTCTCACTTGTTCTTTTCCCCTTTCATTTCCTCCTATCTGTCTCCAACTTACTTTTACCTTATTCCAAAAAGATATTGGAAAGTGTCATAGTGGGAAAGAAATGATATAATCAAATTAGAATATTTGGAGAGTTTACTATAAAGACTGTATACAAAAGCGAGGGCAAGGTGAAAGCAAACTACAAGATTTAGTTAGGGCAGTGCACTGGCCCAGCAGCAGGAGAACTCTTTACCCCTAAACCTGAAGGGCCAAGTGGGGAGTTGGAAAGAAGTGTTATGGAAGGCAGGCTGGAGGGTACAGAGACAGGTCAGCCCATGTGGAGAGGACTGCCATCTGTGAGCTGAGACCTTCAACAAGGCATGAAACATGCCCAAGGAGTCCCCCACTGCAGAGAAAGAATGGAGGAATAAATACCCACACTTACTTTTGGTGCTCCCTTCTGTCTCCTGCTGGAGTGCCCCTTGGTCAGGTCCCAGTTGTAAAGAAGCCAGAGAGCAAGGCCCTCTTTTTCAGTCCATACAGGTCAGTCATTCTAGACACAGAGTAGGTAAAAAAGGGTGGAGAGTGAACCTGAAAGGATAAGTGGAAGTCGTCAGGCTGGTGGTTTTAGTCATCACACACACACACACACACACACATACACACACACACACACTCCACAATATAATAAATTCAAAAGAATTATGAAAGGTGAGTAAATATTCTTTAACTGGAGCAGAACACATATAAGATGAATTTGTAGTAATGTGTAGTTCCAGAAAGTAAGACAGTGAATAACAACAAACCCCCACAATGCTGGGAGTGTGTCAAAGGAACACAGGGGCCAACTGAAAGAGCTCCCAGTGACCAAAGCTGGAACAATTTGTGCAAACAAAATAAAGTGGTATTAGATTACAACCCAAAGTACAAAGTAAATATCGAGTCTGCACTGATACAAAACAATGATTGAATAAATAATAAATAAATGAATAAATAAGGGAGAAGAAACAAATTTCCCCTGTAAAAGAATTAGTATAATTTAGTAGATTCTCTGCCCTCAAAAAGGTGGAGTGTAACTCCTGATTCCTTAAGTGCAGACTGCACATAGTGACTTCCTTCCAAAGCAGACAGCATGGACAGGGGGTGAGGGGAGAGGGAAGAATAAGTTCACAGTGGAGAAATGTGAAAACTCAACCAGGTGATCAAGGTCAGCATTAACAGTGATGTTGTGTTCATAGCATGTACCCTTGATATGTTGTGATGAAAATGGCATTTTACCCCTGTGGTCTTCCTCCCCCTATCCCATGACTCCAGTCTAATCATGAGAAAAACAGATCAGTCCTAATCGAGGAACCCTGACAAAATAATCACCTGTATCCATCCACAAGATCATAAAAAAAAAAAACAAGGAAAGACTGAGAAAGTGTCACAACAAAGAGGAGCTAAGGAGACAATGCAACTAAATGAAAACAGGGATCCTGAATGGGATCCTGGATCAGAAAAGAACATAAAGGGAGTCGGCCGAGTGGCGCGATGGTTAAGAACTCGCTTGGGACGCCAGAGGGCCCGGGTTCGGATCCCACATATGAGAGCCAGTGACACTGCCCTTCACAGCTAAGATGCTGAACAACAGCTCAACCTGGAGCTGGGCTGCCCGTGAGTCGCCAGCGACGGCGTAGACTGCAGCCCTTGTGGCAGTGGGTTGCCATGGGCTACCATGTGTAGCCAGCAGCCACCGTGAGCGGCCAGCAGCCGCAGTGAGCGGCTGTCCAGAAGCCGGCGACTGATCTGCCTCACCCGGGAAGAGCGCAATGATGGTGCCAACTTGGGCCAGTGAAGCAAAACCCTCCACAGCTAGACTGAAGAACAAAAGGACAGCAACTTGTCTTTTCTCCTTCCCCCAATTCCCCAGCACTGTTCCCATTCCCCCAACTCCCCAATAAAAATCTTTAAAAAAAAAAGAACATAAGGTGATAATTAAGAAAATGGAAGTAAAGTATCGACTTTTCTTAATACTAATGCATCGATATAGTCTCATTAAATGTAGCAAATGCACCCTACTAATCCAAGACATTAATAATCAGAAAAACTGGGTGTGGAGTATATGGGAACACTGTACTATCCTTGCAATTTTTCTGTAAACTTAAGACTATCCTAAAATAAAAGTTTAAAAAATTCAGTCAGTGAAAACAAATATAAGAAAATAAGATAGATAAATCCAAGTGTGAGGCTAATGCCTGCAATGTCTGTGGTGTTACAGGTTGGTAACTTTTGCGGTTCAGTCGGTTTTGAAAATACAATAGAACTTTTTTCTGTTCATTCACAGTTTGGGAAGCTATAGTGCCCCCATTACTAACCACAAATTCCATTGCTCTATGCTCTATGAATATTCAAGACTTTGAGTCCCTACAAGTGGGAATTTGGAAGCAGTAACTAAAAATTCCCTCCTTACAGTCACATGTTAACTGCATGCACAGCTCCTCTTACATCCACACAAACACACCACTGACACACAATCGCATATCAAGCTCTACCAACCTCTGTAGGAAGGAGAAGAAAGAACCAAGGGTCTTCTGTCGCTATTAATGCTCCTACGCTCACTAAATGTTTCAACTTCTTTTTAATCTCATTTTTCACCTGTAAAATTATAAGACAATATTAACTTCTACACTTTTAAACTCTAAACTTCTTTTTCTAAAAGTAGCTGAATGATTGATTCGAGTAAGGGAAGAAGCTCTTTCTCAAAGATCCTTTTCAGCAATTAAGAAACAAAGATATGAGGTCAATATCTTCCTAACACCCCACTGCTTCAGGACTAAAGGTGCATGGTGGCTCCATGAGGGTAGCTGAGTCTGCGTTCTCCAAGGTTCCCAGATTCTGAAAGCACACTTGTTAGATTGTTGCGTTTGTACCTATGAACTAATCAAGTGGCTAACATTGGTATAAATTCCTTTTGCATCATACTTCCAGAGTCACAGTTTTGGGTTTTCCTAGGCCAGCTAATTCTAGGGAATAACATTGAAGTGAATTTTCACTTTTAGCCCATATCCAAATGTCTCACAACGATTTAAAAGAAAGGTCATATCTCTTTTTCTCCCTCCACCATAAACTGACCTTTGAAATACTTCATGATCCTCTCATGATCTTGAATCTAAAAAAGTCCCTTCATTTCTCTGGGCCTCAGCTTATCCTATGGGTAAAATACAGGGGTTGGATCAGATCTTTTGTAAGGATAATTAAAAAGACATTAGACCAACCACATCTTTGATCATTAAATACCCTGTATAAGATCCCTTTTAATGGATGCCTCCTATTTCTAAAATGCAAAGATATATTAATTGATTTATTATATTTTGTGGATTAAATGTTTACATGTGGCTTATAAAATATCTAGATACCTAGAAATGAAGCTATATTCATCATTTCAAAAATGTATCTCTATCTTTTGAAACACTGGCGATTTCGTCAGTCACCTGGTCTGCATATTTGTGTGCCCCCAAATTTATATGTTGAAATCCTAACCCCTACAAGTTGATAGGAGTCTCTGGGAGGTGCTTAGGCCACACAGGTGGAGCCCTCATCAATGGAATTAGTGCCTTATAAAGGAGACTCTGGGAGTCACTAGCACCTTCCACCAGGTGAGGACACAGTGAGAAGGTGCTGGCTGTGAACCAGGAAGAGTCGTCACCAGAAAGAGACCAGGCTGGCACCTGGATTGTGGACTTCCAGCCTCCAGAACTATGAGAAATAAGCTTCTGTTGTTTACAAACTCCCCAGCCTGGGGAATTTTGTTATAGCAGACCAAACATTCTAAGACACATAGCCTCATATTTTCCTGATTTTAGTACCAAAAACCTACAAACTTTTACCTCAGTTATGACACTAAAATTAATTGAAGCTCTTAAAAAGTGGTTCCAAAATTTGGAACTTGTTGTATCCTTATAGAATCTGATGAAAGCTATTGAGCAATTTCCCAGAAATAATATACTTACATGTAAATGCACATTTATAAACACACACATGCACACAAACAAAATAAGTTCTTGCACACATCTCCCCAAAGTCCACCCCTATTTCCACAGTATGTAAGGACATCAGATTAAGAAATTCTGATCTAAAGACTGATACTTGTTGAACCAGGAAAAGTATTAGAATGTGATCAATACCATCAATCTATTCCCAAAACTCTAAAGGGGTTCAACCTTGCACCAGTTATTCTAAAATACATTGAAAATACATTGTGTGAAACAAGAGAGATGCAGAACAATGCATATAATATATATGAGACATTTAAGTAATTTTCAAATGCCCAAGTAAAATAATATTGTATGTACCTAATAACACACACACACACACACACACACACACACACAAATAACAATGTTTATGGACATGGGTTTATATGTATATATGTATGTATATGCTTTAAAAAATACAAAATATACTAGAAGGAGCATCACCAAACTCATGATAGTGGTTCTCTGAATGAGGAAGAGAGTAACGATTAAAGTAAGCTAAATTGTTATTTATAATCCTTATTTCTGTACAAGAAAGGAGAAACTTGACACATCGTTCACAGCTGTTAATCCAGGAATATATGGGTATAGCTTGATTATTCTTTGTGCTTTTAACCCACATCTTTTAAATCTCTCACAGAGCACCCAAAGCCCACTCTCAGGACCCATTAATTCTCTGCTCTTGCCACAGGAAAATGTCAGCACATTGAGAGCAGGGTCCTGTGGAGTGGTTGTATGGGGACAGGAGACAGCTGATGTGAGTGGTCAACAGCATGGGCATTGAGAGGTGCAGGCAAAGGGCAGCCCACATGATGCCTGCAAGAAAGGGTTCATGCACCATCCTTTTGTGGCAAAGAAAGAAGACTCTTTTGTACACCAACACTTTGTCCCCTGCCATCCCCAGCCTTAGCCCCATACTATCTGCCACTCCCTTTAACGTTTTCCTGCCATAAGGCAATACTGTCTTGACCTGAATGCAATCAGAGAGATGTATTCTCTCAAAAAAAAAATGATTGCCTACATAAAAATTAGCTCTCCGAAATAACAGTGTGTAGTGTATTTTCATGTTTTATTTACTTAAATTCTCAATTATATCAAACTTAAAAGCATTGAAATTTTAATTTCTGAATAAATTCCAGGTAAAGAACTAATATAAACCATCCAACTTCTTCTAAGTTCATCAGTGGCATAAATTGCTTGCCTGATATGCCCTTTCCCCTCAAATAAGTTCTGAATAAATACTTTTGTAATGAAAGAGAAAATGGAATTAAAACATTGATGACTCTTATATAACATATACTCTTTAATCAGCTTTTGTTGTTGATTAAGAATTCAAATGCCAAATTGCATGAGACTAATTTTATTTTTTTTAAATGCATATTGAGTACCTACCATGTAGCAATTACTGGGTTAGCTGCTGGAATAGAATTAGCCAACCTGAAGGCATATATAAAATGTTTTGGGGTTTTTTTCCATAAGGCTATGATTAAAAATAAAATGAACTCTCTCCTCTGGAGTTATACCAGATCTGATTTAAAATATACTGTTTTAAGATGAATTATAAACTGTCAGAATTCATGGTTATGAAAAGGGATTTCCAGATATTTCTAATGACTTGGAATTTGTGTTTAATCTAACAAACCACAGTGACTATTGAATTTGTGTGTCTGTGAATATAAAGATTTATTGTCCCTGGAGGTAATTATTGACCTCAACATCTTATCAGTCAATATTTACCTCTCGGGCCAATAAATCTTGATATAACCTCATGAAAGTCAATATCTGTTTAATGGTATACATGGAAATCTGTAATAGTTTGATTACAGGCTTCAATGTCATGCTGGCTGGTGCCCCTCTTCACATCGAAGGGATATGGAATCATTTTTTTTTTCTTTTCAACATAAACAGAGCACCTCTGATTGCTGTGATTTACTTGTTTTCAATCTAACATTAGATTGGAAATATTTATGTCATTTTTTAATTCTCTTTTGCATACAAGTCTTGCCTCTTCAATCAACTTGTAAGCCCTGTGAAGCCTAAGACTAATTTAATGCTTTTGTGGTTTCACTCTTTGCTCTAGTAGCACAGCTCTTCATCATTATGCACAAAGCAGTCTCTGTGGATGGACAAGTCTTCCAAGACACTGTCCCCCGCAAAGGGGTTCCTACTAAGTCAGTCATTAACTTTCCAGAGTGCACACCTCGAAATATCTCCCAGACCCAGGAAGGATTCAGTCCTATCAGATGCCAAGATGGCAGAAGTGGGTATTTAGTAATGAGTAGGACATTCCTCATTCTGGAAAGTCATAAAGTTGAAGCATCTAGGGTGACAAAGAGTTCAAGTGCCGTTATGTAATATTTGATAATTAAGTCTGACAATTACGTTGCGAACTCATCCTAGAAAGCATGCTGCATACCTCAGTGCTGAATATCACTATGGTCACCTTCGAAGTACTCCCCTTGGGAAGCTATGCACTGACAGCAGTGTGTAGTCCACCCTTCAAAGCAATTTTGGAACTCTTTTTCTGGAATGGCCATCAGAGCTGTCATCCTATTACCCTTGATGTTCTGAATATCTTCCTTTCAATATTCAAAATGTTTTCCTTTCAATATTTCCTTTATCTTCAAGTGAAGAAAGCAGTCATTGAGGGCCATATCAGGTGAGTAGGGAGGGTGTTCCAATACAGTTATTTGTTTACTGGCTAAAATCTCCCTCACAAACAGTGTCCTATGAGCTGGTACATTGTCGTGATGCAATTGTTGCTGAAAAGTTCAGGTCGTTTTCGTCTAACTTTTTCACGCAGCCTTTTCAGCACTTCCAAATAGTAAACTTGGTTAACTCTTTATCCAGTTGGTACAAATTCATAATGACTAATCCCTCTGATATCAAAAAAGGTTAGCAACATTGTTGCAACAAAGTTTGCAAACTTAATTGTAAGACTTCCTATAATTTTATGCAAGTGGTCCAGCCGGGACACCAGCTTGGGACAAGCACCGAGTCGGTATAATTTGCCTTGATTTAGCTGTTCCAGGATTCAATTTTTCTCTTGGTGTACATGAGTATTAAAGGCCATTGTATTCCACATTGGATAGTCCCAGGTTTTACAGCCTGAGTAGGGAAGGTTCCATTGCCTGACTGGATTATGTCTGCATAACTGACTGTGATCACAGACATCTGCAGCTGGACATCTAATGATTCTGTCATAATTCTGAAGTCTCCTTTGAGGATTCTGGTGTTTCCAGAAGGTGGCCAGTTAACAACATTCTGGGATCATCCCTCCAGACTGATTCTTTACAATCCAAATCTCGTAAGGACAAAGTACAATTCTGGGGTTCCTCTCATCTCTGCCATCTGGATGGTATGCACTCTCTGTAACATCCCCTCAATGTCTAGTCTGACTGTACCTCCCATATTACAAAGAGGGCCAATTATGTATCTCCTCCCCCCACCTTTTTTTTCTTCATTCTATAAGGGTTACTGGCTTATCCTTCCCCTGACTAGAGTCTGACCTTCCCAGGGTGACTCCCATCAAGATCTTTAATAGCTATCCAAAGAATTCTGCTTTGTGCTCAGAAATTCACAAGACATTCTCAAGAGCAGTCTGTGCCCAGTGATGCCAATGGCCTACAGCTCAGCATCAATGGACTTTACCCCAATCCCCACGATAGCTCTTTGATCTATAGTCCATTGATTTGCTTCTAGTAGCCATTATGGGTGCCTGACCTGGAAGCCAGCTCATGGCACTAACTGCCATGCAAGCAGGGCAAATGGCCAGATAGCACCACTCCCAAATTCCTAGAGTAGTGTGAGTTGGGCAAAGTTCATGGAGTAGGACCAGTAGCAGCTAGACAGGTCAGTAGGGCCCATTAATTCTGGGGAAGTCCCCAGAGATCTGTCAGGGCCAGACTTTGGGGTTTGGGACCTGTAAGCTGCACAACTCCTTCTATGGTGTGATAGTAGGGTTGGAATCTAAACCTTTTGGTGGACCAGGACTGATTGCTTCAACATAGTCAGTTTCCATATAAATCTGCACGACACCAACTCCTTCTTCAATGACCAGACTGCAAAGGATAATACTTGGACACCTCTTCTATTGGTTCTGAAATATTACTGACACTTCTGGAAGTGGCCCCAAACTTTGCTTTGTTTAACAAATCACAATTTGACAATTTCAAAGAATATTGTTGATATTTTAGAAAGAGAACTTAAAAAAGAGTCCTTATAAAAAATAGTGTCTTTGGGCCGGTCGAGTGGCACGATGGTTAAGAACTGGCTTGGGATGCCAGAGGGCCCCGGTTCAGATCCCACATATGAGGGCCAGTGACACTGCCCTCCACAGCTAAGATGCTGAACAACAGCTCAACCTGGAGCTGGGCTGCCCGTGAGTCGCTGGCGACGGTGTAGGCTGCAGCCCCTGTGGCAGTGGGTTGCCATGGGCTACCATATGTAGCCAGCAGCCAGCGTGAGCGGCCGTCCAGACGCCAGCGACTGACCTGCCTCACCTGATGGTGCCAACGTGGGCCAGTGAAGCAACGTCCTCCACAACTAGATTGAAGAACAAAATGACAGCAACTTGTCTGTTCCCCTTCCCCCAATTCCCCAGCACTGTTCCCATCCCCCAATTCCCCAATAAAAATCTTTAAAAAAAAAAGTGTCTTCAAATTAGTTATTCATTCATTCCATAACTCATTCTTTCATTCAAATACTTATTAAATAGTAACTACTATGTCCAATATGTTGGTCACTTAAAAACATATAAATAAAATTTCCACCCTCAAGGTGTTACTATATAAGTTGAGTGAGATAACAAACATACTTGGATGATGAGATAAATCAATGGGTCTAATGATGAATCAAAGCCACAAAATATGAGATGTTACAAGGTGGGGTTGGCTTAAGTGCCAAATGAGCATTGAGGTATCATTTTGTTCAGCACTAGCAATGCTTCATATACTAGACCACAGTCTAAGCTTCTTAACTGCCCACACCAGGCCCTGCCTGATCCATTCTCCACACACTAAAGTAAAAAAAAATCTTTCTAGATGGCAAATCTGATAATGTCAACCACTCATACCCAACTGCACCCCAATTTAAATGCTTCATGGCTGTCATTGTTTTTTGGATAGATAGCCCCACCCACCTTTCCAGTGTCATCTCATACCATACCTTCTTTACCTAATCTTATTGTCATACCCCATTTGTTACAATCGATGAACCTACATTTATACATCAAATCACCCAAAGTCCATAGTTACATTACTGTTCTCTCTTTGTGTACATTCTATGCATGTGGACAAATATAAAATGACATATATGCATCATTATGGTATCATACAGAGTAGTTTCACAGCCCTAAAAATCTTCTGTGCTCCCCCTATTCATCCGTTCTCTCCTCCAACCCCTGACAACCACTGAAGTTTTTATTGTCTCCACAGTTTTGCCTTTTCCAGAATGTCATATAGTTGGAATCATATAGTACGTAGTCTTTTCAGATTTATTTATCCATTCACCTATTGAAGGACATCTTGGCTGCTTCCAAGTTTTGGTAATTTTGAATAAAGTTTCTGTAAACATCCATTTGCAGGATTTTGTGTGGACATAAGATTTAATTAGTTTGGGTAAATACCAAAGAACATGATTGCTGGATCATATGGTAAGAGTATGTTTAGTTTTGTAAGAAACCACCAAACTGTGTTCCCCAATGGCTGTACCATTTTTTATCCCCAGCAGCATTGAATGAGAGTTCTTGTTGTTCCACAACCTTACTACCATTTAGTGTCATCAGTATTCTAGGTTTTGGCCATTTGAATAGGTGGTGTGGTATTTGTTGTACAGTGGTGTAGTATTTGTTGTTTTAATTTGCATTTCCCTGATGACATCATGTGGAGCATCTTCTTTTATTTGCCATCTGTATATCTTCTTTGGTGAGGTAGCTGTTAAGGCCTTAGCCCATTTTTAAATCAAGCTATTTGACTTCTCAGTATTGAGTGTTAAGTGTTCGTTGTATATTTTTGGTAACATTTCTTTCAGATATGACTTTTACAAATAATGTTCTCCCAGTCTGTGCCTTCTCTTCTCATTATCTTGACAATGTCTTTCGCAGATAATGTATTTTAGTTTTAATTAAATCCATTTGTCAATTGTTTATTTCATATATTGTCCTTTTGGTGTTATATCTAAAAATCATCATATATCCAAAGTCATCTCCTGTTACCTTCATAGAGTTTTGTAGTTTTGCATTTATTATTTAGCTCTGTGATCCATTGAGTAAATTTTTGTGAAGGGTGCAAGGTATAAGGTGTATGTCTAGATTGCTTTCCTTTTCTTTTCTTTTTACATGTACCTATTTCTTTTTCTTTCCTTTTTTTTCTCATTTTTTTATCCCCAGCACCAAGAAGAATGCATGACCCACAGTGGGTACTCAGGGTTTGAGAATATAAAGAAATTATTGTAGGCTGGGACATTACAGGAGACTTCTAGGAATAGACAATATTTGGGGGACTTTGAGACAGATTTTGATTTGCAGGAAAGAATAGGAAGATCATTATAGGAAGAAGAGTTTTGTGAACAAAAACAATGAAACATGTGGAAGCATGGCACAGTTAGGAGAAGATAAAAGATTCACATTAAAAATTAATTGATACAGCAAAGGAAAAAAGGCAAATAATCAAAGAAAAAAACCTCATAGACAAAGACAACAGTTTAGTGGTTGCCAGAAGGCTGTCCATACTGGGCTTCTATATAAGCTTGTGCTTAAGGGCTATCATACCAAAAATAATAGAATATAGATTTTTGTCTATAAATCAACAGCTATGGCCCTATAATGATATATTCTTACAACAAAATAGCTTCTCATGGACACCTGGAAAAGCCATGGAACCACTGTTCTAGCAGTGTCCATGAGAAGCCGTTTTGTGACCCAACTCAGCTAAAGGGCATTAGAGTGATATCTTACCTCTCATTGCTCTCCAAGCTCATGGTCAGGCCTATGTTAAACTAATATACTGCACCTTTCTTTCATCTGATGATAATTTCTCTCGAACTGACCTATCATACCCATAATGCTGCTTAAGTTAGGTCTATAGACCAACCTGAAATAGAATAACATATAAACAATGAGTTTTCAAGGGCCTTGCCCTACGTCTACTTATGGAATCAGAATCTTTGGGAATTATAACAATTAGCAATTCACAATGTAAAAAAAAGACTCTACATCTTAATAGGAGTAGCTACAGAGTCAGAATGCAAAGGGCTTGGACACAGGTCATTAATTACAGCAGGCAATGGACTGAGCCTACCATAGGAATGGAGGTTGACATTATGCATTTTAAACATGCTCCCTATGGCATAAAAGAATCTTTTACACAGTAAAGTTTAAGAACCCCAGAATGTACAAAGAAATAATGAGGCTCTATGTCTCATAAAGCCAACTCTATTAGGTAATATCAGTGTCACAAGGGCCACTGATGTGTTTCAGAAGGAGTAACCTACTACTCTGTGCAGGCTACATAGGAACCAAGAGGTGTTGTAAATAATGAGATGAGTTAGGTTATTTTAGTAACACAGATGTAAAGTGACAAGGACCTGGAAAATCAAGGTGTTGGCCAGGTTATGTTCCTTTCTGAGGTCTCTTGAGGAGAATCTGTTTCCTTGCCTTTTCCAACTTCTAAAGGCAGCCTTCCTCCATCTTCAAAGCTAGCAGTGTAACATCTTCACCTGGCTCCAAACTCCATGCCTCCTTTTCCTTGTGAGGATCCTTGTGATTAAATTGGGTCCACCCAAATAATCCAGGATAGCCTCTCCATTTCAAAATCCTAAGCTAATTATGTCTGAAAAGTAATGCCATATAAGGTGACATACTCATAGATTCTGGAAATTAAGATGTGGATATCTTTGGGGGTCATTATTCTGTTTACCCCACTATTGCTTTCCTTTGTGGGAACTTCTGAGGACCTGCTAGAATGAGGGGTAAGAAAGTTGGTGGATTTATCCATTGATTTCCATTCCCAATTGGCTGAGGGTTGTCCTGGGAGCATTATACCTCAGGTACCTCCCGACTGCTCTCTCCATGAGCAAGCTCCTGCAACATAAGGAAAAGCCCTCAGGCAGAGATGCAGAGAGACTCTGGTGCTTCGATGGAACACTGTGTTCAAGGATGGCAATTGTGCTTCTAAACTGAAGTGAGCTCAGTGGTGGACAAAAGGGTTAGGGGACAAGGCAAAAGCAACGTTTGCTAAAAGCTCTAATCACTTTTACTCCAAAATGCATAATGTGCTATTACCAGGCACATCAGTTCCTGGACTGATTATTCCACCCCTTCTTTTTCCATTCCCTTTATTGAAACCATATTTTCTGGTCAAAGACCAGCAGAAGTTTAACCTCGTCTTTGGAGTGTTCTAAGAGTTACTGACCTTCTTGGGATTTCATACTTCATAGTCCCTGTGATCTGACGCCACCTGTTTTTATTCTGTAATATTTACTGTTTTAATGCCGTCTTTGTGCTGTACCGAGGCAGCTAAGTCCTTGCAAGCAGGAACTATATTTTTGAAAACAATTTATTTATTTCCAGCTTGAGGAGTAGGGCTCAGGCCACAGTTGGTGAACAAGTTCCTGGAAAGCCAAATGCTGCGCCGACTCAGGAGTCACTTTAAAGACAGGAGCATGGATTTCCCAGGCAGGCATAAATATTTTTCAACATTAAGCAGGTATTTGTGGTTAGTTTTAGAATGATGAAAGGAGTTCCACTTGAAGTCTTCATTCACATTTTTCTCTCTGCTTTTATTCTCTTGCACCTAAACTTCAGGTTTTACAGGGGGGAAAAAAAAACTCATGGATTGGTAAACCAAAGATCACACATGATTTGATTACTAAGTATAAATAAAACTAAAAAATCTGCCCGAAAGTTAGCCACAAGAGAATGCTACCTTCACCACTGAATCACTCACCCCAGCACACCATAACCTCAGCTGGATTTTCATCCTCTAAGTCATGTCCCTCTCGACATCACTGTGCCTGCCAGTGAAGTGGTGGGGAACCAGAGTTTCAGAGGCCAAGTAGGTAGACCACAGCGGTGACTTCTCAGCCTGTAATTACTTTTAGGAGGTGGAATAAACCCTTCACTTTAAATAGTCAAATGAATGCAGTAGCATAGTGATGGGCTTTAGGAAACGCATCAACTTTAAGTTACGGATGGCACAATTTTGATGTCAGCAAGTCGGTTGTTTTTACTTAGAAAGACATTATTGTAATGACTTCAGATGTCATTATCTACTTTTTTTAAAATGCACACTCATGATTTTATTCTTCATAAGAATTGCAGCATGGTTACCTAGAGCAGACTGGTCTTTGTCTAGTGACTTTAATAGTGCTCAAACGAGTGTAAATGAGCTACACAGATAAGTTCCAAAAGGTGAGGTTCTTCATTTTACCCTCATATGATTTGTTTTTGTGTGTTTTATGTCAGCTATACACTAGAATGAAAGATTATTTCAGGGAATAAGCAAAACTGATGGGACAATGTGATTGAAGCAGAGACTAAAGATGAGCTAATGTTCCACAGCCATTTCCATGGATTGTCTCTTCTTTCACTTCTCTTCCTATGTCAGTTTCTCTGAAGATGAAATAGATGGCAGGTATTCAGGTAGTCGCTCATTAATACATTTCCATTTAAGAAGTATTTATTAATGTTTCCCTTACCATTTCTGTATCACTGTCACTACATAGGAATACAAAAAAATTGTATTGGCTATATCATTGGATTGAAAATTATCACTAGAACAATGATATAATAAAAATATAATTATTATACTGTGTTTTATTCAATTTGAGTTTCTGCCAGAATCTAACACTCTTACCTAACCCTGTTAGGTCAGACTTGAGTTATAACTAATGTGCAACTGGATAGCATTGTTGGTATTTGGGAATCACGTTAAGGTAACAATCACTTCAATCAAAAGCCACCTTTATGCTAGTTAGAGAGGTGACCTCACTCTAGGGTTACAATGCCTGCTTTCATTTCTCCTACAAATCCATCACTTTGTCTGCTTTTTCTTTCATCCTGAGATTATATCCTTAACTATCCTATACTTTAGAAGGTTTTATCTATGCTTTTTGATTTGTAATGCATATTATTTATATTGTTTTAGCTACCATGCATAAGATATAATCTATTTCTATGAATATGAAAATAATATAAAATTTTAAAATTCAAATTAATACATTTGTCATTGTTCTCCCAATCAACTACAGTAGATACTTGGGGGTTATCTTTGATTCTTTTCTCTTTCTCATCCTATATATTCAAACAAGCCTTCAAAGAGTTGATGTCAGACAAGGTCAGATAGCAAGGCCATAGTCATACTATTGATTTTACAATTCTGGGCTTAATGCTATTTACTTCCAACTACCCATGAATAAATTCAAATCATACTGAAAGCATTATTGGAAAGAGCTGATTACTGTGAACATTGATACTAAGCCACAAAACACAAATTAACATACTATTAAAATATTCACTTGTGTGCATGTTCATGTGTACTTTATTTTTTAACATAATCTTTCACTTATAAAGCAAATTTATTCTTCAAAAACTCATTGTTCAAAGTTTCATGGTGACCATCCTGGGTCCTCACCTCCCCCACCCCACATCATCATTCTCATTCAGTTCTAGCCATGCCCAGACATCAACCTCTCTTTGCAAACAGATATCCACCAACCCTGTATTTACTTGCACTGCTCCTCCATTCAAAACCTCACAAGTCCCAATTGTCAGGAAATAGAGTTCTCCTCAGCCTGATGTTCAGGTCTTTAGAATCTGGCCTCAGCCAAACTCCCATCTGAAGCAAGTCCACTCGTTTAACAAGGCTGGTTGACAGTCTGGCCTCTATTATCCTTCATGCCTTTCTTCGTAGTGCCACCTCCCACTCACCTGATACCTGTCCTGAATCTACAACCTTCCAGAAACTTTCTTATTTACCCAATCCACAGTGATCACTTTCTCTTCCAAGTCCCTGCTACCATTTTCCTTCCCAATCATTGACACCTAATTACATGCTGTCCTCTATTATAGACTCTGTTTTAAGCGTGTTAGTAAAATCACTTCAAGTACAGCTGATTCCTTGAAAGTGAGATTTCACCTTCCTCTTTTTTGGAGTCACCAGTGTGCCTACCACAGAACCTTTGTGTAGATTTTAATTGCAGTCCCTAAATCCCACAGCATTCTGTGTGGTTCTTAATGACCATTGGGCATGCTTCAACTGAGGGAATTATTGCTGCCTGCATTGCTTAATAGTTGACTGGTAATACAAGGCTGTGATAATAATACTTACACCAGCACTGCTCCCACAGATCAAATGCCCTTTTTGCTAACTGAAATTGGACATGAAAAAAAAATAGTTGCAACAACTCTAAAGAAGCTATTTGATTTCTTGTTTGAACAAGATGAGCAGACTCATTTCTCCTGGCTCTTCCACCTCCACATACAACACAGCACAAGAGGCAACCAAAGGAGAACTTTCAAATGTGGAAGGAGAACTTGTTAGGGATCCGAAGACTAGAGGATCATTTTGGAAGCAGGATATTTTAGGATACCCCACCCAATAGCAGAAGTGAAACCAGGTTTGGCATATCCCAGCCTTCTACCTAACAACGGAAGGAAGTATGGGTAGGCTCACTTCTCTGGAGAGATGAACTGGAGTCCCACCAACAACACCAGGTGAGTTGAGCAGCACAGGCAAGAGGTAACAATTGTGGAATCGACTCAAAATCAGCAGCCAATAGAAACAATTTTCTTCCCCATCCTACTGGACCTGACTCCCTGCCCCCACTGAGAGATACCTGGCAGCTGGCGGGTGGAGACAGAGGGAAGGAGGCTCCACCAAGAGTCAAGAAATGGCTGGGCTGACCGGTATGGGGGTTCCCACCACAGCAAATGGCCCAGCCTGGGAAGCTTTACTGTCTCAAAAGAAATCGATGTATACATACTTGTAGAACTAAATGAAAAGGGGAATGTGGTATATCAAAATGTGTGGAATGTAGCTATGGTGATACTGATAGGGGAATTGTTACAGTGGCAAAGAAGAAAGTTTTCAATCAATAATCTAAGCTCTTACCTCAGGAAATTAGAAATAGATGAGCAAAGTAAGCCCAAATCAAGCAAAAGGAAGGAAATAATAAACATAAGAGCACAAATAAATGAAATTGAAACAGGAAAGCAACAACCAATGAAATAGATACCCGGTTCTTCGAAAATAATAAAATTGATGGGACACCAACAAGACTGACAAAACTAAAAAAAGAGAAAACAAAAATCACTTATATCAGGAATTAAACTGGGAATATCACTACAAATCCAGTGGCTATTAAAAAATTGTAAGGGAGTATACACAACTTTATGTTCATAAATACAACAACCAGAAGGAATGGATCAATTCCTCAGAAACCACAAACAACCAAAACTCAACAAGGATAAATAAAATAGTCTGAATAGTCCTATAACCATTAAAGGAATTTAATTTTTAATTTAAAATCTCCCAGGAAGATTTCTAAGTTTCACTGGAAAATTCCACTAGACATTTAAAAAACAATTAACATCATTTTACACATTTTTTCCAAAAACAGAATTACAAGGAGCAGTTTTAAACTAATTTTATGAGATCAGTATTACCCTGATACTAAAACTAGAAAAAGACAGCAAAGTAATAATAATGATAATAATAATAATAATAATTAATTGCAGACCAATATTACCATAAAAAGAATCTTCAACAGAATATTACTAAGCAAAATTCAACATGGTATAAAACAAATTTCACACCATGACTTAAGTAGGATTTATTCTAGATGTACAAGTTTGGTTAAACATTTAAAATCAATCAATGTAGTCCACTATCGGAGCCAGCCGATATCTCGAACAGTCCTGGGGGGGGGGCGTTAGGATTGAAAAAAGAGACAGAAGAGAGAGAGTTACTGGGAGGACTCCAGTAAATACTGAAGCCCCGAGTTTATTTTACATAGCATATTTAAGGGAGGCACTATGTGCGTACAGAGCATCAGATCATACAATTAACAATATCATCCTCTGTCCCTGTTCTGTCCCTGTTAGATAAGCCAAACCTCCTGTTAGCTAAGCAGTTATACTAAGTATACTTTCTCAAGGCTGTCACTACGCCTGGTTCCTTGTTCTCAAGAACTTGCTGTTCTTACCAGACTATCAGGATCTGCACAGGCATTTGCTTAGGCTGCAGAAAGTATCTAGTAGCAAGCAGCTCTCAAGGCTGCAGCAAGTGGCAGGCAGCTCTCAGCAGCTCTCATGAGGCAAGCAGCTCTCATGGCTCCCAACAGTCCACCATATCAATACACAGGAAAATAAAAATCATATGATCATGTGAATTGATGCACAAAATGCATTTGACAAAATTCATACCCATTCATGAAAAAAACTCTCATCAAGTTAGAAGTAGAAGGAATTACCTCAATTTAATAAAGAATAGCTATAAAAAATCTACAGCTAACAAGATACTTAATGGGGAATTACCCTTTTAAAACAGAAAACAGATAAGAGTGTCCATTTTTACCACTCTTATTCAACATGGAATTGGAAACGCTAGCCACTTTAATAAAGCAAGAAAAATAAAATTAAAAATTATACACTGTGAAGTAAGAAATAATGCTGTCCTTATTGGAGGTTTTATGATGACCTACTTAAAAAATTCAAGGAACCTGAACCTATGTAACTTTACTAACAAGTGTTACCCCAATAAAATTTAATTTAAAAAAAATTCAAGGAATCTACAAAAATCTCTTAGGACTAATAAGAGTAAAGAGTTCTGGTCAGGAGAATGATAGAATAAGATCTATTTTGGGGGGTAATTAATCTGACTAATATGTGTAGAACAAATCAGAGCAGTCAGAAGTTGGCCATGAACCAGGCTAAAAAGAAGGGTGCTATAATGATGTAGAAGTTACCTAATTGGGACCTGGATCAATGATGGAAATGAAAGTCAGTTGGACAGAGAGATGCCTTCCAGGTGATCAAGAGGGAAAGAGGAATTAAAGAGGTAAATTTCAAGCCTGTGTGATTTGAGGGACAAGTGAGGTGCTGGCGTGAGCTTTGTTGGAGGGAGAGAGGGATGGAGAGAGAGAGGGTCCTTCAGGGAGCAGCAGAGTTGAGGGAAGATGTTTAGTTTCCATTCTAAATGTGGTGGTGGAAGTTGGCCTTTTGCTATGCACCGGGAAGGAGCCAGTTAAATGATAATGAAAGGAGAAGAAAAGAAGGGACAGTAATTAAGAGAATAAATATATAAGAGGAGGAAATAAATAAGATCAAAATCCAGGTGTAAAGTATAGACTTGGAAAAAAGGAAAATGCCTCTTTCTCCAAGAGAGAAAAGAGGGAGGAGACAATGTACAAAGATGGACCTTAGGCATTTAAATGATTGAAATTTAATGAAACAATTGATCTCTTCTAACTTAAGGCAATAGCCATAGATTTGCAGGATCAAAAACAAAACAAAACAGAAAACCAAACCAAAACAAAAGAGGTCCAAAGGAAATAGAATTTCTCACTTGAAAAAAATAAGGAAAACTGTCCTCACTTTGTGCATTTTCTTTTGTCATTTCCTGTAGATTTTAAAAATGTCCTAAAGGACATTTTGCACGAACAAAATGCATCAATGTCAGTGTGGGATTGAGTAAATGAGCAGGGTTCTGTGTCATTCACTTCAACATCTATAGAGGACATACATCAAAGTGTAGGAGAAGCAAATTTCCAATTATTGAAATGAATTAATTGTAATTTTTAGAGGGGAAAAAAACCAAAGTTTTAAGAAAATATGTGTGTCATCATCCTTTTCCATCTTCAAACTTCTTTGTCACATTTTCAAATTCAAAGAAGTTAAATATGTTAATGAAGACAATAAATAATAGACTCAGAGAACCCTCAAATTAGAAATACTCAGAAGCTATTTACTTCACTCACTGCAGAAATTCATTCATAATAGTTGTCCAGCTGCTGTGTGAATAATTTCAAATATGATAAGCTCACTATATTTCTAGAAACACCACTCTATTTTGAGATAGAAGTTTCCTTTTTTCATTTATATGAAATATGCCAGCCACTTCTGGAGTAAGATTGAATAAATCCACAGGTATTTGAAGAAGATAATTGCAACCATCTCCAAGTGTTCTAATCTCCACATTAAATATCCTTCTATCTAGTCCTCTTAGTGAGCAAATCTTCACCAACCCAGCAACCGCCCCTAGTGAGTTCAAATCAGTCTCCTTTTGATATGGAGAGGAGACCATCATGATCGATGCAGGGTTCAGATAGCTTGTTCCCCACCTTGATCCTGTCTCTATACCTACTACTTCAGCCTTCAGTTTTAATTTGTCACATTGTTGACTTACCAAGTATGGCCAAACTGCCTAAATGTTCCATGGGCTACCTTGACCTTGAATTCTCTGCCTTCTCTTTAGGTTAGGTTGACGGATTGCAACTAGTTTTTGCAAAAGGATTCTGAGTAAAAGTAAAGTGTGTTGTAAGTTATATACAATGTCAGAGGGGTGGTAGATTGTTGTGTGGGGGGGAAGGTATCACTTGTGAGGGGTATAAATGTCTATTACCTTGTTTTGTACACATGAAATTAATTTTTTTATAAATGATGCAGCCAAGATGGAGGAGTGGATAAACACTGTGCCTGCTTCATTCCATGAACACATTAAAATTACAACTAAATTATAGAACAATCAACCTGGAAAACTATCTGAAGTTTAGCTGAAAAGAAGTTTTGTAAGTAAGAATATAAAGAAGAAACCATCTCGAGACAGGTAGGACGAATGAAGACACGAAACAGGCTGGCCCCAAACCTCCATGTGTTGGTTGATAATTAGGAGGGATATCTCAGCTGTGGAGGTCACCCCCAGAAAAGCGAGTGTCCCCAGTCCCACACCAGGCTCCCCAGCCCAGCATATTGGTGCCAGGAAGAGGGCCCCCCACAACATCTTGTTGTGAAAAACAGTGGGGATTCTGACCATCCGGGTGGGAAGGAAGGCTGTAGGAAACCCAGAATTCCTCATAAGTGGCCCACACACAGATTCACTCACTTGTAGGCACTCATTTGGGCTCTGGCAGAGAGAGGGTGACTGAGGGGGCATCCGAGGCATATGGGGGGCAGACTGAGGTGTGTGGTTTTGGGGCAAGGGCTGAAGGACAGTCACCATTTTCCCTGTGATGAGGCCTCCCTCTTATGCAACCAGCAGGTGTGCGCCATCTTTCTTGTGTTGAGCCCGCTCCCACAGACCAAATCTGAATCTGATTGGCCTGGTGAGCTCCGCTGCTTCACACTGCTAACTCACTGTAAACCCACCCTATCCAGTTCCCCCAAGCTGGAAGCACTTTCTCTGAAAGCAGCCAGATCTGCCCACATTGCACTCTTTCTTGGAAAACTATCTAAGTCCTCAGGCCCCAAGAGAAGGACAACTGGCCTTGGTTTGCTCTGACACTTTTTCTGAGTAGCTCGAAGGTCATCACTAGCACCAAACTAGAATCTACACTAACTTGTTAACACAACTGTTCCCACTCATAGTGGTGCCCTGAGGCCCTGCCTCAACAGACATGCATAACCCAGGAGCCTTTATCAGTAGCTGAACCTTAAGTGAACCAACAGGTGGCAGCAGACCTCAGGTGTCTTGACTTGTGGAGCTAACGCAGGCCTGGTACTAGAGGCAACCTCCCTCAGTTCATAGCGTGGCTCTCCCACGCACCTCCAGACTTAGCACAGGCAGCGAACAACTACAGATCACTTTGTAGCTCCTACCGGGTGGTCCCTGGCCAGTTGCAAGCAGTGAGTGACCTGGACCTGCACAAGAACCCCTCCCAAGAGGTCTCACAATCAACATACTTGGAGGTTGGCTTCAGACCACAGCAGAGCACCATCCAATTAGCCCCACAAGTGGCACACAAAAAGGGCAGTCTTAACAGGCACCAGAGCCTACTGAGGAGGATCTCACTCAATGGGATAAGCCCCCCACACAACAGCCCATAAGCTGTGAATGTGGCCAAACCCCACAGCCAATCAGCCTGAAGGCCAGTCCCACTGACTGACATGCCAGTAGCAACCAAGGTTCAACTATAACAGGAGGGCACACACAACCCAAACAAGAGACAATCCTGGATCACCTGAAGCAGGTGACTAGGGAGACTGTGCCACTGGGCCCCACAGGGAACCTACTACATAAGGCCACCCAGCAAGACTGAGAGACATAGCAGATCTACCTAATACATAAGAACAAACACAGAGGCAGCCAATATGAGTAAACAAAGAAATATATCCAAAATGAAAGAACAAAAGAAAACTCCCAAAAAATAACTAAATGCAAATCTACCAGATAGAGAGTTCAAAACAATGTTTATAAGGATGCTCAAGAATCTTAGGGAGAACTTCAACAAAGAGATAGCAAGCATATAAAAGGACATAGAAACCATAAAAAAGAGTCAGTTGAAGTGAAGAATACAATAACTAAAATGAAAAACACATTAGAAGAAACCACCAGCAGACTAGATGAAGCAGAGAATTGAATCAGTGATTTGGAAGACTAAGTATCAAAAAACACCCAACTGGAACAGTAAAAGGAAAAAAAGAGTTCCGAAAAATGAGGAGAGTTTAAGAGTTAAGAGAGTTTAAGAGGAGAGTTTAAGTTTAACATTAAGCATAACAACATTCACATCATAAGGGTACCAGAAGAAGAAGAAGAGAGAAAGCAGTGATTGAGAATCTATTTAAAGAAATAATGACTGAAAACTTTCCTAACCTGGTGAAAGAAATTGACATGCAAGTCCAAGAAGGGCAGAGAGTCTCAAACAGCCCCACACGAAATTACATTATAATTAAAATGGCAAAGGCTATAGACAAAGAGAGAACCCTAAAAGCAGCAAGAAAAAGGCAACTACTGGGTCATCGGGAAAGTCATGACGTATTTTTCTGTTTTTCAATGCAAAAATATGTCATGAGGTTCCCAATGACTCAATAGAAACTTATAAGGGAGCTCCCATAGGATTGTCAGCTGATTTCTCAACAGAAATTTGCAGGACAGAAGGGATTAGGACAAAATATTCAATGTGATAAGAAGCAGAAACCTACAGCCAAGGATATTCTATCCAGAAAGGCTATTATTTAAAATCAAAGGACAGATAAAGAGATTCCCAGACAAAGAAAAAGCTAAAGGAGTTCATGACCACCACATCAATATTACAAGGAATGTTAGAGGGACTTCTTTAAGACAAAAATAAATAAGTAAATAAAAATCATAAATAATGAAATGGCAATAGGTACATATCTATCAACAATTACTTGCAATGTAAATTAATTAAATGTTCCTATCAAAAGACATAGGAAGGATGAATGGAGAAGAAAACAAAACTCTTACATATGCTGCCTACAAGAGACTCACTTCAGATAGAAACACACACACAGACTGAAAGTGAAGGGATGGGAAAATATATTTCATGAACATGGATACAACAACAAAAAAACAATCTAGCAATACTTACACTAGACAAAATAGACTTTAAAACAAATGTTGTAAAAGGAGACAAACAAGGACCCAATAATCCCACTTCTGGGTATTTATCCAAAGAAACCCAAAATGCTATTCCGAGGAGATATGTGCATCCATATGTTTGTTGCCACATTGTTTACAATGGCCAAGATGTGGAGGCAGTCTGGGTGTCTTTCAATAGAAGAATGGATAAAAATTAGGTGGTTCGTATACACAATGGAATGTTGTTTGCCCATGGAAGAGCATGGGTTTTTGCCATCTATGGCAGTATGGATGGACCTGGAGGTACTGTGCTGAGTGGAGTGTCAGACAGAGAAAGACAGATGCAATGTGATTTCACTTATATGTGGACTTTAAAGAACAAAACAAACCAACACAACAGAAACAAGCTAATAGGTACAGAAAACATTTTGATGGTTGTCAGATGGGAGGGTCCTTGGGGGTGTGGGTGAATAAATGGGAAGGGATTAAGAAGTATACATTGATTGTTACAAAGTAGTCATAGGGATGTAGGGTATAGCATAAGGAATATAATCAATAATAATTTAATACCTATGTATGATCTCAGATAGGTACTAGATTTGTTGAGGTGGTAGATGGGAAGGGGTTGGGGGAACAGGTTGAAAAGGTAAAGAGATTAAGAATTACAAATTGGTAGTTACAAATTAATCATGGGGATGTAAAATAAAACATAGGGAATATAGTCAATAATATGGTAATAACTATGTTTAGTGCCAGGTGCATACTAGACTAGTCAGGGGATCATGTCTTAAATTATATAAATGTCTAACAACTATGCTGTAAACCTGAAATTAATATAAAATATTAAATGTTAACTGTAATTGAAAAATTTTTAAAGGGAGGAAATGTGAAGAGGAATAAGATGTTCAAATTTCCAGGTATAAAACCAATAAGTCATGGGAACATAATGTACAGCATGGGGAATATAGTCAATAATATAGTGATAACATGATATGCTGTCAGATGGTTGTTGGATTTATCATGGTGATCACTACTTTAGGTAGGTAAATGTTGAATAACTATGGTGTACCCCTGAAACTAATATAATATTGTGTATGTTAGCTATATTTTTAAGAAAAATCTAAATAAATAAAAGTGTGTCACTTGCTGGCTGAGGCAGTTAAGAACCACTGTTTTCTCTTCATTCTTCCCTTCTATTGCAGTAGCCACCTTGAAGGTCTCATGTTTAAAATGGAGAAGGCTCACCTTACTCATTTGACCAGCTAAATATCTTCTTGTTAAGCTACTGATGTTTGAAGAAATAATTTATTTACATATTTTTTAAAATTTGTATTTATGTTTATACATAGCTCAATTTCATGTTTCACATGGCCTTTTAAGCTACATCTTTCTCCTTTTTCTGTTTGAATTCCATTAACATTTTATCCTAGTCCCTGAGACAACAAGGAAGGAGATATTATGAGTTTTCTCTAAAGGTAAAAATAAAACTGTTTTTAGAAATGTTATGTAATATGTATTAAGATAGCACCACATGCCCTCGCTATGCTAACTTATAGTGAATTAGAAATTAAGTCTAAAATATTTTAAATATTTCTAAATTCCTGGCAGTTGTTGGGTTTTTGATGTTGAAAAGTCACGTTTTAAAGCAAGCAACCATGCTAACTTCTTTATCATTTCTAAATATTCACGCATAAGTTATAAACTAGGTAATTTCCAGATGTAGTCCATAAAATGCTGATTAAACAATTTATCCTTCTCCATTTGGCTTTTTCCTCCTCCTGCAGCCCTAGCAATAGAGGTGATGTGTTCCTGAATATGATGTCCTTGAGAATAGGGGCCATTTTGTAGTCTTTGCATCTTCCTTTGTGCCTAGGAAGGTGTTAGGCAAATCATGGGCACTCAAAGACAAAAGGGTGCAGTGACAAATCACCAGCTTTTGATTGACATGGGTTTCATCCCAGTTCTACTACACAATGTTACAAGACAAGTCATGTAAACTTTTTGGGCCTCAATGTTCTCATCTACATGTTTGGGTACCATAACCCCTGCTTCACAATGTCTCTAGCTCACATCTCTGCTTTCAGTCAGAACCCATAACTGCAACTTCCTTTCTTATACTGCCAAGGAAATGTTTAAACACTCTTTCAAACAGAGATCTTGATTAGCTACCCTCTGAGACCTGCCCCTCTTCTAATAGCAGCAGTGAGATGGCACTGGGAGGAGAAATACAGTTCCCACCTCATTACATGACAAAACCATAGGTCCAACTCCTCAAACTTCCTTTCCTCTCTTATATCCACATCTAATCCATCAACAAGCTCTGCTTATTCAACCTCCAAACTATATGCCATTTCCAGCCACATCTCTTTTCCAAATCACCATCCTCTCCTGCATTGCTTACTAACTGACTGCTCTTGTTTTCATGCTTGTTCTTTACTAAACAATCTCTTCAAAGAAGCCAGAATAATATTTCAGAGACATGAATCAACAAATCTTGCTTAAAACTCATCAATGGCTTTTATGAAGATTTAGTAGAGAAGGCCGGGTAGAAAAAAGAGCTCAAATAAAAAATTAATGGGAAGCATCCCATCTGCCTCTTCAAACTTGAAGACAAGAGTTCTGATATTAATGGGGAAAGCTGTTCAGCAGAATTAACCTAAAAAATAGAGCAGCACGGGCTGCCCTGAGAAGAGATGGACTGGGTACTTAGAGAAAACCACTGACAGACCAAAGTGTCAAAATGAATTAATCAAAGTACATGTGGGCACAAAAGAATTGTGGTCATTTGTAGTAGCTGTAGATGTGATGAGAAGTAGGCTATAGGCAGGAACATGGAACAATAACCCAAATAGGAAAAATTAATGACACTGAAACACAAGAATTGGTGAAGTAGATAGTGAAATGCAGCAAATCTGAGTGAGGCAGTGAAAAACAGAACAGTGCAATTTGGTGAGTAACGGGATGTAAGCTATGTGGTAGTGTCACTTCAGGGAAGAGTAAGGCTGGAGTGAAATAATTTCTGTGAGTACCCCAAAAATCCTTTTTACACTACCTGCAAACTCAACTAATGCTTAAACACCCGTTTGGCAATTGCAGATATTAAAATATGCCTACTAAGATTTTTTCGTAAAATGTTTTATTTCTTGTTCTTCTCTTTTTTTCCCCTCACGAGAAGTTTGAACATAAAATATTTACAAACTGGTCCTGTTTCAAGTAATTCAAAACTTAGCTCTACTGACCCCTACCTTCTTACCACCAAGAGCCAATTTTCTATGGAAGTTTGTGGGTCATTAATATGTCTTCATAGAAAAATACATTAACTTTTTTTTTTAAGTTGGGTGATGGCTAACCTGAAACTTTTTCTTTTATAACAACTGAGTAGTCAAGAGTCTTGAAGAAAGTATTTCTTAAAATCTTGGTAAATTGACAGATCAAACATGGTTAATGGGTGTTAATCTTGAAGCTGTGTGAAATTTGATTATCACTCTCCTGTTGTTAACATCCAGTTTTCCAGTGGATTCAGGTCTGAATGGTGTTGGCCAGACTCTGACTTGGATCAGGAATTAAAACCAAACAGAGCTCCTTATGCCTTCAGTGCTTTATCTTTTCTCTTTGACATTTGATATTTTTATGAGGCTTTTGCCTCAAACAAGTAATACCTCACCTGAAAATTTTAATTCTCCACATTAAAAGCAGCTTTGTGCAGTTCCATCCGTCCTTCTCCCCATCTTCTCTGCTCTACCTGAGTTCCTAGCATTCTTGAGCATTGAACAGAGTGCCTGGTATTCACTAAATATTTAGTACATTACAATAATTACAGTAATAATAATTACAGTAACAGTTAACATCTACTGAGGACATTTAGTCACATAAGACTTTTTACTACCTTACAAAAACAAAATCCTGAATGAGGCAGATGTACTTATACAATAATATCAGGCTTTTGGATCTATTTCTCTGTGCAGCTCTTAGCTTTTCCCTCATGCTTTCAAGATGGCTGCTGCAGCCCCACACATCTGGTCTTCAGACAACAGCAGCAAAAACAAGTATGAAGAAAGAACTTTCTCTAGATACATTTTATTTCTTTTTGAAAAGGGAACATTTTCTTCCAGAAGCCTGGCAGGTCTCATCAGACCCATCCATCTCTTAACTGATGCCTGGCAAAGGGTAATAAGGTTGCTACATGTGACTCAGTCCCTTCAAGTGGCATCCCTTGACACTGGGGGAGGAAGCCACTTGCTCTGAGCACCTTATTAGTCAAAACCTGAACAAAATCTGATTCTCTTAGCTAGAGATAAAGGAAGGAACCTCTTGGCAGAGCACTGCCTGCCCCAGGTAGATAATATTGCTATTTTCATTGAATAAAGAAGGAAACTGAGGCTTTTGGGAGTGAAACAACCAGCTCAAAGTCACACCACAGACATGTGGCAGAGCCAGAACCTGAACTCAGTCTGGCTCAAGTGATTTAAAGCTCAACCATTCATCAAGTAATCTGTACTATTTTTCAATGAATGTGAAATATGGTACAATTTCCAGGTTATCCTCTGGGAAACAAGAAAAACCAGCACTTTGCATTTCTAATCCTCCATAATAGATATTCTAGGTCCTCACTGAAGGACAGCACTCCAGAAAGAGTACAGCCAAGGCATAAAGTTCATTGCATGGTTCCTGGGTATCACCTCTGGAGAGTGAGGCCAGTAGGCAGAGCAGCAGAAAGGGGACAGGACATCCCTGTCATTCCCCAGGGAAAGAGGGAATGCCCAGACTCTAAGAGGAGCCCAGGAACTCTTGACATGGCTTTGGAGGCAATGAGATGGGAGTGGGAGGGGAGATAAAGTTCCTAGGGCCATAGTGTCTCTTGGAGAGCTTACACATAAGAAGGGACACAACTGGAGCCTCAGGCCCGAGCAGCAGTCAAGTGCCAGCAGCCTGCCCCCTCCCGCCCCTGCAGTGGTTGTCTGTACCTTCACAATCTCCAATTCCTGGAGAAAAAAAAGCCTTCAGATCACACCTGCAAATACATCTTACACTTCTTACTCATTCAAGACGGTTTATAATCCCATTCCTTTCTCCAACTTGTTTTCTAAAATCCGCTTATAAAAGATGAACCAGTTCACATGGGTAGCCCCTAAATATATTTTGCATATTACCTACCGACTTGTGTTTACTTACTGAATTTCTATAACTAGGTGATATATACTGTCTCTCTGCTTATAAATTTTATTTATTCATGAAAGTGTTCAATGAATGTTGTTGGTTTGGTCAACTGACCATCTGCATGTGCAGGCACATACAGGTACACGCACTCACACGCACACTGGTTAAACTTCAAAATGTACCATGGATCAAAATGAATTCCAAATGAATTAAACTTTAAATATAAAAAGACAATGAAACTTCTAGAAAGGAAGAACTGTGACGTTCAGATAATTCTTTCTGAAAGCAGTTTGGCACACGGCATCAAAAACATAAACCATAAAAGGAAAGATTATAGAGAAATATAAAGGTTAGACATGTGAAAATAACTGTAAAAAGATGAAAGCTGAAAACACTAAAGAAAAAATTTATGATTTATATTAGACAAATGGTTATTAGTTTTAATATGGAGAGAGCTCTTATGTGTTTCAGAAAAGATTAACAGCAGTAAGGAAAATAAACAAAGGCTTTAGAATAGCTAATTCACAGAAAATAAACAAATTTCCAATAAATATATAGGAAAAAGATCACTATTTTTTGTAATTAAGGAAGCACAAGTTAAAATTAGATATGAATCTTTTTAACCTCAAACTGAAAAGTAAAAACCCCAATTTTAATACCCATGTTGGTGAGGGTTCAGAATAATGAGACTCTTATATAATAAAACAATAAATTGGTTCAGCTTTTTCAAGTGTGCAATTTGGCATTATATGCATTATACTAAAAGATTTTAAATATAGATCTATCTGCCCTTTGATTTAATTATTTCACCTTTACGAATTTATCCTTAGGAAATTATTAGTAAAGATTTGCCTGCAGGAATTTTTATTGCAGCATTAAGACAGGAAAATAAATAACCTAAATATCCATCAATAGACAGTTAAATTATTTATTAGTTGGAATGCATGCAATCACTTAAGTGGAAAATAATAAAACTATTTAATTTTGTAGAAAATGTTCACAATATATTGTTATTAACAAAATAGTGTTCATAATTACATTTTAAATAAATATCTATATGTAGATATATATTTTTTTGTATATAAGCCTGGTAAAAATGAAGAGTCTTTTGCATGTTTGACCCTTTTCTCTACGTTTTCTATAATGAAAAGGAATTATTTTGTAATAAAAGCAAATTTGACTTTATCTGATCCATTTACCAGCCCCTTCCTTTATGATCTTTATAAAATGTTCTGCGATTTCCCCAAAGAGGGTGTTCCTTCTTATGAAGCCCTGTAGCACTCATTGTCTATAAAACTCATTAAAGATTTATGAAAGCCCACCTATGTTGTAGGTTGTGTAGTTGTTGTTATTATTCTCTACACAAGGCTTATCTTCTCACTATACCATCAGATCCTAAAAGGCCAGAACTTGACATTCATGCTTTAGCATTCTCTATAAAAAACATAGTAATTAATACATGTTTGGGAAACTGAACCATTATAATGAGGTTTTATGTTCTCATAAAACTTTCAGAAACATTGTGTGAAAAAGAATCTTACAAACGCAGGAAGATCAAGAGTGAGGATGTCCTTTTACCTGAGAAGGAAACTGAAATCCAAGGCTTAAAGATGCATCTAGTTTATCTCAGAACAAAGACTAAAACCCAGCTTTAACAAACCTCTAGTCTTCATTTCTCCCCCATGTGTCAGCAATAGCAACTGCACTGCATGCGGTGGTGATTGTTCCGTAATGGCACCCAGTAACTCATGCCACCCAGTATCTATGCCTTTGTGTAGTTCCCTCCCACATTGACTTTAAGGTTGGCCATGTGACTTGCCTTGGCCAAAGGGACATTATTAGCAAGTGTGATGCCAGCAAGGGCTTGATAAGTGCTTGTACAATGAGGCTTGCTTTCTTGGGACACTGCCACCATCATTAAAAAAATAAAATAAAGTAAATCCAAGCTACAACTAAAGAGCACACAAGAAGAGAACTAAGTTGATCCAACCAACAACCTCAATTAACTGCCTTAATTAAGCATGTGAATGAGGTCGTGTTGAATCATCCAGCCCAGGACCAGACACAGTTGAGAGAAGTTGATTAAATATCCCTAGGCCAAGGTCAGAACTTCCCAGATAAATGCAAATCAAAATACAGAATCATAAGCAAATAAATGGTTGTTGTTTTAAACCACCAAATTTCAGAGTAGCTTATTATAACTGATACACATACCTATCGCCAACTCCTATCCCCAGCTGCTGCCCCAGCTGACCGAAATCCATTACACAGCACTCTTTCACATTGAGTCCTGACTTGACTTCAGAATCCTTCTCAACCAGGACTCTGGTCAGCCCTTTCCAATGATAGAAGCTGACACGTAAGTTAAAAAAATTTTGCAATTCCTGAATAAAATACTTTCTTTTATCTTATCTAATGGGGCAAATTGAGACAAACAATGTTTTGAGTAAGATTGCAAACCTATCAGATAGTTCCAAAATTTACTCTGAGTTGGATTATTTTTACAATCAAGGGAGTTCTGCTGCTCACTCAACCATCCATAACTGTACCTCAGGTGGACGGCCAGCTGTATCGAGCTTGCCTCCATATTTGAGTGAATTGGTAAATGGTGGCCTACTACTCTTAGTTTGAGAAGGAAGGAAGGAAGGTGGAGAGTGAGCAACAGTTACCATTGGCTATATGTTCTAACACCCTCCCCCTCCCTGTTTAAACAAAGAATTTAACATCAACGTCATGAAAGTCTCACCGGAAGCCAGTTTGGTGGACCAACTTTACTTCAGGCGAATTTGGCCATCTGTGCTTCACTTTTCTCATCTGTAAATTGAAGATTGTTACTTCTGTCCCTTACAGGGATATTATAGTAACAAATGAGATAATATACATGAAAACATATTCTTCAGAGGAAAGTTGCTATAATTATCATAATCTAAGAAAACACAGAAATCAACTTGTGTTTACCAAAATGTGATATATCTTTCAATAGTTGTCAATTAAATTCCTAGTAGGTATGTGAATCTAAATTTAGTTTACAATGATTTCAAGGAAACCATAAATTAGCTACTTGAATACCAGTCCAGCTGTTTTATCACCAAGGATTTTAGTTTGAGTAGAATCCTATTCAGATAAGTTATATGTGTATTGGAAACTCTAGTGATTGCAGTATTTCTCTGAGAAATCACATTGTGTTATGCCCTAAAAAGAAGAAAAAAATCTCTGAAATCAATGATAGTTTATAAAACAAAAGATTGATCAATAAAAGTTTGCAAATAAAATTGTCATATCTATAACTGAAACATGTTTTCATTTTAGCCTGAATTATAATTGTAACTGTTCTGATATGTAAACTTTCCAACTATCTGTGACTCAATGGAAACTTTTTCTTAAATTGAAAACTCAAATGTAAAAACATCCCTGGTGATTAAAAACAATCATATGATCTGTTATAAATCATAACTGATCAGATTTTGTCATCAAAATGTATCTAACTGATCATGTCAGAAATAGCCAGTTTGTCCCTTAAACAAACTAATAGGGAAAAAAAAGAGTTTCATGTCATTTATCATCTTAAATGCTTAGTTTAATTCATATAGTCAGCAAAATAAAATAAAGAGTTATGGCAATATATAAATTGTCCAACCCAAACTTCCATTCCATTTTTTCTCAGATGATTTGTCTTAATCATTCCGTAGTTAAACCAATTTTCATATTCCTTTTGATCATGTGCAAATGCAGATCCTTGAACATAACTGTTTAAACACAACCTGAATACAAGCAGTTTCATATCATCTTTCCTTTTTAATATGTTTTGCCTCTTTCATCTCACTTAGGTCTCCCCCAGCACCATGAGTGTAGTTGGGCAGATATTAGTATTACCCACATTTTAGGAATGAGGCCGTTGAAGCCTGGAGAGAATACTCTGATTAAATAAAAATCAGCAGAACTAAACCAAGCTCTCTGGACTCCTAGTCTAGGCGTGGCTAGAGTTATTCTAGGCCATTTTCAGAAACTTTGAGTAATGGAAACATGGGAGGAACTAAATATTTTCTCTCCAAAATGGTGTGGTTAGCATGCATGCTGCTGGGCTTCGCTTGCACTGCATTAAGCAGTATCAGTCAACCCAGCCACAAAACAGGGTCAAGGGCAACAGCTGCGCTCCAGGAGTTGCTGCACATCTGAAATCTCTTTTCCCTGCCTAATTGTGTCAAAGTCCATAGGTCAATTATTGACCTTGGTTTCCCAGCAGTTATTCTCTCCACACTCTGCACTTCTGAATTTTTGGGAGTCAGGTTTTGTTGGGGACAGCAGCACCCCATTCAGGAGTCACTGGAAGCATCTACTCCTTTCCCCAACCCACCAGTTACAGTCCAGGCATAGAGCACTCTGGATTGAGTCCAGTCCCCTTTGGACCCGTGTGCAGTTACAGCCTCTCTAAGGTGCAAGGCCTGAGCAAGTGGAGTAAAGCAATGGGGGAAAGAAGGCTGCAAAGGCAATCTGGTAGGTGTTGCCAGAAGAGCCCTCCATGGTGGGCAGGACAGTGTCCAGGCAGGAGCATTTGTGGCTCCCAGGGATGAGGTCTCTAATGGGAAAAAAGGGACAGTTTAACAGGGTTTGTCTGAGACCTTCCCCTTGACCCTGATCTCATCTTGGATCCATCAGAACCTTCTGATTAAGATTCTCTGAGACACTGAAGCTCAGGCAAGAGCTCCCCAAACCTACAGCCCTCACCCTAATTTAGTCACTTAGTACCCCACAATTTTCATTTTAAAATAAGATCAGGCCATGTGCCCCACAGTTAAGGAGAGGACAGTCTTATGATAAAGTCTTACAGTCAGGAACGGGTTGCCATGTGCAGAGCCTGTGAAATTTAAAACATGGAGCAGACGTTAGGTGTCTGGATGGAGAAGGAAAGGGCATCGTACAAAGTGGCATTGTCAAATGAAGGTGTTTGTTCTTGGAAGGCTGTCAGTCAGCAAACGTTTTGAGAGCCTACCTCTATGATCTCTGCTTAATCCCCGAGTGTTATGCTGAAAGCATGCAGAGAGGCAGAAGAAAGGAACCATATAATTACCAATTATCATACCAAAAATACTATGTCTGTTTTCTCATATGGAGATTATTCAGTGGTTTGGGTGGGAAGAGATATACATTTAATATAAGAGATAAATATATATATATATATATATATATATATATATATATATATATATATGAGTTAGTCAGCCAAAATGGGTAACTGAGGTAATAACTTTTTCATGGAAAATTATTATAGTAAATTCAAATTTTCACCAAAAATAGGTCATTTTTTGAGATCCTTGTTGTAAATATCACTACGGTACAATGCAGCATTTGAAACTGTGATTTGTGGTGACTTTACTTCCATGGGCATGGGTTGGTTTGTGTGTCTGATGGCTTGGGAAAGGGCACATCACTAAGGATGAGGAACTTATAACTATCATAGGGGTCAGACCGTCTGAAGCTTGGGGGCCTGACCAGTAAAACAAAAACTCACTACAATGGACTAAGTTATTATCTATTGCATTTTTCTAAGCAAAATTATCCCTATGGAACTTAAGCCATATTTTCTAATCCAAATCCTTGTCAGGGGAAAAATAATGGACAAGCTAGAAATATAGAAGTTAAGCATGGTGGATGCCAGCAGATGGTCTAAAACCAGCAAAGGGTTCCCTGGGTCTCTGAAAAGGAGCACCCACTCACTGCAAGATCATCTTTCATTTCAGACAAATTAAGTCAACTAATAAAAATCTCATCATATAAAAGCTTCAGAGAGATTTTGAGAGGAACTTAGTTTGCACTGCCTTTTACCTGCAAAAGATCAATGAAATATACCTGAGAATTATGCAGGCCATAGCCTGGTTCCACCTTCTGTAAAGTGTAACCACAAAATTTGGTACATGTTTTCTACCCTTTCCATGTTCTTGCCTATAACCAGTGGCAATATCTCGCAGAAAGAGGTAGCTGTCATAAATTCTACTGACTGCCTCTGGCTTTCAATGCCCCAAAACCTCAAGGGCTAAGGGACTCAAGTTACAGCACAGTATCAATCCCTCCACCTTAATCTCAAAATACAGAGCACACACTGACTAAGATTTCTTGGAATCCATGCTGATGCAGCCCCAAGTACAATTTGCTAAACTATGTGATAAGCATCTGTTTCTTTGAAGACTGTCAACACACTGGGTTAGAAACAGGAAACTATTGTGTGCTTCAGTCCCTGCTTCACCCATACTCTCTAATGCTCCTTTTCTGATTCTGTAATGCTTTGCTCATTATATTGAATCCGAGTCCAATTCAATACTGTTTAAAAGTTTGAATATGCCATCTGGTTGAGAGCATCCCCACTCCTGATGGATCCATGAAAATCTACTCATAATTTTAGGAGCATGGAATTGCGGAGGGGAAGCAGTGCCGTTCCCCACTCCCCTTCTTCTGAGTGGGTCTTCCTCTAGGGTTGGGCAGATGGGGCACTAAGGAAAGCTATCTGGAGGTGGTGACAATGACATCTAGGTAAATAAAGGGAGAGAACTAAGATCCAGAGGTAGAACATGTCATTTGGGGGAAACCGCACATTATTTCACATTGTAGGCACATAGGGTCCACGTGAACATGTCTCAGATAGAGAATACAGGAACATGTGCCAATTTTCAGAGAGTAGAAACATAGGTAAATGGTAAAAACAATTTTCCATATATATACATATATATATATATATGTGTGTGTGTATATATATATATATATATATATATATATATTAAAACGTGTCATGGTTCTATTTTTATCCTCTGGTGCAAATATATATTTTTCACAAAAACAAATTGAAAGCTATGAGCACTTAGGTAAAACTGAGAGCTCATGATAAAGCTACAACTTTGTCCTCTCAATTGATTTCAGATTCAACCTCTTGCATAGGTCTTCATTGTTTGAGGCACAGTATTTTGTACTCATCTCCAATGGATCTGTATTTCAGACTTGATTATTTGAGTTTTTTTCTTTCTATTTTTTATTATTTGAAAACATTTCCAAATAAAAGTTAGGTGCTGTCTTTTTTCCCCACAAAGATCTCTAATAGTTCAACAGGAGTGCCAAGACATTGTGCTAATGAAAGTAGTATAGAAACAACAGAACATTTTATCATCATAATAATTAATTTGTGTGAGGTGAAAATATATGAGAAAAAAAAGTATCTGCAAACCAGGATCCTGCGCATGACTAGAATTGTAAAAATGCATATCAAACATCAAAAAATTTGTTAAGGGAAAATGTAATTTCAAAGTAAAGAAAATTCGGGCAAATCTTTTCGAAAATTTTGTTTTTTAAACTTATAAAGAATCTTGTATTTCTGATTTTTGGTGATTGGTTTACATCATTATAAAGATTATGTATGTTATTATCAGGCAGGTTGTTCCCCCACCAAAAATTGATTTGTAGAGAAGAGTTTCTTTCTGCATAAGGGGTTTCCAATTTCCAGAAAGCAGCTCTGGAAATTTTCAGAAAACATGTAAAGAAAATGCATTTAAAGTATTAAAGTATTGGAGCCAATGTTGCTTTTTATGACATAATTATTGCTGACAAATTATTGCCTGCTCAGTTAAATTATGAAGAATAGAAGTCTTTGCTTGGAATTGATAATTGTTTATTTCTCAGGAAACAGAATTTATGGTTAAACAAGGCATAAGTAATTATCATCTAAGTAAAGGGGAAGTTTTTTATGTTTTTTAGAAATTACCATGAAATTTAAAAGAGATGTATTTTGATGGGTGAGCTCCCAAATCATTTTTTACTAAAGTGTGCAAATTCAAAATCAATTACTTAAACAACAAATATGTAGAAATCTCAAAATCTTATGAATGAGACCAATTTTTATTCAACTTATTCAATAAACTAAGATTAGATTGTCTGAGATATATGCAGAATCATCAAGGACTATTTTAATTGAAAATAAACTCTTGAGTTTTAGCAGTACTGAAGGTCTGACTGACAGCATCTTACACAATACAAAACTTATTTGTCTTAAATCAAAGTTAATATTATTAACATTGTGGCCAGGCTACATTAACATGGAGTATGAGTGAAATTTTTATGGGATTGTAATGAATTACACAGAAAAAAAACTAAAGTATCTATAAAAGAGTTCATCATATCTTTTAGACTTAATAAGATATAATATTAATGATATTTTACTAGTAGCTGAAAAAGTACTAAAATACTTTCAAACTCTTGATTCATTGTATGGCACTATTAATGAATATATAGGGTGGGTAGCAACGATTTTTTAGGAGAAAGAAGAAATAACAGGCAAGTTATCTGTACTTCTTCAAACACACAACACTCTGTGGTATATTATTAAGAATAAGCAACCTTATGAATTTAATCGAACTAAGAGAGATGACGGTCCCATACCATGTACCCAGGCTCTATGAACAGATTTTCTTTCTGTGTTCAAAATGAGAAAGAATGTACCATTTTTCATCTGATAATAATAATAACATAGTAAAATCATTTGGGGTAGGAAAAAGAAATTATGCCAAAAATAAATTCTGAGAGCTTCAAAGTTGAGACATTTCCCTTCAGAAAAAAAAGTTTAAAAGGAAAATACATCATGGAAATTCAGATAGTGCTTCTTCCCCCATACACCATCAGAAAAAGAGCAGAAAAATTAAAGGCCTTTGCCAAAGATTGAAGTCTATGTTATTAAATAGAAATATATGATTTTTAGAGAATGAATTCAGAAAAGGAAACAAATTTTATAAGAACTTTTAAAAAATAGAATGTACCATTAAATTAAACAATGGCCAAACCATCCAAGGAATATACAAATTTGATGCAAATCCCAGAACTCTGATTTGTCTTGCAACTTGAAAAGCCCAACTTTATCTGCAATTGTTGATTCAATTAATTGGGGCTATCTGTTTATTCATTATGCCTTTCATTCACAGTCATGTGTCTCTTGTCTCCAAGCTTCCAGATACTGCACTGGATGACCAATGAAGGCAACAATGTTCTGTTCTATACTTCTCAAAAATGTACTCAGATAGCATGTGGCAGAAGAGACACCCAATGGCTGGGCACTGATGGAGGTGGAGAGAATGATTTTGTTTGCATGAGTGTGCACACACAAACACACACGCGCACACGCACACACACACTGATCGGGCCTGAAGGACTCTCAGCATTGTGAAAAGGCGGCCACAGCCTCACCTTTGGAGAGACAGATGATGCTCTACTAACTAAGTCTTTAAGAATTTTGCACGTTGCTCTGTATGCTATCCCACTTTACGTTACAAACTTTAATTCAAGGCCTAAACATGTTTCCAGTTGACCATGTGGTTTACAATCTTTTTAGCATAACCTAACAGGTGTTGGGGGAGAAAAGGACCTTAAAACACATTCAAAAAAGCCATTTTAATTAGATTTAAAAGCAACCTGAAAGCACAAATTGGTAGCCATAATATTGCCACAGGGATATGAAACACAGTTTGGGGAATATAATCAGTAATGTTGTAAAGATTTTGTCAGGGGTCAGATGGGCACTTGTCTTATTGGGAGACCACTTCATGGATGGTGTAGATGCCTAACTACTGTGCTGTACACCTGAAGCTGAAGCTGAGTAATACTGAATCTCAACTATAATTTAATGTGTATATATTATAATCACGGGATGTGGAGTACCGCATGGGAATAGAATCAATGGAATTGTAACAGCTATATATGATGTCAGAGGGGTAGTAGATTGGGGGAAAAAGGTTATCACCTTGTGAGAGGTGTAAATGTTTTAACTATTACATTGATTTGTACACCTGAAACGAATAAAAACGAAACAAAGCAAAAGCATCGTGAGTGTTACTCCAAGACCGGAGAAAGGAATTAACTCTGTCTTACAAGCATCATGAAAGATGGTACCTTCGCTAATATTTTGAGAAAGGAATACAGTAGCCAAACAGAACAGTTTCATTATTCAAGAGTCAAAATGCTTTAGAGATGGAGAAGGGACTAGTTTGGCAAAATTTATGCAAAAAACACAAAGCCATGATGAGTGTTAGGATGGATTTGAAATACAAAAGTGAATGAAATGAAATGAATGAATGAAAGATGTTCCCTCATTCATTCAGTCATTTCTTGAAATTATGATGGGATATAGCTGTAAACAAAACAGAAAAAGAAACACTTGCCTTCATTTACATAAACCCAAAAACAAAAGTAAAGAAGGGAACCATACAGAAGCGGATAAAATTCTGTAGATGGGGAGAGAGGTAATGAAGTGGGGACAGGGCAAAGGGCATCACGTTTGAGACCTGAGGGAGTTTCTAAAGTCATTTATGTTCTAGAAGGATAGAGACACCATCATTTTTACAGGGAAAGTAAAGGGCATAAGGACTTGGGGGCAAGTAGAGTTCATAAACTTTATTATAAAAATTGAATTTTTTCTTCATAAAATGTAACTTAGTAATACATTCAAATAGTCTGGAGGAAGTTTTTATTTTCTTCATATTATATTAGAAGGTTGAAGGATAGTTATAATTCTCAATGTCTTTCTCATTGGGTTCTTTTTAAAATACTTGTTTCCATTCATCAAATGCCCACTAAAAAAATGACTATGCCTGTTTGGAGCTCAAAAAGTAAGTTCATTTCAAACTGTGATCCCCTCAAAGAATGACTAGTGTTGGGGTTTCAATAATTCAAGTGAAATATTAATTCAATAATATAAAACAAAGAGTCACAGAAATGCAATGGAGAGAGAGAGTGGCCAACTAGGAAGAACTGAAAATGTACCATGGAGGTGTCTGCCTGCGATGGGTAGAATTCTGAATGGCTTAGATATAGACTCCATGTCTCACTTGGAAAGAGTGATAGGAGTAGAGAAAAAGTCCAAGCACTTCAGGCAGAATCATGAAGGACAAAGATGCGAGATCCTGCAAAGATAATTTTTGGTTGCATGCTAATGAAAGAAAAACAATTCGTTCTTCAGGTAGGCTTTTGAAGAGCCTCGCCCCCTTCTATCTCCAGCTCTGCAGCTACCAGCTATGTGACCATAAGGTCTCCAGGTGCTCAGCTGTGGAAGGAGGGGCTGGTCTTCCTTAAAGTCCCTCAGGTTCAAAAATGTTGCAGCCTGCAATGCCAAATGCCACTCTGTCTTTGACAATTCAAGAACTAGTATTTGTAACTTAAAAAAAAATTATACACAGCCATTTCCCCAAGCATCAACCTTGTATTCCATCATTTCAAATTTTCTCAGACCCTTCTTGGTATCTTTTTACTTCAGCGTGACAACTGCTCTTATTTTTTTACAGTGCTTATTTTTGAGATTTTCCTAGCTGCATAAGTGAAGTCCCTCTGTGTTCTCATTTATTTCATCTTTCTGTGGAGTAGATTTCTGGTTATGCTACTGAACCAAGGATATTTGACGTAAATAAAGGGCCAATTTGGGAAAGAAACATGAAAAAAAAGGGAGAAATGGTGACGGTCACAAATGAGAGTGAGCAAATGCAGTACGGATGGGAACAGTTCAGTCTCTGCTTTTAATATACTTCTTATGCGAAAAACACCTTTACAGTATACTTTCAGTATATCATTTTAAAACACATATACACCATCGATTATGGATTCTTTAAGAAAATGTTTTGAAAACCATAATGTTTGAAACTTTGGCGTACATTTTGGTGAAGGTATTTTTTCCTTTTTATTTTTCTTGAAAACTCACGGTTACCGGTTGGTTTTTCTTCATCATATTTTCTGATTATGAATACCAAAAAGCCGTCACACACTACAGTTTTGTGACATGGATTACACTTTCTCCCTAAGGGGACTCCTATAAATCACAGGAGCATCAAAGGCCATGCACTCTGCAAAAACCTTCAGGTTTGGTACCTATCATTGCTTTAAAAATAAAAGTCTACAGTTCTTCAAAGAATTAAAAATAGAACATGACTCAGCAATTTCACTTATGGATAGATATACTCAAAAGAATTAAGAACAGAGACTTGAACAGATATTTTTACGCCCATGTTCACAGCGGCATTATTCGCAATAGCCAAAAGTTGGAAGCAACCCAAATGTCCACCCACGGATGAACGGTTGAACAAAATGTGGCCTATGCATACAAAGGAATATTATTCAGCCCATAAAAGGAAGAATTTTGACACATGCTACAACATGGGTGACCCTCGAAAGCATTGTGCTAACTAAAATAAGCCAGTCACAAAAGAACAAAGACTGTATGATTCCACTTATGTGAAGTACTTGGAATAATAGTCAAATTCATAGAAAGTAGAAACTGGTTGCCAGAGGCTAGGGGCTGGGGAAAATGGGAGAGTTATTTAGTAGTGGGACAGAATTTTGATTTGGAAAGATGAAAACATACTGGGGGATGGACAGTGATGACAGTTGCACAACAATATTCTTAATGCCACTGAACTGTACACTTAAAAATGGCTAATATGGTAAATTTTATGTTATATATATTTACTGTAATAGAAAATAACAAAAGTTCAACTCATCTTCTGAGGAGATGATAGAGCTCATGATCTGCCAATCCCTTCCTCGTACCATAATGTGGTTGTTACATTGTGGTTGTTACAGAGGCTCGCTAAATCATATGTTGGACAGTGTTGAGAGACAGCTGTGTCAGGTGGGGCATGCAAGTCCCATTTCTGGCTGCTGAGAAGCTCTATCACGATGTTTTGACTCATTACCCTGAGCCTTCATCAGCTGATGAAACTAATTTTTTTTTCATCAGCTGATTAAGATTCAAGATAATGAGTCAAAACATGCCAGTAGTAATTCCCAACAGCGTTGGAGACAGGATGTTAACTTTTCCGTGCACATATATGCACTCAGACAGACATGATGAAATGAACAAACACAGCCTCCCACGTATGGAAGAGTGCATCTCATTAATGAAAAGGGTGACAATTACCACATACACCTAAAAAAGAGAAACAAAAATTAGCTGACCAAACAATTGAATCGATTGCTGATGGTTCTAATAAGCAGAGAGAAGTAGCATGAAATTAACTCCTGAGAGAAGGCCACTGGAGGAAAGAAAATAAAAATCAAACAAAAAATTGCCATGCACAAATTCGAACGGCTTCTAGGGAAACCAAAATTCCAAATGTTTTGTGCTTCCTCTTAGACCAACAAAGGCACTTGAGAATGTTTTTCATGGCAAATGTATCTAAGCTGAAAGTTCCAGGAATTTTCCACAACTGTTCTGCATTCTATGGGTCTTCTGTCTGCCTGCAGAATATTGAGTTTTACCAACAAAAGCATTTGATTGAATACGATTCCCCTTAATATCAGATATGTATGTATTTTCAATTCTATTAGGCATCCATTGGGAAACTACCTAATATTTGGAATATTTGCTTAATGTGCTAACTGATCTTATTTGTGTGTGGTGCTCACTGTCAGAGAGACCAAAAGCATAGTGACAGTTATTGTCGTTGAAAGGATTGTGTTGGGGTGTGAGCAGCATGGTTAATGGGCCAGGAATCAAGGGAGTTCAATATTTTCTAAATCTGGTAATATAGTCCATCATTCCAAAAGCCGAGGAAGATTGGACATAAAATCTTGTACATATCAGCCTGGGTTTATCTCTTTTAGTACTTTGAGTAAATCAACTTATCAGACGTGCGAAGAAAAGTTCCTTTCTAAAAATACAATAAATGCTAAAACATGGCATGAGATAGTGTGAGTGGTAAACGGAAAGCAAACAGTTTACTCTGGGAACAAACAGTGGCTGTGATCCTAATTCTTTGAATTGCAACAACTGAGTATGCAGTGCTTTTAAATGCAAGATTCAGCACAGAAGAGAGACCGCTCTCCCATCCATGATTAGGCAAAGCACCTCCCTCCCAGCCCACTGCTTCTCGGCAGGCTCTGTGAACACCTTCGTACAGGAACATTTTGTTAGAATTGTGTCTGACGTTTGGGGGGAGGGAAAAGCATAGTGCTAAGAAGATGAAAACATTCATTTTTCTCTTTTGCTTTTTTTGTGTGTGTGTGTGCTTTCTTTCCTGACTGCTATATTTCCACTGCACCAGTGCCTGTCACTTACGGGAGACACCATCACTCAGCTTATTAGGAAAGCATCGTTCCTACTATATTGTTCAATTTAAAATGTACCTCTAAGACAGCAACTCATGCACGTGTTCAGAAAGGGTCTTAATTGATGCCTGATTTACTACCTGAAGCAAAACTTTGCTTGGATAGGCTGAAACCCTATGTTGACGAAGAGCCCTTTATATGGTTTTATGGTCTTGTCTTCTTATTGGGCGCATGCATTTACTAACTGTATAATTGGTGGCACAGTTCTTCCATCATAAACATTGTTATCAGTTAATTAAACTTGAAATGCAGCTTTGTTCCACAACATGTTTTGTCAGAGTGTTTTCCTTATTTATTTATCATCATAAAATTTTACTTGGTGACTGGCAGCTTCTCAGCCCTCCAATAATAATATAAATCAAAACATAAGATTTTAGTCTTCATGCAATTTCCTTTTGGTCTGAAAATATGAAACCAGATGTTTTTGGCATGCTAAAGATGCTTTTCATCTTTTTTTAGATTCTTTCAGTGCAGTCAAAGTAAATGCATTTTTAAAACCAACTTATGAAAGTTAAATTCCCTTTGTTCATCTCAGTGTAGTCTGGTTTGCATTGATGCAGTGGCATTGAGAGACCTTTCAGATAGCAGACTGAATTTCTTGGAGGAATTACACATGTGGGGCTAAAAGCTCAAAAGGCAACAGAAATTGTATTAATAGCAGATCAGTAGACCATGAATTGTGATTCACCAGAGAGTCTTACCAACCAGCATGCCTAAAGGTGGAGGTTCACGTTGGAAAACAACCAACATGATCTTGACCATCTATATATTATCTGGGTGATGTGCCTAATTTGTTCACATAGTTATCACATACTTGTTCCAGTTTGAAAACGTGGGGCCCCTGGAAGCATGGTCATTGGAATTTCCTGTGACAGTGAATCTCATTTCAGTAGATATTACCATCTATCTCAGCCTAAGGCTATCGCTAAAACATCTAAACATTCCCAGATGGAACCTACTTCACTGATATTAGACGGATTTGATGTTGCTGGAGAGACTTGGGGTCAGTAAATAGGAGCAGGAATACAGTGGTCCATAGGCTAATCTCATTTGTACCTGACCTCAGATTGCCATGACGTCCCTGGGCTATTTTGCGGTTTGGGTATTGGAACTCTTCGGACAGACTGAAATACTTTGGGATCTTGGTGGGGTGGTGTATGGAATTGTTTATAATCAGCTTTGCTATCTAAGCTTTGATGTGGTTCCCCCCCATCCTCAGCCCCAAGCTTCATTGCATAAATTCCACGGCCCAGTGCACAAGACACTTCCACCTCTTCACCACTACCCCCCACAACCATGACAATCTCTATCCCACAGAGTAAAACCCCTGTACCTTACTCTGCTGGATTTTTCAAGCAAGTTTTCCCAGAGGCAACACTGTTCCACATATACGGACTTCAGAAACTTCCTTATGATGCATCGCAATCGACTTTCCACTCCAAATATTCTGCTGAATTTGCTGTGTCAGAGTCACCAGTGGTCCCTCAATAGCCAAATGTCTTTTTTCAGTCTTCAATGTTGTTGACCTCTGCGATGTTAACCTCTTCCTTCTTAAGTTTGTCCTTGCTTAGCTTACACAAACTAAGCTCTTTTGTTTCTCCTGTTTCTCTGACCTTCTTTTTCAATTATTTATACTTCTTCCTCTTTCTCTGCCTAACTATAAACACTGTGATCTGTAGGGTTCTGCCTATGGTCTTCTTCCATCTTCACTCCTCATCTTCTGGGTGTGACATTGATTTCCATGACTGCCTAAGTGCTGATGTCGCCCATAATTCTGTCTCCCATCCAAATTTGCTCCTTTGCTGACTAACCCAGTATCTACCTGCCTAATTGAAATCTACACACAAATTCAGCATTCATTAAAAAAAACCAAACCTCACCTTTACCCCTAAATTGTTGTTTTTCTAAAATCGTTAAGCCTGATTCATATCACCCACACATCCACCCATAAACCTGTAGGCCATCTATGATTCCTTCACACAGGTTACCCCACATCCACTTACTCACAGCCTTAAAATCTACCTTTCAATTATCTTTTAAATGTGTCCAATTCATTTTGATAATACTAAAAATATATATCTAAATAATTAGGAAATATTTGGTTCTCTGGAAGTGGGTAGGAATTTTCTCATGTCTAGACCTATATTTGGATAATGATTCTTGCTGTCCTAATTTCAAACCATATAATGTAAACCATTTGCTTCTTACAAAGCTGACCTTGAGGGACACAAGAAAATGGCAGATGAAATACAAGTTTAACAAAAGGAGGGAGAAAAATGGAAAAGGGAGAAAAGACAGGAGGACAAGGAAAAGGTGTTTCCCCAAACCAACTTTTTCTCCTATTTTCTTATTTTGAAGAATGATACTGAAATCCATTTTGTTACTCAAATCAGTCTTTTTTTTTCCTCTTTCCTTCTCAGCCTTTGGGGATAAGCATATTAAAAATGCTGTGGTTTCCACCTCCCTAGCATCTTCCATAGGCCTTCCCATTGCTACTGACCCATTTCACATCCTCGCTGTATCACACCTAATCTACTGCTGCCGTGTGCCCTCTCATCTTCTTCTTACTGCTCTTGATTTCTAAAATTAAGAGCTGTTTAAAACTTTGATATTGCCTCATTACTGTTGGTATAAAGTCCACTTCTTAGCAAAACTATCATAGTCCCATCATCATCTCTTTGGTGCTTATCTTTTCTATCTTTCTGTTGACCTCCAACAGTTAGGTGTGCTGAACAATCTATGTTCTTGAAGTACCGTTTTGATTCTGACCTCATCTTTACTAATGCTCTTTTGATGGCCTTCTCTTCCTTGTCATCCTCTCCTACCTGCCCGGTGAGCTAATCTCTGTGAGTCAGCTAAAGCATCACTTGCTCCAAGTCTCTCCCACTGCCCAGGTAGGAATAACCTAACAATGCTTTGTTTCTCCTTAGACAACTTTCACCATCATCTATCTCTCAGCATCTGTATCACCATACAATACACTCTGTGCATAGTCTCATGAATCAGATTACACCTTTTGAAATTCCAGAACCAATTCTGGCTCTGTTTGGTGTTCTAGTTCTTAGCACAGAGCCTGGCACTTAGCAGATCAGGGTGATATAGATCAGGATGTTCAATCTGATTAGTCATGAACATGTCACAAGCAATGAACTACATGCCTGTTTTCCAGCCTCTGTCCTTGGAGTTCTAATCCTGGCTCCACCACCTACAGGAAAGCATAGCCTCCTGTGTTTCTATTATGTCTTATGTCAAACGACAATAACAATATAACATACCTAATTGCACTGGTAAAAGGAAACACACACACACACACACACAGAGAAAAATAATAGCATGTTAAACACTTAAACCAATAGCATGTCAAACACTTAACACAGTACTTCATGTATAGTAACTACTAGCAGAATATGAACTGTTATCAGCTGATCAATGTGTGCTTATTAAAGGAAGAAATTATTAGAAAAAGTTCAAGAGGATATCAAGGTCTGTCAATTCCTTGAGACTAAGAATCATGCGTTCCATTTCTTTGTGAGTTTTTTTGTTTGTTTGTTTTGGCCCATACTTAGTGCAATCTCAAACTCAAAATAAGAGTTCCATACATGTAGTTGAATGCTAGATCAAAAAGATAATATGTAAGCACGTTCAAATTCAGGGGTAGGTGTATTAGATAAACAGGAAAGGAAATAAAATCAGGTAGGAAAGGGGACTCAGCAAAGTGTCCTGAACCAGTGATCTCTGAACCTGAGTGAAAAGTCACTGTTCTTTTGATGGACAACAGACAGCAGACTGTAGAAGAACGCATTGAATGAGGTGGTGGTAGGACCATCCTAATAGTCTTTTTTACTGTCCCTTCTTTTCACTGTCATTATTTGAATAATGTATTTTCTCAAAATTTTACAATTATGTACTAATGATTATAGCATATCTCAGAGTTGATGTTACCCCTTTGGAGATGTGCCCAGAATCCTGCTTCCATAAAATCCTTGCTAAGTGTCCCCTCCTCAAAGACCAAATCTTCCTCAGTAATAAGGTCATTTCTGTTTGTAATTAAAGGAGCTTTCAAAACTGAGCTCTAAGTTTACTTTTAGACTTAAGAAAATGACTAAGAGTACCTTTGTGTCCTGATGATTTTTAAACTGTTCTTTCAGCAAACTTTATTGTGCACCTATTATGGGTAAGAATACAGGGCCATATTTCCTGGTAAATTAACTAAATATGACTTGTTTGAACTGTATTTATAAATTTGAATCATGTCACAGAACAAATGTGGGAAACTTGAAACTTTCTCATCTCACTATGTAATATGTGTTGTTTCCTCACTGGAAGCAGACAAATTGGCTGATCTTTGTTGACCTTATAAAAGATGTGTCAAGGTCAGCTGTAAAGACTACCTCTACTGGGTAGGTTGTTTGTCTCTCTGCCCTCAGGTACCTCCCCCATCCTTCTGTGGCACAGTGGGCTAACAACTGCAAAAGCACTTCCCAGAGTCCCTTGCCCACTTGTTAGTTTCAACCAATGGAAGCACTGGCAGGATATTAGAGGGTGGGTAGAGGAATGAAGGCATTCTATCTCTATCCCATCTCTGTTTCCACGGGCTTCACCAGCAGTGGCTTTGTCTCTCCTAGAAGTCTATTTCCACAAAGGAGACTCGTCCTCAAAGGCCCCAGCCCCTGGGCCCTGGTGCATACCTCTTCCCATCACACCTCCAGTCATTGGGATCAGAGCCACTTTCTGTGGCTGTTAATCTCTGGATTGCTTCACTTCCCTCTGTTTTCACATCTTCTGATACCTCTGTAACTTGCATTTATACTAGACTCCCATAATAAACCACATGGGCATGAGCTATTTTCCTGATAGACTCTGACAGAGTCAAAATACTCTATACAGTCTGTGTGACTCACATGGGGTGTCTCGTCTCAGTTTTCATGTTAGGGGTAAGCTACCTTCCACAAGCTCTTTAGAGACCAGCTTCAATCCTGGCATAGAAAGCTTCAGGTTTGTTCTATTCTCTACCCTCACTTGGCTTGAGGATCTCTTTGTCAAGCGTCCATTGGAGCATGCTAGATAGCAATTGCTAAGAGGGAGCCAGTGCTGTACAGGCTGCCTGGAGCCTTGGCTTCTAATGGTCTCTTCTGCAAGGCAGCTTCTCTGTGATGAAATATTGTTTTGAGTGTGATAATCTTTTGGCAAAATAATGTTGTCATCATCTGTCTGAGGGGTATTCAGCACTTTTATCATATACTGCGTAAATTTCAGACAGGAAAATAAACATCTAAAAAGAAAACACATGCACATGTTTGGTGGAAACCTCCAGTTATCAAACCTGGATAACCAGAGGAGCCAACTTTATATTGAATATTGGTGAATTACATTTTTTAAATAGTCAGTTGATCACCTTGGCTTCAGTCTTACCTATACCCAGTCAATTTTCAATGCTGCTGAAAGAGTGATCATTTCAAAAACCAAACTTGATCATGGCACTTAAAACCTGCAATTGCCTTTTCACAGCTTTCAGGAAGAAGGCTAAGTATTTTAGCATGATGTTGTACCTAGTACTGCAAATATGCAGCTCCTACCTTTCTCGGCAGTCACCTACTATGTCTGCCCTCCTATGCTTCCCTCTGGCTGCCAGAAGTGCCCTAAATATGCCATACACTTCCTTATATCTGCACTTTTGAGTTGGGTGTTCTGTCCACAATATTGTTTTTCCTCTTTCTCTTACTCACTTCTTTCCCTTATTCATTTCTCCTAGTCTCCTGAGGCTCAGCTGATGTAGCACCTAGAATCCTCCCTGTTTTTTCTGTCCCTTGCCCTAATTGGCTGAGGTTCCACTCCATGAGCTTCCACATTATTTGCTGCATATGTCTGCACTTTACACAGTCCAGTGATGATTTGTCCATCTGACCAGCTCCTCACCAGAGAAACCACCTCATGGGCACACACCCTCTTACACTTTCTCACTTTTATCAGTGCCTTATTTCAGGCTTAGTATGTATTAGACAGTCACTACACACTCCCACCATCAGGGCATAAGGGTTCCAGGTCCTCCATACCCTTACCAATCCTTACTATTTTCAGTCTTTTTATATTTTAGCCATAATAGTAGAATTGTATTGATATTTCACTGTCATTTTAATTTTAATTTTCCTTGAAACTAATGATGTTGAATATTTTTTCACATTCTTTTGCTTTCTTTTCAATTACAGTTGACATTCAATATTATATTAGTTTCAGGTATACAGCATAGTGGTTAGACCTTTATATAATTTACCAAGTGATTTCCCCCCTATTAGTCTAGTACCCACTCAGCACTATGCATAGTTATTACAACATTACTGATTATATATTCTCTATGCTGTACTCCATATCCCCATGACTACTTTGCAACCACCAACTTATATTTCTTCACTCCTAAACCTTCTTCACCCAGCCCCCCAAACCCACTCCCATCTAGCAACCGTCAGTCCCTTCTCTGTATCTATGAGTCTGTTTCTGTTTTGTTTGTTAGTTTATTCTGTTCTTTAGATCCCACATATAAGTGAAACCATATGATATTTGTCTTACTTTGACTGACTTATTTCACTTAGCGTAATACCCTCTATGTCTATCCATGTTGTCCCAAATAATAAGATGCCATTCTTTTTTATGGCTGAGTAACATTCCATTGTATATATGTACCACCTCTTTTTTATCTAATCATCTATTGATAGGCACTTAAGTTGTTCCATATCTTGATTAATGTAAATAACAGTGACATGAACATAGGGGTGCACATATCTTTTAGAATTAGTGGTTTGGATTTCTTCAGATAAATACCCAGAAGTGGAATAGCTCAGTCACAAGGTATTTCTATTTTTAATTTTTTGAGGAACTTACAAACCATTTTTTATAGTGGCTATATCAATTTGCAACCCCAAAAACAGTGCATGAGAGTCCCCTTTCCTCCATAACCTCTGCAACAAGACAATGGCTTCTGTCTCTCTAGGCCCCGCCCAGAAGCCACACAAAACAGTCCATCCCTGCAGGTCTCCTACCAGAGGCCAAGGCAAGTGCCTTGGAACCAGTGACAGTCTGTGGGCAGCCCCCCCAAGAGAACGCCTAAGTCTTCAGTAACCCTACACCCAACCCTGAAAGAGAGCATACCCACAGTTCTCCACAGCCAGACCCCCTCAGGGGTTCCCCACAAAACCCCACAGCAAGACACCCCTCCTGCTACATGTGGACTTGGGACCAGCCTCCCTGGGTCCCCACCCCCAACCAGTGTCCACACAGTTTCCCCCTACAGCCCCAGCCATAGGACCCCTATTCAGCCAGTCCCCTGCTTTCTCTCCAGATTGATTGCATTACAATCCAGCTGCAATGCTGGTGTGGTCATGGGAGGAGGCAGCACAGCCCCACCCACTCCACCATCCTGACCCAACTCCCCTGGCTGAGCATTTTTCTCAAATGCTATATATATATATATATATATATATATATATATATATATATATGTATGTATGAAGATAGCATATATATTCTGTATAATATAGTCTATATAGTCTGTTGTATATATACACACACGTATATAGTCTAATATAGATATTATATACACACACACACATATATATATAGTCAAGAGTTTATTCAGGTATTTTGCTCATTTGAATTTATTTTTTATTAGTAAAATTTCCATATACACAATTTTGATAATTTGATAAGTGCAATTAATAGGTTGGTATCATAATAAATATAGAACTTCATAAGATAACTTTTGTCACAGTTTCTCTGAAATTGCTTGATTTAAATTTTTTTCAATATGCAAGTATATCATTATTTTCAGTTATATGAAAGAAACACTGACTTTAAAATATTTCCACATTGCATGTAGAAAGGGGAAATTCCAAATAGTATCTAACTAGAAAATATTGTTTTACATTAAGCTACATTTTATAGCATATACACGATAATTTTTTGGGGGGAGGAGGATCAAGATGTAAGTGAGAATCACAAAATAATGTACTTGTTCAGAAAATAGAGTTTACTTTAACTAGAAATGTTCCTCTCACATTTTAGCAAAATACACAGTGGAAAAACATGACACTAACCATTTTCATTTGTTATAATAAACATGCACATATCCACGAAAGGAATTTGGATTTAAATTATTTTTTATAGGAAATGGATATGTTTATCACAGATTCTGAACACACCATGAAGATAACAAAATCGGTTCTTAATGTTTTGATCATTGCCAGAACAAGCACATTTCCGGATTTATTTATTTTTTTCCCAAAGGTTGAGTAAGACATAACAAACACTTCCTGCCACAGGCATAGCATGGCGGTAGGTCGGATACCTGGGTTATATAAATCTTTATGCTTAGCGTTTATGACATTTCAACTTAGAAGTTCATTCAGTTTGATGATTGAGGCAGCAGGCAATTATGACATTAAACAGTTCACAGACCTTAACCCAAGACCTAAATGGTTTAATTTTTTTTAATGGCTGACTTTGCCTCTCCCGATGTGCATGGACCAATACAGAGTTTAAAACTCTCACCCATCTTAATTGCCCCTGCTTTGTTGCAAGCACCACTGACTGCCTTCTAGTTTCAAATGTCTTCAGCTATTAAAAATTATCAATAGAAAGTAATAGAAAGTAATCCAGACTTACACTGGCGATACAATTGGCCACATATGCCCTAGTGGAGCATAAAATAAGAAAGATCGTTACTATTACTACTGAAGTGTCATGTCAAAGAACATACTTTAAAAGTGAATCACATTATGCCTGTTCAGTCAATTATTTCTACTTGCAAAGACAGAGCTTATTCCTGAAGATGATTTTCCTTTCTTAAGACACAGTCTTAGATTCAAATGTATACTTGAGTCTGAAGATGCCGTTTGCTACAATAACCAGATTGAGGAGAAACATTAAATTTAAATAAAAGTCGCATAGAATTGTATTGTGATAAATATATTAGCTCCAGCAAACTCCCAGTTATAAAATACATTGGTTACGGGAATGCAATGCACAGCACAGGTAAGATAGTCAATAATATCATAATAACTTTGTATGGTGATGAATGGTTACTAGATCTATCACAATGATCACTTAGTAAGATATATAAATGTTGAATAACTACATTGTACACCTGAAACGCATACTTTTATAACATTGTATGTCATCTATGCTTCAATAAAAAATAAATTTGTATATATGTTTATATTTGTACCCAATATTTCCTTTGTTCCTGAACTCACTGCAATTAATAAGTTGGTATTATATTAAATTTTTATAATTTTCACAATTTGCTAGCACTGAATTGATTTTTATTAAGTGTTTAGTGAACATAGTCATTGTTGGTTGTAAACTCTAGATAGCAGTGATAGCCTCCTAGAAAGATGGCTGCAGACTTAATGAAATGCTTATTGAGGTAGATGGGGTTAACAAATGTTCAATATCTTAAGAAATACCTCTTACGATCATGAAAAATCCCTGAGGTGGGGTTTTGAAATACTTACTGGTTACATGAGATAGACAAAAATTCACATCAATTCTTTTATTCAGGATTTGATATATATTTTACTAGTCACAGTAATAGAAACATTACAGATATTTTCATTATTTTCTTACCATCTGCAACATAAAATCATTTTTTAAAAAATGTACAATACTTTGATTATAGATGTGGTTTCCTTAAAGAATCTTGACTGCAATTTATCAATACATTAATACAAAATTGGGTTGATGCTTCCCAAAATTCTGTTTTGTTTAATTCCTCCTAAGAAAAAGTTTCACTTCCAACATAGCTTACAGCATCAATCTGCCTTCACAATCATATTTTGAATCCTTCATATAAAATCAAAGTATTCTATGTCATTTTGTCAACAGAGCTCACTTATGTTTTCTTGGAAAATCATTTGGTTTTCTGAGTTATCCTTCCCATTACTCAGAAAGAGACTTTCAATTAGAACACTAATGATGCTAGGACTGGTTGTGATGGTGACCTGAGGTGAGTGGGAGATAACTGATGGCTACCTTAGCTCAAATCCCCCTTCACCTCACTCCTTACTGTCGCATTAGGTTTGGGGCTTGATGAAGTTTGTGCTGGTCCCACAAGAGATAGAAATTGCCATATAACTTTATCATTGAAAGAAAAATTCATAACTGTCCAACATAAATGGATTTTAGAAGGTCAGTAATTCCTTTATCTTATATCCAAAATTTTGTGACTACATATGCTCTTTTTTCCTATGGAAAAGTTTTGTCTTCTTCAACTTTTAGTTGGTGACCTAGAAAAAAATGTTGACAACTATCTTCTAGGATTCCCACTGGGCATGCTCTATCATAGTCCCCCCTAATATAAGATGTTGTCACATCAGAAAAGAATTGCCAGAATATAAGTGGCTGGTCAGTACCATTGGTCAAACATGAACCTCTTAAACTCACGAACAGGTGTCCACTTGACTGGGTTCCTTCTATTGGATCCTCTATCAAGTCCCTCATGTATGTTTCCTAATAGGTTTTTCTTATCACTATCTCAGTGCTTTCCACAGCTGTATTTTTCTTCATTTTCCTATGACACTGCCAAGATTCTGAGTACTTCCAAGTCTACTCATTCTGTCCTCCTCAGCATGTAGAAGAAAGTCCTGCACACAGGAGTTACTCAATAAAGGTCTGATGGGTAAATGAGTGATGGATACATGAGTGAAGGGATAAATGAAGTGTCCAGAGATGATACGACCAGCTTATTTTCCCTGAGGCTCCACATTACAACTGAATCTAATGACTTAGGAAAATGAAGCAACAGGAGATTAAATTGAGAAACAAAATGTTTCATGGAAGAGTAGGTCACAGAAATCAGCTAAAACTCATCACACTTATAGCACATAATTCACTATTAACTACTTGAACTCTTAATTCACCTAAAAGTTCTGCCTGTCGAATCATATGTAATTTAAAACTTCATGTCCTTCCTCAATGTCTATAAAATTTGACCCTGCAACTTTCTGGCCCCCCTCACTGTCATCCACCACATTCCAGGTCACCCCTTCTCTGCTGTTTCTTTCCTTTATTCCTCACCCTTCTTAGATATATTTCTTTTGCTCTTCACCTACTACAGAATATCATTGTCATAACATCATTTAGTGAGGGTTTAATATGTCTCAGGCCCCATGTTAAATGCTTTCACTGAATTACTACTTCTCATAAAAATCTGTTAAACTATTTTGATCCCCATTTCAAAGTTGAGGCATCTGAAGTTTCAAGAGGTTCAAAGTCACCCATCTTACTCATACTCCTCAACTGAACTCAGGTGGCTTCTCCTACAAGAAGCCTCTTCTGACCTGGCAGGCCCTGGAAGGCAGTCCTCCTGCCTTTAACAGGGCACACATGTTATTTTTTGGCTGTTATCTGTGATTGACTCAGGACTCCAAATGGCACTCTACATTACTTGTGGATGGGACCATGTTTTATGAACCTTTATAACCCTGGGGACATGAACAGTGTCTGGCACTTGGCAGGAGCTCAATAGTTTTTTGGTGTGGCTTGGTTTGGGTTTTGGTCTTAGCTTGATTAAGTAACAACAAACTCTTGCCCTCAACTCATAACTTTTCTGGAAAATACATTCAACACTAAGATCTTACCCTACAAGTGTCTCCTTTGTGTTCATACCACCAATCTACTTGCTTTTGTCCCTTGTGCTACCAAATGGCAAGCAGTGCTAATGAAATGCCCTAGTTACACCATTATCCTAGTCCAGATCCATACACAAACACACATGGTAAAGTAATTAACAACACAGACTCTAAAGCCACACTGCCTAAGTTGATAACCCAACCCTGCTACTTACAAGTCTCTGACATTGCATAACTCATTAATCTCTCAGAGTCTCCAAATTCTTATCTATATAGTGAGGGCAATAAAAAATGCCTACTCCATAAGGATGGCACGGGGACTAAATGAGCTATTAAATAAATCATTAAATGATTCACAGATATTGGAGGTTAGACAATTAAGTTTATGAACTTTGCACCATGTAAGCACACAGTGGAAAGTTCACTAACTTAATTGTCTAACCCCCTTCATTTGTGTGTGTGTATCCATACATACTCATGTGTGTGTGTGTGTGTGTGTGTGTGTGTGCATATATATATTTCATACATACTCGTGTGTGTGCATGTGTACATGTGTGTGCAGTCAATTCTTATTACTTGTAATAGTTATGTTTTACAAAGTTGCTACAAACACTGAATTTAGCAAATACTGACCCATTGCTCCTAGAATAAATACACGGTTAGGTTTCTGTGAACCTCTGTCACAACATTTCCACCAACAGTCATTACATAACCTTGTTTTATGTAAGTTTTTGTTTTTAAAGACAACTTCCTTAATGTATATATTGTTGATTCATTATCATTGAAATCACGGGCAACAGCACTAGAGCTCATGCCTGAATGACGCTCGTATAAGACCCAGGTTTTCTCTGTAAGGTATATCACAGCTTTCTTACGCTTAGAAACTCTATGCAGCACTTCACTTGAGGGTCGCTTTAAACAACAAAAAGCATGAAAATGCAAAAAAATGTCAATAAATAAAACCGTTAAAAAGAGACTTGTTTACAGAATGAGAGCTGAAACAAGAAGGCAGAGCATTACTTTGTTCCACCTCGGTTGGGAACATGCCTGTTGGAAGACTCAAATTTTTCACCACTCTGCTCACATCTTCAATGGCTGCCAAAACATTATGAGTATTAATGCGGGGGGCTACAAAGCAATTTTAGCAAGCAGGCGAATTCATAACTATGGAATGAGATTTGGCGGTACATGAGGTCTGATAATTAAGTTCGTGAACTTCTTGCAAAGTATAGCAAAAAAAGTTGCTATACTTTTTTTATATCAGAGGGATTATTCATTATGAATTTGTACCAACTGGTCAAACAGTTAATCAAGTCTACTATTTGGAAGTGCTGAAAGCTTGCAGGAAAAAGTTAGACAAAAACAATCTGAGCTTCTTGCCAACAATTCATGGCTCTTGCATCACGACAATGCACCAGCTCACACGACACTGTCTGTGAGGGAGTTTTTAGCTAGTAAACAAATAACTGTATTGAACACCCTCCCTACTCACCTGATCTGGCCCCCAATGACTTCTTTCTTTACCCGAAGATAAAGGAAATATTGAAAGGAAGACATCTGGATGACATTCAGAACATCAAGGGGAATACGACGACAGCTCTGATGGCCATTCCAGAAAAAGAGTTCCAAAATTGCTTTGAAAGGTGGACTAGGAGCTGGCGTCGGTGCATAGCTTCCCAAGGGGAGTACTTTGAAGGTGACTATAGTGATATTCAGCAATGAAGCATGTAGCACTTTTTCTAAGATGAGTTCATGAATCTAGTTGTCAGAACTCACATACACAGATATATATATATATACACACACACACACACACACACACACACACACACACACACACACTTTTATCACCAGCCATTATGTGAGGTAGAGAGGTCTCTGCAAATCTGGTTCCAGGTCATGTCCTCTACCTCTGCCCTCACAACTTCTTGCGGCACTTGGTAATCAGCCATTTCCTTTGCTCTATCCCAAGCTCTTCTTTTGGTAAATATGTTCAAACCTCTCCCATACAAAAATAAATTAAGGAAGGAAGGAAGGAAGAAAGAAAGGGAGGGAGGGAGGAAGGGAGAGAGGGAAGGAGAGAGGAAGGGAAGGAGGGAAAGAGGAAGACACATTTACTCTCTTGAATTGACGTCCACTTGTAGCAAACAGTCCCATCTCTCTCCTCTCCTCTTAATTGAAAGTTCTCCATAGACTAGTCCTTCCTTCACTGACTCTATAACATCCTACCCATGCTTCAACCACTGCAATCTAGCTTGTGCTACAACCACACTCCTGAACCTGTTATTCCTAAGACCATCAACAGCCTCCTAACAGCCAAATTCTATAGACATTTTCTATCATTGACCTTTCTGGTCGACATTTCTGCATTTGACATTGCAGCTCCCTCCCCACTTCAGAAACTCATTCATTTCATTGATTCTAGCACACTGCCATCTCACACCTCTCAGGGTGCCCTTTTGCTGTCACCTCCCTGGATTCTGCTTTTCTTCCTTGTTTTCAGACTTTGTCGCTCCCAGGCCTGTCACCTCTTGCATGAATATCCTTCATGACTGCCAATGCCCTAATGATACCCATACATGCATCCCCGGTCCAGCCCCACCCTGATTGCTCATCATGTTTTGCTCATACTCTCTTCCTTGCCTGAACTGTCTCCTCCAATGGCCCATGAGTCCTCCCCTGCCCAATCCCTAAACAACTTTTATGATTCAGCCTGGTGTCTTGTAGTATTTAAAGGTTCTTGCGATGGTGGAACACACATGACACAATGGCACTTAGATCGATGAAAGGCAGAACTCTTTATTATTTACAGTTCCAAACCACAGAAGGCCACCAGGTAAAGCCACCCAGGGGTTTTCACCCAGGGACAGGGTAACAGCAAGCTGGATCTGCAGGGGGCAATTATGAATAGTAAGCATCGTGGAGTTACCTAGGTTCAAGGCTCCCTGTATGTACACTGGCTAGCTGGAATATTTTCTGGAGCTCCTGGGCATCGGGGCTGTCCCTTGTTGTCTAGTACCTGGTCCAGGGAGATTAGGGCAGGTTCCTAGTAGACCTGGAAGATGAACCCAACTAGAGAAGTGGTTGGGGTATGGACTCAGCTGCTCCAAAGGGGAAACTGACTGACTTCTAGATAGATCTTCAAAACTGCATCAAGATAGAATGAAAAATAAAAATAAAGGACATTTCACTCAGCATCAGCTTCTCCAGTGGGAAATGAAACTTTCCTAAGATCCAGTGTCCCAGTCTCAGGAATTGTATTAAAACTACCTACTTGGGTATCTGTCCTCTTTACTTGGTTATTAGTTTTAATGGCAACGATTGTGCCTTGTTAATCTTTGTACTCCAGGACCCAGCACACAAAGGTGCTCAATGAATATTTTCTCAATGAATTAATTAAATGTAAAAAAGATAAAATAAAAGAGAATATAACCAGCACCCTAAGACAGAAGCACCTGTGTTTAAAAATGTGACCTTTGGGAGGGAAAATCAATGAAGAGAAAATTTAAAAAACAAGTGAGGGCCCTGAAGTAAAACTTAGTGTTTAAGTGAACAAGGTATTAAGTTGCTATGGGAAAAATTTAATTCATTTGAGGAAAGATGAGAAGAGTATAACGGAGATTAATTAAAATTTAGTTTATCAGATTTTTCTCAAGAGATTGGCAATTTAGTCAGAGGAAAATCTTATTTAAGTGCATAAGTATATTTCAGCTTATAAGTGCAATGCATGATAAAATGAAACAGAGAATACCAGTGTACATTAGTAATTAGCATGTTAGAATTTGATATGCTCTAAAATTCTAAACTTAGAAAATAAAAGGCTTAGGGTAAAAGTTTGCAGCTCTCTCAGTATGATGAATTTTGAAAATATCAGATGCATGAGGTCACCAGTGACTTTCATGTCCCCGAAGGTAACGGACACCTTTTGGTATTCATCTCACTGGACTGTCAAGGTGTGTGTGAAACTAGTCCATCCGTCAGAAGCATCTCTTCTCTTGTTTCTCCCTCTCAGTCTTTCCTGGTTTTCCTGTGCTCTCTGACTGGTCCTTTTTGGCTTCATTGCCTCACCCACTCACCCATCTCTAAATGCTAAATCACTCAAGAATTAGTCTTTGTCTTCCTTGTCTTGCTCCCTGGGAGATCTGACCCTCCCTTCCCACTTTAATTCACATCTCCAGGCCAAGAGCACACAGATATGAGGCAGTTAGTTCAAGAGGCAGTTAGGACACAGTTAAGAGTCCAGGCTCTCAAGCAGACAGCCTGGTTTTCAATACTGGTTCTGTCACTTTTACTTCAACGTCCACATCTGTAAAATGGGGCTTATAAATAATGACATGAGAATGTGTGGAAGTTGATCCAGAAGTGACAGTACCTGGCACGAAGTAAAAGCTGGCTGAAATTCGGCCAGTAGTGTCACCAAGCCTCCCTGCATGTCTCTGGGTGCCATGACTTCTCTCCATTACAGCCACCATTCCCTCCCACTGTCTGTGGCCACAATCCCTAACTGGCCCCTCCCTTTACTTCTCTTCTCACCAGGAAGCATTGTCCACAAAGTGGACAAGTTACGTTAACCAGAGCACAGGTCAAGTTACTCACCTGCTCAAGACCCTGCCAGGCTACCCACATTTTTAGGATAAAGCCTAGTAGTTTCCACATCTGTTGACCTTACAGGTCCACCCTGCCTTCCCTCCTCCCCCTCTTTCCGCCCTCCAGCTTCCCCGCTCTTTCTGTGGTCCGACCAGCACTAGCAGTGCCACTCTTCACCGCTGCAGACTCTTCACACATCTTGTTCAGGTCTCGGCCTGCCTCCCCCGCCTCCCCCGCTGCCCTCTG